>NW_024412394.1:3116379-3188035 GCF_014898765.1 Herpailurus yagouaroundi | reverse complement strand
CAACAGAGCAGGTGAGTGGCACAGAAAGGGCAGAATCCCAGAAAGCAGGATGTCTCCAAGGGCAGGAATTCTGTGACTATCAGATGAGGGAGTGGGGGCTCTCACCCAGCCGCTTTTTGAAGGCTTGTTCTAGGGTCCATTGTGTGACTGAAACATTAACTGCGACATTCAAAGAGGTCTCTGTGCATTAAAAAAGATGTAGAAGGGGCGAGAGACACCTGAAAAGATGCTCAACTTCACTCATCCTCAGGGAAATGCAAATCAAAGCCACAATGAGATAGTACCTCCACCTGTCAGGGTGGCTAAAATCAAAAATATAAGAAACAACAAGTGTTGGTGAGGATGTGCAGAAAAAGGAACCCTCAGGCACTGTTGGTGGGAATGCAAACTGGTGCAGCCGCTCTGGAAAACAGTGTGGAGCTTCCTCAAATAATTAAAAATAGAACTACCCTATGACCCAGCAATAGCACGGCTGGGAATTTACCCAAAGAATACGGAAACACTAATTCGAAAGGATAGGTGCACCCCTATGCTTATGTGATTTACAGTAGCCAAATTATGGAAGCAGCCCAAGGGTTCGCCTATTGATGAATGGATAATTACTCAGCCATAACAAAGAAGGAAATCTTGCCATTTGTAACGACATGGATGGACTTTGAGGGTATAATGTTAAGTGAAAGAAGTCAGTCAGAGACAGACAAATACCATGATTTCGCTTCTATGTGGACTTTAAGAAACAAAACAGACAAACAAGGAGAAAAAGAGACAAACCAAAACACAGACTCTTAACTACAGAGAACAAACTGATGGTTACCAGAGGGGAGGAGGGTGGGGGGATTAAAGAACACACTTACCAGATGAGCCCTGGGTAATGTAGAGAATTATTGAATTGTTGTACACCTGAAACTAATGTGACATTCTATGTGAACTATACTGGGATGTAAAATTTTTTAAATGAGAAAAAAAAAAAAAAGATCTGGAAGGATCTAAGCAAAGCCCTTAGCACTGGCTACAGGAGGGAGGCTTAAAAAAAAAAATTCCAGGGGCGCCTGGGTGGCGCAGTCGGTTAAGCGTCCGACTTCAGCCAGGTCACGATCTTGCGGTCCGTGAGTTCAAGCCCCGCGTCGGGCTCTGGGCTGATGGATCAGAGCCTGGAGCCTGTTTCTGATTCTCTGTCTCCCTCTCTCTCTGACCCTCCCCCGTTCATGCTCTGTCTCTCTCTGTCCCAAAAATAAATAAACGTTGAAAAAAAAAATTAAAAAAAAAAAAAGAGTTATGGGATCCTGTGAAAGAATCCCATAGGAAAAAAAAAAAAAATTCCATTTACTTTTGCACTGTTCGAGTTTTGTGCAGTGAGAAAGAGTTAATTCCTTGTGAAATACTAGAAAGAAAAAGTGATTTGCCCATAAGAGGCCCTCAGTAGATGGGCGTTACTATTATTCTTTACAAGGAAGACAGACAGACTTCTCAGCAAGCACAGAGGTGCCCAGGAGGGGAAGGCAGTCCCGCCCGGCCTGCTTTCCTCACACAATGCCGCTGGGCCTTCTATGAGGCTCACTGGCTCTACCTTCAAAGTGTATCCTGAACCCATTCATACTGTCCTCATCACCCAGCCACCGGCTGTGCTCATCCCCCGTTAGACACAACGGTGGTCTCCCTGTTGCTGCCCTTCCCCCTCCGACTCACTCTGCCCAGCAGCTGAGTGAGGTTCCTTAAAAACCCCAGCCGGGTAGGGGCGCCTGGGTGGCTCAGTCTGTTGAGCGTCTGGCTGCGGCTCAGGTCATGATGTTGCAGTTTGTGGGTTCGAGCCAGCTCGGAGCCTGGAGCCTGTTTCAGATTCTGTGTCTCCCTCTCTCTCTGCTCCTCCCCCGCTCATGCTCTGTCTCTCTCTCTCTCTCTCTCTCTCCTTCAAAAATAAATAAAAACATTAAAAAAAACCCAGCCGGTCGCTGATGCTTACCAAGCAAGCAGTTCCCATGTGCCAGACTCCATGATAAACCGGTCCCTCTAGCTCAGTTAATCCTTTAACGACACTGGGAATTCGGTACAAGACAGGATTTCCACCTTACAGAGGCGGAAACAGAGGCACAGAGCATTCAGTAGTTTGCCCCAAGTTCGTGGCGTCACGGGTGCACCTTCTGACCCCTGCCTGCCTCTCCAGCCTTGACCCCCACCCCCTCCTCCTTGCCCCTACTCCCTGGCCCCCTGGCTGCTCCTCCACCTGGAACGTTCTTTCCCCCATCTTCAAACGACCTGTGCTCTCATATCACTCGGGTCCCTGTTTGAATGCCGCCTTCTCCGAAAGAGCTCAGAAGTTCCCCCAGGGAACCCAGAACCAAGGCCTTACCCATTTCAATCCCGCAGATGACCAGGGCCGCAATCACTGCCCCCGCCGACGTCCCGGCAAAGCGATGGGTCGTTTCCAGCATCCGGGGGGCCAAGTCTCGAAGGGCATCCACGGCCCCGGCCTGGTAGAAGGAGAGAAATCCACTGCCGGAGAAGGAGATGGAATGAGGAGTGTCTGGGTCCCCCTTGAACACCTGTTCTTCCATCTCCTTGGCCCCTCAGTGCTTGCCTCTGGCTGCTGTCCTACTGGAACTCAGGGCCAAGCTTCCCTGCCGGCCCGGAGCCTAGAGTGGGGCCGTCTCTCCCGGGTCGGCTGGGACACTCACGGGCGGCTCAGGCAGCCACCGCCTGGGCTTGTCGGGCTCCTCCGGGAGGCAGTCCCAAAGGCTGGTACAAGGTCTCGGGCCCAGGTCGAGGGGCAGAAGGCACCCCGGGTGTGCGAGCGGCGTCCTGGACCTCCGAGCGCGCCTCTGGCCTCATTGTGTGGCTAGGTTCATCTCTGGCATAGACTCCTCAGCCCTTGTCCCGTGCTGCGTTCAGCTAGCAGACCGGCAACTGCCACCAGGGCCATCCCAAAGAGGCAGGCACTGCTCAGCTGTCAGCCCAGGAGGCTTCACACACTGAGTTGCAAAACCTCCACTGATGGTTATCATAGGGTGTCTCTGACACGCTGCGGCAGCAAAGGAATTATGTGTTGGCCTCCCTCCAAGAGGATGGTGTCCCCTCCCCGACAGGGGCAGGGCCGGCAGGTTGGCTATGGTCTTTGAGGGGGACCCACTCACTCCACCTGTGCCCCCCGACAGCATCGCCCCTCCCCAGGCTCCTTCTCCAGGCTCTACGGGCCACGCAAGGTGTGTTACACAATTGTTTTTATTTGCTCTTATGCAAGACCGTGTGTGTTTGTTCACGTGTTAGGACTGGCCATGGGCAAAATTGTAAAGGAAGAGAAGTCAGGCTTCAGGGCCCCACCCATCACTACCTCACCATCTCTCCCCACCTTTCCTCTCCAGCCCTACACTGACCCACTCACGCTCAGCACCCTCTCACCAAGCGCCGGACTTCCATGCTGTCTCCTAAGTGTACAGGAAAAAAGTCAACCTGAAATCTAGACATTCTAAGTGATGGGAGCTTCATACCGTGTGCTCTTCTGATGATAAGTTGGAGAGGGCAAAATTTAACCCCGAGAATGAACAGCCTTGGGAGGCCAGACAGGGGGGCATTGGGGTCAGGGCCGAGAGGTGTTTGGAGCCCAGAGGGCAAAGGAAGTGGTGCGTGGGGATCAAGGTTGGCTCCAGGGAGCATCGGTCATGCCCCTTCTGGAGCTGTGTAGTGTGGCCCGGAGAGGAAGGCCCTTCCTCAGCCCACAAATTTCTCTGCCTAGGATACCACAAAGCTGCAAAGTGGCAAAATCACATCTCTCCCCTCCCCCCAACCCAAGACCATACAGTGGTAGGACCAGAATTAGCATTGAGACACCAAGTCCCCCACTCGACGCTCAGCCCAGCTCCACACTCTGTTAGGATGCGATTTCAGTGCTTCCCCCTGTCCCAGGGAACCCCCACCAACAAGTGGCCCCACGGATCCACACTGGAATCCACAATGAGGGCAACACCCCGGATTCAGTTAGGAGGAAGTTTTCTCTCTTGGGTGGATAGTTCCAGATATATAATTGTCTCCTCCATCTGGGAAGGGACCTTTTGATTAACTGTGTGTTGTAACAGGGACAACGTGTGCATCTGTGAGTACAGACAGAGGGACGCGAGGCTTTACCGCTGGTGGGCAGGATGGCAGGACGTGCCAGGTGGAGTCCAACCAGCTTTCGGAACATGGAAGACCCTGCCTCCTTCCTGGGAAACCAGGTCAGCTCCACTGAGTATTCGCGCACCCAGCTCTGTGTCGGGGGCCCGGGGGACGGGAGTGTGTAGAAGCACCATCCTTGACCTCAGACACTCGCAGGCTTCTTGGGAATAAGGCAAAGCCAACGTGAAACAGCCAGAGAAGCACACACGGCAGTCTATATAATTAAGGACCAAACTGCACAGAGCTGAGATTCCTGCCAGGGAAGTTAAGATCCGAGGGTGAGTAGCGTGGGCTGGACCCACCAGAGAAGCCATGCGGTGGACCCCTGGGGTGGGGGGATTTGAAGAAACTGGAAGGAAGAGGGAAGGTATAATGGCAAGGAACAGTACAAACTCCCCGCGGAAGGCGGAATGGGCGTGATGGAGGGCAGTTACCCAGGATGAAGGGCTTTGGATCACACCGACACGAGTTGAATCCCAGTTCTGCTATTTATTTATTTTTTAATTTTTTTTATGGTTATTTATTTTTGAGAGAGAGGGAGAGACAGAGCACGAGCAAGGGAGGGGCAAAGAGAGAGGGAGACACAGAATCCGAAGCGGGATCCAGGCTCCGAGCTGTCAGCACAGAGCCCGATGCGGGGCTCGAACTCACGAACCCCAAGATCATGACCTGAGCCGAAGTCGGACACTCAGCCGACTGAGCCACCCAGGCGCCCCCTCCCAGTTCTGCTATTTACAGGGAGCGTGACCTGCGTGTGAGGTTCCTGGCCTCAGTTTTGCTCATCTGTGAAAGGGACAATAATACCTATGCTGTGGCTATAAAGGTTAAAGATACGGCTGTAAAATGCCTGGCACGTGGTACCTCTGCTATTATTAAGGGGTAGTAAGGGTGGAGGCTTCTGGAGCAGATGGACCTGGGAGATAAGATAATAGAAACGTGGGCTCTGAAGAGGGAGGCATGATCCACTCTCGACCTTCGGGAGCTGGCAGCGGGCTCGGACAGGGCAATGAGACCAGGACTGGAGGGTGGGGAAGGAGAACAACACTGTATCCTCCTAGAGATGTTGGTGGCCAGGCCAGCGCCGAAGCGGAAGGAAGACGAGGTAATGAAGCCAACGCTGCAGAGACTCTCATGACCAGGTGATTGGTTGGGTGAAGAGGGGTCACTGCTGATGCCTCGTTCTCAGCCTGGGGGTTGGGAGGGGTAGGGCGGCCTTTGCCTAACTGGAGGAGACTGGGACAGGGCAGGGGAAACTGAGTTCACTTGAAGACGTGTCTGAGAGGACAAGACGATGAGGGAGCGGGCGGGGCCCCCCCCCCCCCCCCGGCTCCAGAGAGGGGGCAGAGACCCCTGCCATTGAGGCAGGAGAGAAGGGTAAGCATTTGGAGGTTGGCACAGGGTTCCGTTGAAGAAAGACAACCTCGGGCCAGTAGTCTCCTTCCAGAATCACGTTGCCATCCCCAAGGAAGCAGGAAGCAAGACCACCTTGCTCTGCACAGGCTGCGAGGCCTCGGGAAAGCTGGGGCCCGCCATCCTTTCAAGGACGGTGCCCTGCCCTGACCTGGCCTCAGGAGCCCCCACCGCCCCGGCCTGGCTGTTGGGTCGGGGTGTCGTCTTCGCTGAGGGCACTTATCTGCCGGGGACGATGGAGGCCCTGGCAGGTGCAGCACAGCCTCTCTGCAAACGGGCAACCCAGAAAGTCAGGATAGCACACAAGGAGGCCCCGTGGGCGCTGCTAACGTGTTCCCCCAGTGCTGACCCCGGCGGACTGCTTCTCGCATCTTCTCCTGCGCCTCGGAGTCAAACCACTGGGAAGGTTCATCTTGTTTCCCCTTGTTCCGGATGTTATACTGAAAGCCCCCAGAACTCCAAGTGGACGACGTCAAGAAAGGATCCCACTGCAACATTTCTGCGCCTCATTTTTCAGGTCAGCTCATAATCCTCTCAGGTGTTTTGAACGAAGTTAGCACGGCCCATGTGACTCATCAGCCCCTGGGGCAATCACAGGCAGGAAGAGGAGACTGCTTACCGCACACAATCCCATCAAGATGACCCCAAATGAATTTATGGAAGAACCTGCAGTTCCCATTCTAGAAAATGTGTGAAGACACCCAGGACACACATTCTCGGGGAGAAAGGCAGCGGGGAGACTGAGTTAGCCTTTCACTGATGATGCCCCGCCCTCTGCTTAAATGTTGTAAAATATTTCTTTAGTGAAGAAACTTCGTTGTTTCTTGAGGCGAGAGAGTATGAAGGTCACAGCAT
The DNA here is from genome assembly GCF_014898765.1 of Herpailurus yagouaroundi. Taxonomy (NCBI): domain Eukaryota; kingdom Metazoa; phylum Chordata; class Mammalia; order Carnivora; family Felidae; genus Herpailurus; species Herpailurus yagouaroundi. The sequence continues at coordinate 3,181,624 of NW_024412394.1, read as the reverse complement.
CGCCCGTGAATAATCTTGCCAATAATGTTTAACCCGAATCTGATTAAGACTTACTTTCCAGTTTACAGTGAACGCGGAGTGTGAAGGAAAAAGCTAAGGGTGCCGGGTGAAAACAACCAGACAGATTGCAACTGTGGGCAGGGCTGGTAGATACTGTTGTTGCTCCACAACAGTCGTTCCCGGGCCACTTGTTCTTTGGCCACTTCCCTATAAAGCAGCTAAAAGCCCTGATACTTGATTTCCCGGTGCGCTGCCCACCCCCCTCCCCCACCCTTGCATCTAGAAACAATCATGAGATCCTGTTCTTGTCAATGTGAAGAAAGGGGAAATCTGCTAGTGGCTTCTAGGAAGCATTTTCCTCCTTGGTGAAGGAAGAAGGTACAGAGAGAAAGCCCCTTTGGCTCCATCCTCCATTGTTCCTGTCTGAGATGCTGCCCTGTGAGAATGTGATGTTTGGAGCTATGGCAGCCATCTTGTGCCCATCAGGGGAAACATGGTGGACACATGGATTTTATTCATTATCTATTGCTGTGTCACAAATTACCTCAAAACTTAATCTCTTAAAGTAACATTTATGATTGTACATAGCTTCTGAGGATTAGGAACCCAGAAATGGCTTATTTGAGTGGTTCTGGCCCAGGGTCTCTCATGAGGTTGTAGTTAAACTGATTCTCAGGGTTGCAGTCATTTCAAGGGTCATTGGGGTGGGAGAATCCAGTTGCAAACACACTCTCATGGTTGTTGGTAGGCATCAGTTCTTTGCTGGCTATTGATAGAAAGCTTTGATGCCTTGCCACATGGATCTCTTCAGTGGGCTGCTCACAAGATGACAGTTTGCTTTCCCCAGAGTGAGAGATGCAAGAAAGTGAGAGAGAGAGAGAGAAAGAAAGAGAACAGTGTGAACCCACGTTGGGGATTGTAGTCTTTTTATAACCTAATCTCAGAAGCGATGCCATCCTTTCTATCATATTCTATTGGCCACATTGATAACCCTGGTAAAGTGTAGGAGGGATATGAATACCAAGGTGGGAACTGTTGAGGGCCAGTCTGGAGGCCAGCTACCACACTGAGGATAGCAAAAGAGAAAGAAAGAAAAAGCCTGAGTCCGTGAGAAGATTGTTGACTGACTGTACCTATCCCCCAACCATTTTGTACTCTTTCTATTATGCCAGGTAACTGGGTATCTCAAATGTTTAAGCCACTGTTGATTTGATACTTGCTGCGAAAAACCCCATGGCTAATGCAAGGGCTATTAAATATTTCCAGTAAAATGTAAACTTGATCTTGAAAAGAACAAATAAAATATGCCATGGGTTTTTAGTAAAAACAAGAAGAAATACTTTAAGATAGTTTGTTATGATAGATGAAATCATCTCGATTTGTGAAAATTCTGAAAAATTTAAAAATTTTCAGGAAATTTTTATAATACCTTTTAGAAACTGCTTATCGACAATGACTTTTGTTAGAAGAAGTAGAATATTTTTCTCTCCGGTGTTCCTCCTGAAAATGAAGTGGGGCTCTTGCTAATTAATCAAACAGGGCTCTAACACGCATCAAACATGCATCTAACACTTTGATGCATGTGGCAGGATTTCTGGATACTTGATCGACTATAGGTGTATTCTCTGTGTGGTGCAAAGGTTCACACCTTTTCTAAAAAGTCAGCAATTTTTAAAATTAAGGCTGAGGGAGAGAGGAGAAAAATGTGACACAAGGGAGTTGGGGACAGAGCTTGCTGGCATGGTGTCACGGTGTCCTTTATATGACCTTGAGATAATTCATGCAGCCTAAATCATATCTTCCCATTATGAAATAGCTCCAACATAAAATACCAAAAATAGAAAAGCAAGTATCCAAGGACCTACCAGACATATTGAACAATCTTAACATTTCACCACATCTCAGTCAAATATTTGTTTGGTTTTCAAGAAACGAAATATCGCAGATAGAGTTGAAACCTCCTTTTGAACCCTTCCCCTCTTTCCTAATTTTATCCCCCCACCCCACTCTCCTTCCCATGGGAAACCAGGTCCCACATTGGACAGAACCTATCTCTTCCATGTTTTTATAGTTCTATCACACAAATATGATTTATAACCATGTATACTGTTGTTTCATAAATGTTTCTAAATTTCACGTAAGCAAACCCATTGATCTATTCTGCGATTTGCCATTTTCTTTTTAAAAAATTTTTTTCAACGTTTATTTATTTTTGGGACAGAGAGAGACAGAGCATGAACGGGCGAGGGGCAGAGAGAGAGGGAGACACAGAATCGGAAACAGGCTCCAGGCTCCGAGCCATCAGCCCAGAGCCCGACGCGGGGCTCGAACTCCCGGACCGCGAGATCGTGACCTGGCTGAAGTCGGACGCTTAACCGACTGCGCCACCCAGGCGCCCCAACGATTTGCCATTTTCATTCGGGTTGTGACACACGGTTCTCGTCTTTTGCATTTCACTGCTTTTGGGTAACCCATTATGGGACCGTGGGACAACATATTTATCATTCTCCTACTGACAGACATTCTGGTCATTTCCAACACTTCACCATAACAGCAATGCTGAAGTGGTCACCCTTGTGTACATCTCCCTCTGTAAGGTGTGGGAATTTTTCGGGTCTCGGTACGGGTGTATCTGAATTTATGGAGGGGACTGAGAGCCCAATGCCATTGAAAGCAGATTTCTATTACAGTGGTTCCCCATAACAGTGGCGATGCGCCCCAAGACCCCCCCCCCCAGTGGATCCCCCAAATCCTGAATAGTAGTGAGCCCTCTATGCATTATGTTTTTCCTGTATGTACGTACCTATGATAAGGTTTAACTTATAAATTAGGCACAGTAAGTAAGAGATTAACAACAACAATAATAAAACAGTTCTAACAAAATCCCATAATAAAAGTTTTGTGAATGCGGTCTCGCTCTCAAAATATCTTACTATGCTGCGCTCACCCTTCTTCCTGGGCTGGTGTGAGATGACAAGATGCCTACATGAGGAGATGCCGTGAGGAAAATGACGCAGGCGTTGTGACGCAGCGCCGGGCTACCACTGACTTTCTGGCAATACGTCAGGAGGACGGTCACCTGCTTCCGGACCGTGGTCGACCCCTGGTAACTGAAACCACAGAAAGCGAACCAGTGGTTGGGGTGGCAGGGGGACGGGGGTGGGGGGTGATGCTGCACTTACATTTCTAGAGACCAGGGCACATGCAGGCCCACCTGGGGAAGCAACGGGTTTGGTCAGGAAGCAGAGGGATAAGGGGAAGGCAGGGCCCAGAGCCTTCCCTGTGTTTTCTGCCAGAAACACAAGGCAGGTGGGAGGAAAAGCTCGGGTTGGCTAGGTTGAATAATGTCATGGGCTGTGGACCGTAGGAGTGGTCTTTAGCTGTCTGGTCCCTGGCCCTGGGTGACTAGGGCAGAGGAATATTGCCTCCTGGAGTATAGGAGCCCACGGAGGAGGTGGGTCGGAGTGTGGGCTTGCGATTGCTTGTTGGCATAGGAGAGGTGTTTCCTCGAATTGGCTAGCCCTGGGGGTTTGGGGGCGTGGACAGTCTCTCCTCAGTCTGGCCACACAAGCCAGAGCAACAAGAATATACAAAATAAGAAAATAGAGTTAATGCAGAGGGCACTTCTTCAATCGGACTATTGCTCTCTAGAATGGTTGGGCCAATTTACGTTCCCACTGAGAGTTTATAAGAGATGTAATTGCTCTGCTTCCCTTGTATTACCAGAATTTTAAAAATTGCCAATCTGAGTGATGTGAAACGCTATCTCATTGTTCACCTGACATTTTCCTGGTTCTTTGTGAGGCTGGGCATCATTTCATCCATCCCTTGGTCAATCCAGTTTCCTCTTCTTTGAATTGCTTTTTCTTAGCCTTTTTCCTTTGGAGGTGGGGGCGGTATATGTCTTTTGTCAGTAAGGAATACATGTCGGTACGAATACTAGCTAATATTAAATGCGTCGCAAATAGCCTCTCTCAGTTTGTGACTTGTAACTTAAAAAAATTTTTTTTAAGTTTATTTATTTTGAGAGAAACAGAGACAGTGCAAATGGGGGAAGGGCAGAGAGAGAGAGAGAGAGACAGAGACAGAGACAGAGAGAGAATCCCAGGCAGGTTCCTCACTGTCAGCACAGAGCCTGATGCGGGGCTCAAACTCACGACAACATGAGATCATGACCTGAGCCAAAACCAAGAGTCGGAGGCTTAACCGACTAAGCCACCCAGGCACCCCTTAATTTTTTTATGCTGTCTCTACAATACAGAAGTTTAAAATGTATCATTCTTTTTCCTTTATGATTTACGTTTTTGTGGCTTGAAGTCATAAAAATGCTTTCCCATATAAAATAGAATCTTGGTTATTTTAAATGATTTAACCATCAAGCCTAAGCTATCGATTCAGTCTCCGTCGAAAAACTACAGTCTGGTGGGCAATTTGGCACCATCTATTTTAAAATAAATACTTGTAGAAATTTATCCTACAGACATACTCACAAGAGTCCCCAAAAATATATGCACAGGGTTGTTAAATACAGCAACATTTGTAATAGCAAAAATCTAGAAGTAACTAAATATCCATCAGTGGAAAGAAAGCTAGCTAAATGAATTATGGCACAGTCATATAATGTAATTCTCTGCAGCCACAGAAAAGAATAAGGGAGATCTGGATGTGCTCATATGGAAAGTTCTCCAAGATATATTAGTAAGTAGGGAAAATGAAAATAAAAAACCAAGGATCCAAACAGTATGCTATCATTTATGTTGAAAAGAAAAAAAAAAAAAGATTCTCTGTGCACGCATGTAACATTTCAGAAATAAAACTGAGGGTGGTTACTTTGGAGGAGGGGGACCGGGGTTTGAGGGCGGCAAGGAAACCCATTTTTCATTGCCAATCTTTTGTGCTGTTTTCACTGTTATTTCCATTCCTGTAAACAAAGCAGTATCGTTGTGGATGGTCCCATTTGCTGTAAGTTGCTATTTGTCTTGGCATTTGAAATATTCCGAGGTGAAGAGGGCCTCTCATTCCAATAGCGGAGATGAAATTGAATTATTAGAAATGGGGCAGGAGACTGGGCATCCGCAGGACAGTTTCATTACATGTGTTCTGGAGCTGGGTCGCAAGGGCAGCGCTCCCAGCAGAGAGCAAGCCGGGTGATGAGATTCAGACCCGCCGCTGTCTGGGGGACAGGGGGGTTGTCTGAGAGGCGAGGGGGATGGGGCGCTGAGAGATGTGGGGGGAGGGGACACAGGAAAGACAATGGAAGGTCGGGGCAGGTCTGAGCCAGGAGGATCCACCCAGCTCCCTGCAGTCTTGGGCTGTCTGAGTCCCGAGGTCTGGGCCACCTTGTGCTGCTTGGCTGCAGGGTGAGAAGAGGCACCCTTTTCCCCAGTGGAAGAGGGGAGCCCCCAGCTCAATGCTCCTGGCAGGCAGTTCTCTGGAGAGGAAGAAAAGCCATGCTCAAAGTAGGAAAATGCTCAGCCTGCAAACGAGCATTAAAGGCACTTGAGCCTACCCTGGAGATTTAAGAAGGAAAAGGAATCAGGTCAGCAGTCATAGAACAAAGGCGAAAAGTGCTGCCAGGGTTAAACCCAGCTGCTCCTTTCAGGGCAGAGCAGTGTAGCTGGTGAGGGGCCCGGGCTCTGTGGGTTCGAATCACAGCTGCAACACTGCCCGCTGACATGTTACTTCACATCTCTGTGCCTTAGTTTTCTTATCTATAAAATGGGAAAATAATTATATTTACCCCCATAGGGGGTTGCCCTGGCATACAGTAAATGCTCATGAAGCGTTAACCTCTGTTCTTCTTTCCTTATTTACCACCTTTGTAAATTCACCGTGGCTGAGGCCCTGGCAGGGACAGGGTCAGCACATGTCTGTCGTGGGTGAACATTAACCACGTTCACAAGCCTGATGAGTAAACTGTAAGCCAACTTGTCCATTTACATTGGCCAGCACAGCGGGTGGGTCCATCATCCTTCTCTGTGCTCCCCATGTGGGAACCTAGACTGGTGCTCAGAGGCTCCCTGGGGAGTAGAAACGGTTCTGTGCTGTTATTTGTTTCCACCTGCTTGCCTGTCAGCCCCTGAGGGGAAAGCACTTGGGTGCATAGGAGGATCACAATTCATGGCTGTCAACAAAGTACTTGTTGAATGAGTAAATGGTCATAGCGCGTCCCCTGTCATAGCGACACTAGAAATGATCTACATGTTGGACAACAGGGAGTTATTATTAAATGTGGTCCAGTCACCCCACAAAACCACACAGTCGTTGAAAAGGACGATTACTGCAGTTATACAGAAAGATCGAGTTACGCTTATGATGTAGTCTTAGAAAAACAAAAGAAAACAAAATAGGCTGCACATGATGTTGATCCACCTTGGTGATATTTCATTAACTGAAAAGGCAACACTCAGAAGAGGGAGTACAATAAGCTACCATTTGTGTCAGAAAAGGGGCAGAGAATATAAGGTTTCACGCTCAACTATAAGCATAAAATACTTCTGAATGACACACAAGAGACTGAGAACACTGAGGGCCTGTAGGGAGGGGACAGAGAGGTGAGCAGTGGGGGACAAGTCACTGACAATTCTTCTGTACCTTCTGAATGTTGAGCCATCTGAGAATGTTTCCAATTCAAAAAATCAAATAATTTCAAATACCTGCTGGAAAGAAAGAAAGAAAGAAAGAAAGAGAAAAAAGAAAAGTTTAGGGGGTGCCTGGCTGACTCCATCAGCAGAGCAGACGACTCTGGATCTCAGGGTTGTGAGTTCGAGCCCCACGTTGGGTGTGGAGATTACTTCGAGAGAGAGAGAGAGAGAGAGAGAAGTAAAATAAAACACTTGATGATACATAGCAAAGTAAAACAGACCCATAATTTTTTCCTACTATATTCCTCAATTCTAAGGTATGGGTTTTGCTCCCTACATTTTAAAGTTTCTGATATCAGAATGAATCTCGTAATCAACGGACATCCTTAATAGGTTCTTGCAGTGGTTTCTTTTTTTCCCTAAAATGCTTTTAGTAAACGGATGCTAAGTCTTAACATTGATGGTATTTTAGAATCAAGGAAAAACAGTACATAAAAATGTGGCGTGTGGAAAGGGATTGTAACAACAAAAACTGTTATGTGGTGAGGTGATGGGGATCTTTCTACTTTACAATGGTCCTGACTTGTATTTTTGTATCATCGTTTCAATAGTTTGTGGAGGTTTTTCTTTTTTTTTAATATTTATTTATTTTTGAGACAGAGAGAGACAGAGCATGAACGGGGGAGGGGCAGAGAGAGAGGGAGACACAGAATCCGAAACAGGCTCCAGGCTCTGAGCCTGACCCGGGGCTCGAACTCACGGACCGCGAGATCGTGACCTGAGCCGAAGTCGGCCACCTAACCGACTGAGCCACCCAGGCGCCCCTGTGGAGGTTTTTTAAAACATATTTTAAACCATTTTTTTAGGACAATCAATGGTTTGAAGGGAGCTGTTCCCCAACAGCAGGGGTTAGCTAACCCGCAAAGCGGTAAATCCAGGAAAATCACCCCTTCCTCAGCTTAGTTTAGTTTAAATAATTATCAGAGCCAAGTCCTGGGCCCTCCATTCAGCTGTGGTTACAAGGAAAGTCTCACTTCCCTGGAATTTCTTCCAAGATACCACCTTCCAGGAATCTTGCTTCAAAAATTGATAAACACTCACTCTGCCACCAGGGGTGTTCATTCCTGCAATCGGTTCGGAGCTCAGGTTTTGGTCCGAACCATCGCCACGGTTCACAAACATTTGCTGAGGTGAGAACGCTGAGAAAACCCAGTGCCCGCTGGTCAGTCTGTCACTGCAGTGAAGCACACGGAGCGTCATAACCAGAAGGTGGCCCAGGAAAACTGTTGCTTCCACTTGAGCCCAGTGTGCTGAGTCTACCCTACAGGACGCAGTTCTGACATGTGCTCTGTGGGTAAAGGATTTCTTAATCAAATGAACAAGTGTAAGAAATACCGCAGATGAGATTGGGGATAAGAACTTGGAGATCCACAGGGCACACCTTCATATTAAAGGCTCTGAAAAGTCCTGGGTGGCAATTTCCTTTGCTTTTCTGCTTAATAGAGATTCTTCACTTATTCCTAGCTAATCAAACCCTAAATCTGTTTACCCTCTTCAGGGCAACCATGTCCCTCAGGGCAACTAAATCCCAGAACAAGGGGGATTAAGAAAGAGCAGGAGAATGCAATTGTGGCCAATGAGACAGAAGAAATCCGCTGGGGGATTCTAAGAAAGCCCTCTTTGTTTTTTAAAGAGACACTAATAAAAATTATGCATCCAGGATGACATGATATTGTAACAGAAAATCCTAAAGGGGCGCCTGGCTAGCTCAGTTGGTAGGGCATGTGACTCTTGATCTTGGTATTGTGAGTTCGAGCACACATTGGGTATAGAGATTACTTAAAAATAAAGTCTTTAGGGGCACCTAGGTGGTTCAGTCGGTTAGGCATCCAACTTTGGCTCAGGTCATGATCTCATGGTTCGAGCCCCATGTTGGGCTCTGTGCTGACAGCTCAGAGCCCAGAGCCTGCTTTGGATTCTGTGTCTCCCTTTCTCTCTGCCCCTCCTCTGCTTGTGCTCTCTCTCTGTCTCTCAAAAATAAAAAATAAAAAAAACACTAAAAAATTTTTCTTAAAAATAAATAAAATCTTGGGGCGCCTAGGTGGCTCAAAAGCAATATACAGATTCAATACAATCCTCATCAGGAAATCCAATACAGTTTTCGTAGAAATGGAACAAAGAGTCCTAAAATTTATATGGAACCAGAGAAGATGCCAAATAGCCAAAGTAATCTTGTGAAAGAAGAACAAAGCGGGAGGCATCATGCTCCCGATTCAAACTATATTACAAAGCTATAGTATTCAAAACAGTACGGCACTTGCATAAAAACAGACACATAGATCAAAGGAATAGAATAGAGAGCCCAGAAATAAATGTATACAGTCAATTTATGACAAAGGAGCCAAGAACATAGAATGAGGGAAGGACAGTCCCTTCAAGATGGTGCTGGGAAAACTGGACAACCACATGGAAAAGAATGAAACTGGACCCTGATCTTACACTATACCCCAAAATTAACTCAAAATGGATTAAAGACATGAACATAAGACTTGAACCCTTGACACTGGTCTTGGTGATGGGTTTTTAGATTTGACACCAAAAGCAAATGCAACAAAAGGAAAAAATAAATATTGGGACTACTCCAAACTAAAAAACTTCCGCACAGCCAAGGAAACCATCAACAAAATGAAAAGACAACCTATGGAATGGGAAAAATATTTGCAAATCATAAATCTGCTAAGGGGTTAATATCTAAAATGTATATTTAAAAAACTCATACAACTCCATAGCAAAACAAATAATCTGATTAAAAATTGGGAAGAGGAGGGGCGCCTGGATGGTTCAGTCGGTTGGGCGTCCGACTTCGGCTCAAGTCATGATCTTGCAGTTCACGAGTTCGAGCCCCACGTCAAGCTCTGTGCTGACAGCTCGGAGCCTGGAGCCTGCTTTGGATGCTGTGTCTCTCCCTCTCTGCCCCGCCCCTGCTCATGCTCTGTCTCTCTCTGTCTCTCAATAATAAATAAATGTTAAAAAAAATTTTTTTTAATTTTTTTTTTCAACGTTTATTTATTTTTGGGACAGAGAGAGACAGAGCATGAATGGGGGAGGGGCAGAGAGAGAGGGAGACACAGAATCGGAAACAGGCTCCAGGCTCTGAGCCATCAGCCCAGAGCCCGACGTGGGGCTCGAACTCACGGACCGCGAGATCATGACCTGGCTGAAGTCAGATGCTTAACCGACTATGCCACCCAGGTGCCCCAAAAATTTTTTTAAAAAATGGGAAGAGGATCTGAATAGACATTTTCCAAAGAAGCGGTCAATATCACTAGATGTCAGGGAAATACAAATCAAAACATCAATGAGATAGCATCTCACACCTCTTAGAATGGCTATTATCAAAAAGACAAGAAACAACAAATGTTGGCCAGAGTGTGGGAAAAAGGGAACTCTGACGTACCATATTTTGGAATGTAAATTAGTGCAGTAGCTATGGAAAACAGTATGAAGATTCCTCAAAAAAATAAAAACAAAAAATACAATCCAACAATTCCAATTCTGGGTATTTGTTCAAATAAAATTAAAACAATGACTCAAAAAGGTATCTGTGCCACCAGGTTAGGAACAAAAGGAATGAAATCTTGCCATTGCAACATGGATGGACCTTCAGAGCAGTGTGCTAAATGAAAGAAGCCAGACTGAGAAAGACAATACCATGTGATCTCACACATGAAATCTGAACAAACAAAAACAAAAAACCCAAGGAAGCTCATAGACACAGAGAACCACTTGCTGGTTGCCGGAGGCAATGGAGGGCTGGGGTGGAGTGGACAAAATGCGTGAGGGGACTCAAAGGTATAAACTTCCAGTTCTAAAATAAATAGGTCCTGGGGATGTAATATACACCATGGTGGTTATAGTTAATACTGTATTGCATATTTGAAAGTTGCTAAGAGAATACATCGTGAATGTTCTCATAGCAAGAAAAAAGTTTGTAACTACGTGTGGTGACAGATACTAACTAGACCTATTGTGGTGCTCGTTTTACAATATATACAAATATCCTAATTATTATGTTGTATACCTGAAACTGTTATATATCAATTACACATAAATTAAAAAAAAAAAAAGTCACGCATCCGATGACTGAGCAGCTCCTATGGGACCACAAACCATCCACAGGACAAAATTATAAGAAAGCAACTATGAAGTCACTGAAGAGTGATCAAAGCACACAGGTAATGAGGAAGAATCAACACTGGCAAGAAGGGGATAGCACTGGATAGGTTTGTTTTCTTTTCTTTCTTTCTTTCTTTCTTTTTTTTTTTTTTTTTAAATTTTTACATGAGGGAATGCCCATCAGGTGCATGTGGGGCGGTTCAAACTGGAATATAGGGGCGCCTGGGTGGCGCAGTCGGTTAAGCGTCCGGCTTCAGCCAGGTCACGATCTCGCGGTCCGTGAGTTCGAGCCCCGCGTCAGGCTCTGGGCTGATGGCTCGGAGCCTGGAGCCTGTTTCCGATTCTGTGTCTCCCTCTCTCTCTGCCCCTCCCCCGTTCATGCTCTGTCTCTCTCTGTCCCAAAAATAAATAAAAACGTTGAAAAAAAATTTTAATAAAAAAAAATTAAAAAAAATAAAACTGGAATACAAGCCCACAGTTGTGCTGGCATGAAAAACGAGAGGAGAGAGTTCTGGTGAACACATGGCTGGCAAGTGAGGAGCGAAATCCTAGAAAGAAGGAGCCACAAAATGGGAGTCCCAAACTCTGTATGTAGACTGCACAACTCTCTGAAGCCCACTTGTGCAGGACAGACTTCAAGCAGCACAGTTAAGGCTAAAAAGGTCTACACTGAGATAGACGTCCATCCGCTCACATCCAGCAGAGGGGAGACGGTGTTTGCAAAGTGGGAGTTCAGCGACGCCAACGGCCTACCGAAACAGACGCATGCAGAAAGCAACACCTTTTAGAAGAACGACAGGAATCGGGAGTCTACATCGTATCGTTTGCAATGTTCAGGATACAATCCAAAGTTACTTGACGTTAGAATAAACAGGAAAACGCGGCCCATATGACAGAGAAAACTCAATGAATGGAGATCAACCTCAAGATGACCAAGATGTTAGAATTAGCAGATGAGCATTGTAAAGCAGCGATTATAACCACGTCCAAGAACATAAAATAAAGGAAAGGACCGGCAATAAATGAAAAATTAGACATCTCGGCAGAGAAACAGAAACTATAGAAAGACCATAATGGAAATTCTAGAACTGAAAAATACCCCAAAGGAAAAAGACTGAAAGAAGAAACAGCCCATTTTTTTTAAATTTTTTTTTTAACGTTTATTTATTTTTGGGACAGAGAGAGAGAGAGAGAGCATGAACGGGGGAGGGGCAGAGAGAGAGGGAGACACAGAATCGGAAACAGGCTCCAGGCTCTGAGCCATCAGCCCAGAGCCCGACGCGGGGCTCGAACTCACGGACCGCGAGATCATGACCTGGCTGAAGTCGGACGCTTAACCGACTGCGCCACCCAGGCGCCCCGAAACAGCCCATTTTTTGGCTGCATCAAGAGGTGATGATTCTTTTACCACTGTCATCTTCTAGTTGCGAGGACAGCTAGCGCAAGGATGGGGCCCGTGCGCCACACGAAGCAGAGCAAGAAGATGGACGGGACCCGGGTCCTTAATGATATCAGTCAGCCACTGGATTAACCAACCTAGGACCTTCCCTGATTTCTTGTATTGGGAGAAAAATAAAAAGTGCTTATACAAGCAATTTCTATTTGGGTTTTATGTTACTTAGATGAGAAAGAAAGCATTATAAGTTGTAACACTATAGTAAAGAACTTGGCTTAATTTTGCTTAACCCAAGGTTGACCAAATTTCTGTGACCACATCTTTTTTTAACTAATACCTATGGAAATGTCAAGCACAGTTAGGTGAGTCCTGTGTCGGCCCTAGTTTCTACTTTCTAAATCTGTGCCATTCAATTATATTACCTGTAGGAAGTTAGAGGCCGCAGGCTGTTTTGATCATACGAAAAAGGGGAATACATAACAACTGTCCAAAATGAGGATTTTGAAGCCTGCCCGGAATCTTCTTCTTCTTCTTTTTCTCAAAAAATTTTTAATTTACTCTCCCCTCTCCCCTCTCCCTTGCACGGAGAGACAGAGTGCAAGTGGGGGAGGGGCAGAGGGAGAGGGAGACATGCAATCCAAAGCAGGCTCCAGGCTCCGAGCTGTCAGCACAGAGCCTAACAGGAGCTCGAATCCACCAACCGTGAGATCATGACCTGAGCTGAAGTTGGACGCTTAACCGACTGAGCCACCCAGGCATGCCTGTCTGGAATGTTCTATTAGAAAATGTCACGTTTGCAAATTACCGCAAACCCTTGTTACTGAAAATGTGGTGTGTGAACCAGCAGCAGCAGCAGCATCTCATACCCCAGACTCACTGAATCGAAGATCGGCATTTATTTTTATTATTTTTATTTTTTAGAAAGAGAGCGCAGCAGGGGAGAAAAGCAGAGGGAGAGTGAGAGAAATCTAAGCAGGCTCCATGCTCAGGGTGGAGCCTGACACAGGGCTCCATCCCACGACCCTGAGATCATGACCTGAGCTGAAATCAAGAGTCGGATGGTCTGAGCCACACAGGCGCCCCTAAGATCTGCATTTAAACAAGACTTCCAGATGATTCATACACACACAGAAGTTTGAGAAGAACTACTACAGACAACATGTTGCAGTATAGATGTTAGCTGCGTTATCATTAATGAAAACAAAACATAGTAATTAGTTAATTTCTTAATCTGCTTTCAGAGACCTTCAGATAATCATCTCATTTGGCTTTCATATCAATACTGAGTTGGAGGTTTTTTTAAACCCCTGTTTACAGAAAAGAAAATGAGGCTCAGAGTAATAAAGTGATATTTATTATATTGAGTTTCACTAGTCCTATCCTGGGGGTAATGGTGGCCAATTCATTATTCAGATGCTGTCATGGTTTTTGATAACGCAGACATTTGATGTCCAACTAGACTGGGTGGTCAGTCCCTTCCACCCCTTCGGACATCCCTTCCAGTCTCTGCTACGATTGTACTCCTCTCTCAATGCCCAGGGCTGTCCTGCCCCTTAGGAGGAAAAATACGACAACCCAGTTCACATAGCCTTTCCTGTCTGCTTAGCCAGGCTTCAGAGAGGACTCAAGCTCCCGTGGGGGTTCTTGAGCCCAAGGCTGAATAGCCAGGGTAACAGATTCCAGGTCTAGAAAGCCAGATGGGTGCTTACACCAGCCTAGCAAGGACTTTTAAACTCCACTCCAGTTGGAATGGCCCGTTCTAATCAATTAGAGGATCAAGGCCAAGATGTTATTAAGCTGTGATTGAAAATAATTTGGGATTTGTGAGAAAAGAACAGAAGCATTTATTTCTCATGAAACTTAAGTATTGTCTACACCTCAGAGGGTTTTTTTTTTGTTGTTGTTGTTGTTTTAACAATTGATGATGTTGGATTATTTGCTTGGCTATTTAATGGTTACTTTGGTTAGCTGTTTGACCAAGGGGTGCGATTTTGTTTTTTTTTTAATTTTTTAATGTTTATTTATTTTTGAGAGAGAGAGAGGGACAGAGCACGAGCAGAGGAGGGGGAGAGACAGAGGGAGACACAGAATCTGAAGCGGGCTCCAGGCTCTGAGCTGTCAGCACAAAGCACGACGCGGGGCTCAAACCCATGGACCTTGAGATCATGACCTCCGCTGAAGTCAGATGCTTAACTGACTGAGCCACCCAGGCGCCCGGCAGTTTTGTTTTTTAGAGGAAATATTTTGCCTTCTAGCTCAGTTAGCAATATTTACAATGTAAGCCCCGTATCCAGACCAGATGAACTCAGGATCAGAGCAGCATACCCTGACTATAAGGATCCTAAGATGAAAAAAGCAGTGGCGAGGACTCAGCTTCCAAGGTGAAAACAGCCACCACACATACTAAGTTCTTCCTGAGTCAGGCAATCCATTCTCGCAACTTTAACATTAAACACATTCTCTCATGCAATCATAGAAGCATTTTGGTTCTACCAATTTGCAAAAGCAATTTGACTATTCAGAATCATAGCACCATTTTGGAAAGCAATTTGGCTATTTACCAAAAATCATAGCAGTTGTGTCTTGGGTGAGGTCCACTGCTTCCAGCTCACTTCTTTGAATGAGTTATTCCATCTCTGGAAACTTATCCTCATAATCTTAAGTCAGAGGAAAAACTCTGGCCGGAAGAACTCACCACAGCGCTATGTTGAATATTCAAGCATTGGAAATTCATAACAACTGAGAGTAAGACAATAGTTAAATGACCTACCGTGTATCCACCTAATGATGCTAAGTAGCCACATTTTATTTATATATTTATTTATTTATTTTGATTTTTTATGCTCAATGCCCGTCACCCACTTTCCCTCCCTCCCACCCAAGTAGCCATATTTTATTTTATTTTTTTTAACGTTTATTTATTTTTGAGACAGAGAGAGACAGAGCATGAACAGGGGAGGGGCAGAGAGAGAGGGAGACACAGAATCCGAAACAGGCTCCAGGCTCTGAGCTGTCAGCACAGGGCCCGACGCGGGGCTCGAACTCACAGACCGTGAGATCACAACCTGAGCCGAAGTTGGACGCTTAACCGACTGAGCCACCCAGGCGCCCCCAAGTAGCCATATTTTAAATGATGCTTACATTCAAAGTATATTCACAACGCCTTCAGCACACAGCACGTGTCTCCTCCACTGGGATCCTTGACATCAGCCACTGGGTTTTCAGACTCCTTTTATTTCGCACAGCCTGCAGCCCAACTCCTGCACCCAATCACTGAGTCCTATTGATCCTACCTCCTAGCTTCCCTGAGCTCTCTTTCTATTCCTTCAACCAAGGCCTGCACCCTGTGCCTCCTTAAATCTCTCAGGTGGACTCCTTCAGTCCTGTGGCTAACAGTGCCATATCATCTAGCTTGCTCTTGGCTGCAAGTAACAGAAAACGCAATGCAGAGTGGCTTAAATCATGAGGAAAGTCTGTTCTTCTTGTTTGGGAGAAAACCCCTTTCCAGAAAGCCCTCCAGAAGACTCTCCCGCAGGGTCCACTGGCCAGCGTTGGGTCACACGTCCATGCCTCAGCTGCAGGGGAGTCTGGGAAGGCCATCATGTGCCATTTTCATCTTTTTTTTTTTTAATGTTTATTCATTTTTGAGAGACAGACCACGAGCGGGGGAGGGGCAGTGAGAGAGGCGGGGGGCGGGGGGTGGTGGGGAGTAGGAAGACAGAGACAGACAGACAGAATCCAAAGCAGGCTCCCGGCTCTGAGCTGTCAGCACAGAGCCCAACGCAGGGCTCGAATTCACAAGCCGCGACATCATGACCTGAGCCAAATTTGGACGCTTAACCGTCTGAGCCACCCAGGCGCCCCACATGTGGCATTTTCAAACTCTACAGTGAGTTTGGAAGAGAGTAGGCTGAAGAGGTAGCTTCTATGAGGGCAGGGACTCAATAGTATCTGTCTCAAAATCCCTGCCTGGGTCTCCCACCCCTTTAATCCATTTCCAACACTGCCATCATTCATTCATTCATTCATTCATTCAGTTAATGATTCATCCATTGATGAATCAGGTTAATTTTCAATGGCCATGGGCAGCAGTTGGGGGCAAATAGAGCACAGAGATCCATACCAGCTCTCACCTGCTTCTGCCTACAATCAACATGTATCAATTCTGTTCACATTTTATTGGCTAAAGCAGGTCGTACAGCCACACCTAACTTCAAAAGGGGATAAAAGTGAGATCATCCTCTGTGCAGGGTAAATAGCACTACCAGTTACCACATTCAGCAAATATTTATTGAGCATTGATTACATACTAGGCAAGGTGCTGGAGGTGCATTGGGAAGAAACACAAAGTACTGCATCTGTTCCAAAAGCATTTACAGACTAGAAAAGGAAGCAAGTTCTTCCGCCATGCCCTCATGCTAACATATAAAGACTCCCACTGTACCACCTCGTACATTTTTATTGCATTAAAAACAAACAGTCAAAAAATTTGGCTGTCTGCTCGAATAGGCTGTAAA
This sequence comes from Herpailurus yagouaroundi, assembly GCF_014898765.1. Classification (NCBI taxonomy): domain Eukaryota; kingdom Metazoa; phylum Chordata; class Mammalia; order Carnivora; family Felidae; genus Herpailurus; species Herpailurus yagouaroundi. Next base: position 3,164,951 of record NW_024412394.1, on the reverse strand, counting down.
ACCCTAAAGAGGTCTTCTCCCTCCCTGTAAACCTAATACCTCGAATGGGGCCTAGAGCTAGTCGAAACTTAATAAATGTTTGCTGAATGATATATGAGATAGGTTGGGCTCAGCTATAAGGAACAGGAAGCCCCGCTGACAGCAGCTTAAATAAACAGCGCTCGTGCGTTCACACAGTGACGAGTCTAACAGCCAGCAGCTGCCGTGGTTGGTTTCTCTGCACCCAAGCTCTTTCCAGCCTTATGCCAGGACATGCTCGGCTTATTGGCTTTTTCTCCTTGTGACTGTGCCTCAGGGTCACAAGACCGCTGCCACTGCTCCGCGTAATGTATTCACAGTTAAGGTGAGAAAACATAGAAGTGGGGGGGGGGGGGGAGGAGGGGACTCTCCTCTGGTGACTGTCCTTTATCTCAAGGCACAAAAGCTTTCCCAGAAGCCACCCAGGAGCGGATGTCTCACAGCAAAACCATGGATCACATGGCCACCCCAAGCCTCAAGGAAGGCCGAGATAAAGAGTCCCTAGATTTCCAGTCTCTGAGGGCAGACACCCGAAAGGGTTCGCCACCAGTGCAAAATCTGTGCTCAACAAATGTTTTTTGGTGGAAGTTCAGATTTTCATGATCTGGCTCTTTGTTGATTTTTCACCACCCAGAAAGAAACTCCATCATTGTTGTGCCAAACCAGTCTGAGTGCATCTTCTGTTCACGCCGGCCCCTAGGCCAAACGAGTTACATGAATTTTCTAATTCAGTCTTTGCAACCTCATGACAAAGTTCTGATCAATCTGTTTTACATATGAAGCAATTGTATCCCAGGGTAGTTAAACAACCCGTCCAACCTGTTCACTTACCAGCTAATAAGTGATAACACAGGGGCTTGAACTCCAGTGTCTGCGTCTAGAGCCCGTGTTCCCACCCTAGAGCTTTAGGTCTAGAGGGCACTGGAGAGCTCATTAGAACTAAGCCCTTTATTTTCATGGTGCCAAAGCCCAGAGATGGCAGGTAACCTGCTCAAGGTCACCCAGCAAGCCCAGGGCAGAGCCGGGTCCAGGCCCCAGGAGTCCTGACCTGACTCGAAGGTTCCCTCTACCACAGTGTGCTGCCTCTATTTAGAAATCTCACGGATTCACTGATCTTTAAAAAGACGAACTGCCAAACTTGGGATCCCGTTGACAATTCAGTTAAAAAAATAACTATTGGACTTAGGGTTGGGCAAATCAGAACAAGTTGTTTCCTTTTTGGAGTCAAAACCTGGTGATGAGTTGGTCCAAACTCCTTTACCCATCTCAGTGGAAAGGTATCAGTGACCCATCTGAGACTCCAGTCTGCACACTGTTTTCTGTTTCTCAAGTCGTAAGAGAAAGGAGTTCAGAGCTTCAGCTGGGACTTCCCGAGATCACTTCAGACTCCAAGCTCATGGCCCAGAAATGCTCTCCTTGGGGTGTGTAAATACGTCCTGTCTATAACACAGCCTTGGGAAGCCTCTCGCTAGAGTAGAATGTATCTGATTCAAATCCCCCTTCCACCAGGGACTAGCTGTGGGAAGCCACCAAGCGGGGCTCGTGTACAGAAAGCCCCCGGCACAAAATGGCACGCGGTAGGTGTCGGTCCCCTTTCCTGGTCTACTTCCCCTTCTGACTCAGGGCTGAAAGTACAGCCGGCAGGTGACTTAACCAGCAATGCCCGTGTTACCCGCACCACGCCCTGTTTCAGGAAGGTCAAGTTCCTTTTGCCGACAGGACTCACAACTGTTGGGGGAAGAGTTTGCTGGAATTGAAAAGTCATTTGCCTGTGACATTTAAGACCCTGGAGAGTGAAGGTTATGGGCATAGGCTCTTGAATCACACAAGGGTTTGGATTTAGCCTCTGACACTTCCCAAGTATGTGTGTTGCTGTGTAACCTCCTTGCGTCTCAGTCTCCCTCTCCATGCAATGGGGGTATATTATGATAGTGCCTACCTGGGGGGGGGGGGGGGGGGGGGGTGTTGTGGGGGTGAGATGAGAGAATGTGGCCTGAGAGCCAAGGACTGTGATTCTGCCCCACAGGGAGCACTGTGTTCACATTTGATGGAGGCCCGTGGGACCCTTCAGTCTCTTCCACAGACAGCCTTTTTCTTTTTTTTTCTTTTTCTTTTTTTTTTTTTTTTTTAATGTTTATTTATTTTTGCAACAGAGAGAGACAGAGCATGAACAGGGGAGGGTCAGACAGAGGGAGACACAGAATCTGAAGCAGGCTCCAGGCTCCGAGCTGTCAGCACAGAGCCCGACGCGGGGCTCGAACTCACGGACCGTGAGGTCGTGACCTGAGCCGAAGTCAGATGCTTAACCAACTGAGCCACCCAGGAACCCCCACAGAGAGCATTTTTCATCTGAGCCTTGAGTGTGGCATAGACAAAACATTTTCTCTGCCTCTTTTAGAGGTAAGGACAGTTGGGCAAGTGACTGCATGTGACATAGCAGTAGCAGAGAACCCAGGACCATCGGGCAGGAGACCTGGATTTAACTGGGTGGGGATTTTGCAGAGTGACTAGGATCTAGCAAGCTTGAGATGTGAGAGGTGTAGGCAAGAAAGAAAAAGCCGTAGTGACTAACTGGGGAGTTGAGGCTGGGAAAGGAGGGGAGGCGGGGCTTGAAGGGGACAGTGAAAAGGTAGTGAGTCAGTGACTGTGGGGCCCGTGGAGCCGAAGGCTTGAAGGAAGGAGCTAGGAAGAAATTTGAACATGGGATCTTCGGAGGGCCCAGGGCTTGACCGTGGGGCTGAGTAGCTGAGCCACTGCAGGAGAGGAAATCAGGGAACGGGGAGGCCAGGACATCAGTGGATGACAGACGAAAGCACCGAGCACGGTGGCAGGACCAGTGGAGAGAGGACAGTAAGCGGGGAGCTAAGACCCTCAGGTAATCCATTAAACTGACAGCGGTGAGTGGCGGAGCTTATAAGGACATATTTACCAGTGCAATTTAATGTTACATTTCGGGAAGTCCTCTGTTGCTTTTATAAGACCTACAGGAAGGGAGAGAGCTGTTTCTGTCACGAAAGGCAGGCCTGAGCATTAAAGGGTGGAGAAGTACCTGGGAGAGTCTTGTTTCGCCCAGGATCCAAGTTGTCAGCCTAAGAGACGGAGCTCTACGTGTGCCATCGAAAGCAGCCCTAAGCTGATGGGAAGGTGTTTTGTTTTTCAGGCGTGAGGGGTCTTCTTGCTTCTTCTGAAATACCAAGGAGGCAGCCACCATTCCAACAGAAGCTTGCAATAATGCAATGATGCAATAATGCAATAATGCAATTATAATGATAATTTAGGAGTGTCATCTATGGAAAGCCGTTCACTGAGAGGCCCTGGTGTAGGGGAGTGAAGAATTTGGGTTCTGCCCGGTGTTAAATCCCAGCCCCGCTCCTCACTCGTCCTCAGTTCACCGCATCGGACAGCGGGGGGTCATCACAGCACCTACCCCTTCCGCCTCTGAGAAGTAAATGAGCGGATATATGCAGAGAGATTAGCCTGGAGTGTGGGAGGACTAAAAAAAATGTTGGCTAGATATTCTGCTCTTTCTCATCTCTGTTGGCAAATAAACAAGCAAATAAAAGCAGGCCTGGAAGGCCCCACATCCTTCCTATTTCTCTGCATGGAAAACCAGCCAGAGATCAGAGCTGAGACATGGGTCCTTCCTCCACTCATTGAGAGCCGCTGGGAGGCAGTGTGGGCCAAGGTCAGGGAGTCCGATGGGCGTGAGGAGCCCTGGGTTTTAGTTCCTCCTCAGCCTCCGAGGCCCCAGCTGAGTGCACCCAAGGGCACGCCTGGTGTCTCTGAGCCTCAGCTTGCCCACCTGCAAAGGGGAGCGATCATCCCCCTTTGAGGAAAGGTTCCACGAAGGTAAGTGGTGACTCTCTGGAGGAGTGTATGCGGCTCACTGTGTTGAGTGCCTGCCTCCTGCGCGCTGAGCACGGAGATTCAGAATTTGGCCCGTGGAATTTCCCCTGCCAAGAAGCACCCAAAAGATAGCCAGAGTCTATGGGAGAAAATGCTAGAGGGGTCAGGTTACAGGAGGAAGTGTTTTTATTGTTAAGCCTATGAGCAGAATTGGGGAGAATACAATGGTGGTGCTGAGTGTGGTCAGTAATTCTCCTCCAAGAGCTCCTCCCAAAAGATATTCCTGCTCATGGAAAATGACCTGAGCTCAAGGCTGTTCACTGCAGAATGATTTAGAGCAGCATGAGTTCAGAAGCCCCCTGAATACCCACCAAAATGAGCAGGGGGTGTATATATGGGTTATAAAGCAGGATAAGGAGGGGTGCCTGGCTGGCTCAGTCGGTGGAGCATGTGACTCTTGATCTCAGGGACGTGAGTTCAAGCCCCATGTTGGGCATGGAGCCTATGGAAAGGAAAGGAAAGGAAAGGGAAAAAAAAAAGAAAAGAAAAAAGAAAAGAAAAGAAAAGCTCTTCGTGAACTGACGTAGAAAGACTGCTGAGAATGCTAAGTAAGGAAAAAAAAAACTAGGTGCAAAGCAGTATGTAGGATGCTACCATTTTTTGTTCAAAGAAGCAGGGGAGAGTATCTATGGAATATTTTTATTTATATAGGCACAGAAGATGCTAAAACTAGTTATAAGAAACGAGTCCCATAGTCCCGTTAGTTGTCTCTAGGAAGGGTAGGAAGAGGAGTATCACTGTATATCCGTCTGCACTTTTTGATTTTGGAGGCCCTGTAAATGCAGTATGTACAGGGGAGGGGGTGGGGCGAGGAACACTGTGTGGGCTGTGGAATCAGGGAGCCGGGCATGAATCCTAGCTTCACCGCTTCCCAGTTGTGGGAGCTTGCATGAGCCGCTCAACCTCTTTGAGGCTCCGTTCCTGCATGAAAGGGGCATAATAATGTTGTAACACCTCCTGGTGTAACCCACCTGGACTCGGGAGACTGAGGCTGAGTTTAAAGCACTCAGACGGAAAATGGTTGCTGTAGCCGGTTCACCAGCCAGGGCTTCCCACTCTCCAGATCAGCTTCCAGACTTCCTGGAGGGTACATGCAATGCCCCAGGCACCCAGTCCCAGGGAGTCCCTGTGCCTCCGGGCTACCAGGTCCAAGCAGAGGGTGTGTGGGGCTGGGAGGCGAGGAGAGTGTCCTGAGTCAAATGCAATACAATTCTTCCTCCCAGAGAAAAACCCTGCAGATAGGCTGCTGGGCTCTCTGGTAACAGGGATCAGCTCTACTGAGCCCCACACCCCTTCACGCTGCTCTGCAGCCCCTTACTCTGTTGAAAACAGCAATTCTCAAACATGACAGCGTGCATCTGAATAGTAGGTACACCTCAGATTCCTGAGTCCTCCCTAGGACCTCGCTTGCCCACTGAGGCCTCCAAGATGGAGATCCAGCCACATCTCCAGCACTCGGCCCCACACCTTTTACACTCCATGTCTCTCCCCAGATCACTCACCCCTCCTCAAGCATTTTCCACCTTCACTCTCCACGCTTCGGATTTCAAGGATCTGGTCCTCGAGGGAGGTTTCCCCACTTGCCTAAATGATGCCTGTCTTGATGGATCCAGCACAAATATCTCCTCCTCCAGGAAGGCCCTCTGATTTCCCCCTTCCTCCAGGTACTTTCAGACTCAGAATCTGCATCTAAAATAGCACCACCATGGCTTCCTTGAATTAGAAGTATCCTCGGTAACAAAGACAGCTATGACTCACAAGGGCCTGACCGTGGGGTGCTTTGTAAACATCAGCCCCACGGTGCCCTGAGCCCCAGAGACATGTTACTGTCCCCGTTCTATAAAGAAGTGAGCTTCAGGGACATGGGGGTTTGTTCAGGGTATCATAGCTGATGGGTGTTGGATTGGAATCCATCCTAGCCCCTCTGGTTGTTTCTGTGTATGTGCTGCCCCGACCCCTTTGAGACTATCTACTCTCTTAGTTTCTATTCTTCTCCATCAGGGCCGAGCAAAGTCCAGCCTGTCAAGGAATACTAATTCTGAGACAGGGATGGTCATAAGAAGGAGATGCTGGGGCAGGGACTGTCCCTGAGTAATCTCTCTGGTGGTGGGGGTGGCAGTGTAGACGCCAACAAGATGGTTCTGGGTTGGTGCAGAGGGAAGGACGGGGTGTGGGGGGTGGGGTGGGGGAAGATGAACATCATCATCTGAGGAAAAAGTGCAATGAAACAAGGCAGGGCATATACGGCTCCCACCTTGGGGAACTCAGGGAATGAAGGGAATTTTCTGGAAATAGGCACAGTGCCAGAGGTGAGCAAAAACGGTCTTCCATTTTCATCTAAACATTTCAGGACGTTCCTGTGTAAGAAAAATACACAGACTCCTCCACGAACAGATAACACTTTACCACCAACATACACCTATTCATTGCGGAATTGTCTGGGAAACACTGGGGCCAACTCCGTGTGTCTCAATAAGGAATTGGTCAAATCAGTCAGCTTTTCATCTGATAGGTCACTCTCCAGCCCAAGAAAGGAGGAAGAAGTTCTCATTGCTCTGATATGGAACAATCACCAAAATATATTTTAAATAAAAAATGCGATGTGCATAATCAGGAAAAGAAATCTTTCTTAAGTTTGTTTATTTATCTTGAGAGAGAGAGAGAGAGAGAGAGAGGAGGAGGGGGGCAGAGAGAGAAGGAAAGAGAATCCCAAGCAAGCTCTGTTGCTGTCAGTGCAGAACCCTACATGGGCCTCGATCTCACCAACCCGAAGATCACGACCTGAGCCAAAATCAAGAGTTGGGTGCTTAACCGACTGAGCCACCCAGGTGCCCCAGAGAAATAAAATTTTAAAGCATGCTGAGTGATAATTTTACACGTTATCAGTCTGGAAATTTTTCAAAACTGTTAATTCCAAGTGTTGGCGGGGAAGTGGGGCAAAGGGAATTCTTAAGCATGTTGGCAAGTGTGTGAATTGATACAACCACTCTGGAAGACAGCTTGGCATTATCTACTGAAGTTGACAAGGTGCATTCCCTAGGATCCTGCAAATTGCCCAAGGAAGATCTGTACCCAAGTCCCCAGCAAGGGCCCCAAACATACACACCAAAAAAGAAACAATAAACAACATTCACACCAGTACTGTTCCTAGAAGCAAAAAATTGGAAGCAACCCAAATGTCTTAAATAGTACAATGAAAACTTAATGCCATTATCTGAACACAATGGAATTCATACAGAGTGAAAATGAACCGGCTTGCAGGGGCACCTGGGTGGGCTCAGTCGGTTAAGCGTCCAACTTCAGCTCGGGTGACAAATCTCACGGTTCGTGGGTTCGAGCCCGTGTCAGGCTCTGTGCTGACAGGTCAGAGTCTGGAGCCAGCTTTGGATTCTGCGTCTCCTTCTCTCTCTGCCCCTCCCCTATTCACGCTGTGTCTCTCTCTCTCTCAAAAAAAAATGAATAAACATTAAAAAAAATTTTAAGATTTTTTTTTTAAAACATTTATTTATTTTTGAGACAGAGAGAGACAGAGCATGAACGGGGGAGGGGCAGAGAGAGAGAGGGAGACACAGAATCCGAAGTAGGCTCCAGGCTCTGAGCCGTCAGCACAGAGCCCGATGCGGGGCTCGAACTCACGGAGCGCGAGATCGTGACCTGAGCCGAAGTCGGACGCTTAACCGACTGAGCCACCCAGGTGCCCCCCCAAAATTTTTAGAAATGAAGAAAATGAACCAACAGCCATGCATATCAGCATAACTGAGTCTCAGGATCATAGTCATGGATGGTATCAAAAGCAAGTTGTGTAAGGCTGCATGCAATATACTTCCTTCTCTTCAAAATCAAAAAGGTGAGTCACTACACAATATTTATCGTGTGCTGGGGTGCCTGGGTGGCTCAGTCAGTTGAGCATCCGACCCTTGATTTCAGCTTGGGTCATGGGTTGTGGGATCACACCCCAAGTTGGGCTCCATGCTCAGCTTAAGATTCTCTCCCTCTCTCTCTTCTCCCCTGCTCACTCTCTCTCTCTCTCTCTCTCTCAAGGAAAAAAAAAAAATTAAATGAATGAACACATAAACAAACAAATAAACAGTGTGCTGATTTAAACATATGGCAGGATTATAAAGGAAAAGAAAGGGCATGACAAGTATAACATGCAGAGTAGTATTTGGGGAAAGAGAAGGCGGGGTGGGAATGGCCACAGAGATGTTAGAAGTTCTGCTTCTTTGTCTAGGACAGGTGGCAGTTACCAGGTGGCTTATCGTGCGGTGGATTTTTTAATTTATATATTATTGTATGACTGCTATTTTTGTATCTGCTCAATATTTAATAAAAACAAAAAAATTTTTAAAACAAGGCCTAGGCCAGTGTGAACAGTTTGCTCCCGTTTGTATAACAAAGGGACCCACACCAGCACGTGCACGTACAAGGGTATTAATGTTTGTCTGGAAAGTTCCACATGCCACTGGCAAAACTGGTTGCCTCTGGCAGGGGAACTGGGAGACTGGGGACAAGGAATGACAAACTTCCTTGAATTTTTAAAATTTTGAATCACATAAACGGGGCGCCTAGGTGGCTCAGTCGGTTGAGCATCCGGCTTCTGCTCAGGTCATGATCTCAGGGTTCATGAGTTCGGGCCCCACGTTGGGCTCTGTGCTGACAGCTCAGAGCCTGGAGCCTGCTTCGGATTCTGTGTCTCCCTCTCTCTCTGACCCTCCCCCACTTGCCCTCTGTCTCTCTCTGCCTCTCAAAAATAGAAAAAGAATTAAAAATTTTTTTTTTTAAACTTTGAATCACATAAACCAACTTAAATTAAAAGTAATAAAATTTGAGGGGTACCTGGGTGGCTCAGCTGGTTGAGCATTTGTCTCCTGGTTTTGGCTCAGGTCGTGATCTCACGGTTCATGGGTTCGAGCCCCACGTGGGATTCTCTCTCTCTCAAAATAAATGGATAAGCTTTAAAAAATAAAATCTGAAGACAGAGAAACGGGGTGGGGGCCCGTGGGAGGGAAAAGGAGGGTGTGAGGGAAGGTGGAGGGATGGAGCAGGAGGAACACTGGCCAGACTCTGGGTGCCAAAAACTTCCTGTGTGCCCAGGGTCGCACGTGGAGCCAGAAACCCCTCGGACGGGCCAGGGGGGCCTGTGTCCTCATCCCACAGTTCAGGCCTAGAACCAGATCACTGTCTTGCCCCTAAGGACAGAGCCACCTTCCGACAGTTGCCCAAGTCAATTCTGGCTCTGCAATCTTTTGTCTCCAAACAAGGTGTCCTCAGGTCTCTTTCCCTGACCCTGCCGTCTTAGCCCAGACCTTCTCCCCACCGGTGATTTGAGCAATTCCTTTGAAGTTGCTTCAGGGTCTTCTGAGCCTTCATCCTTGATGACTCTGAAATGTGCTTCTGCGTCGCGAAGGACAGTTAACAGCACATGGGCTCTCTTCACCCCCATTCTGATCCTCCCCTCAAGGACATCAAAACGGGCTCACACCTTCTTCATTCACACGATACCAGTTCAGTCCCTGGAGGCTTGGGTCTGTAAGAGAGGGGAGGGGGCCTGAGGCTGGGCTCAGTCCCCCCAGCCCAGTAGCCAGGGATGAGGAGAGGGCCAGGGAGGGTTGTGTTACTCTGAACTTAGAGGTGCCTTATTTCACAAAGAGCTGGTGCAGGCATCTGTGTGGCACTGAGACGTGGGTTCCCTGATGGAAAAGGACCTAGCAAAGTAGGGCTGTACAGCAGGGGACAAGCCCAGCTGTATAGTGGAACTCAGGGAGCCTGTCAACAAACCCCTCCAGGGCCAAGCCACGGGCTGACGGTGCTAAGTGTCGGCCAGGGTGTGGAGCAGCTGGACCCCCCCCCCCCCCAGCACACTGCTGTGGGAGAGCAGCCAATGGAAACTGGGAGAAACTCCTAAGGCTTAACACATAAACTTTAAGCTAGAGCTAAATGCTTAAAGCTAAACCCCGTGACCTAGCACTCCCGGGGATAGTCTGAGGAGAAATGGGCACTGTGTCTACAAAACGTCATGTACAAGAATGTTCACAGCAGTGTTATTCGTGAGAGACCCAAACCGGAAACAACCCAAGACCAGCAGGAGGGCGGACAAATTGTACAATGGAATACTCTTCAAAGCAAACTACAGCTACATGCAAAACAAGGATGGAGTTCAGAGGCATAACGTTGAATTAAAGACGCCAGACTCAAGGGGCGCCTGGGTGGCTTAGTCGGTTGAGCGTCTGACTTTGGCTCAGGTCATGATCTCGCGGTTCGTGAGTTGGAGCCCCCTTACTGCCGTCAGCGCAGAGCCTGCTTTGGGTCTTCTGTCCCCCTCTCTCTCTGCCTCTCCCCTGCTCGCACTCTCTCTCTAAAAAATAAATAATAAAAGTTAAAAAAAAAAAAAAAAAAGCCAGACTCAAAAGATCACAAACTGTATGTGTCCATCATATGAAGTTCAAGAACAGGCAACACTAATCTATGGCCATAGAAGTCTGGACAGTAGTTACCCCCTTAGAGAAGGGGGATATTGACTGGGAAGGAATGGGAGGAACTTTCTGGGGCACTGGAAGTGTTCTGGACTTTAATTTGGGTGGTGGTTTCATGGATAGATACACATGTAAAAATTCATGGAGATTAAACTTAAGGTTTGTAAGGTTTATAACTGTCATATGTAAAGTTATATCTAAAACAACAATAAAATTCAAGGTCTAAAGTTCCACTGCTCCTCAACACAGGGTCTTGCCCTCAACACAGTGTTGTGTGTACCTTGGAGTGATCTCATAGGCCGGGTGCTGATGGCTGTACCTGAGCACAGAGTGGGAACTTCTCAAACTAGAGAAGAAAGTATATGGCCATTGGGTGGTGGGGGTGGGGGTGGGGAGGGGTGTCTCCTTATTCGCAGATGTTTGAACACAGGGCAGAATTTGGTCTAGGACTTATTTCCATGGAAAGGCACACCCAATAGCAAATTTCTTGGGATAAAGGTATATAACTCCCATTCAATTTCAACTGCTGGAGGCTGCCACTATGTTAGCAAAACAAAAGGGAAAAACAAAAACAAAAACAAAACCAAAAACAGCCAATAGTTGGCTTGGGCCAGTTCATGATACACAAAGGAAGAAAAGGCAGGAGAGGTGTTGGGCCTCGTGTTCCGATCATGCCAAGACCTTCTGCACAGATGTCAGAACCCACACCCTCTTGGGGAGGCCAATTTCTCAGCTACCCGGTATAAGAAACTGCAATACATGCTTTACTTAGAAAACACAAGAGACTATAAGGACTTACATTAAAGTGGTTGGAAATGGTTATTTCTGGGTAGTTCGAATAATCTTTCTTCTCCTTTGCACTTAAAAAAAAAAAATCCCAAATGAGGTGGCAAACAACACATTTTATAATCTTCCTGCCAGCTCAGATAAAATCCCCTGGGGGATCTTTCTAGACTGTGAAGCCAGGGGAGAAGAAGCCCTCCCCTGGGGCCCCGTGCATCTTGCACCCTTGCCCATCAGGAGCCAACAGTGTCGCATTGCCAATACTGCCTCTTTGTCCCCCAAAGGAGCCTATGCAAAGCTGGAAGGAAGAGGAAGGAATTCACACACTGCCACAGGAGAAAGCAGTTAGACTCAATTCAGCCACTTCCAAACCCGGGGCCAGGCAAAGGACACAATGTTCTTTGAAAGACAACCACCCTTCTGAAATTTGGAGACGATTAGATTTTTCTACTCCGCGTAGCCGGAGTCTCGGCCCTCTCAAAAATATTAAAACTGTTGGAGTGCCTGGATGGGTCAATCGGTTGAGCGTCTGACTTCAGCTCAGGTCATGATCTTGCGGTTCGTGAGTTCGAGCCCCACACTGGGCTCGCTGTTGTCGGCCTGTTAGCGCAGAGCCCGCTTCAGATCCTCTGTCTTCCCTCCGCCCCTCCCCCACTTGTGCTCTCCCCAAAATAAATACATATTTTTAAAAAAACAAAAAGCATATTAAAATGGTGGAAAACACACACACGCACATCTTTTCTTTCCATCCCTAGAGCCCTCTGCTACCCTTGAAGGGAAAAGGCAAGCAGAAGGGCACCCCCAAGTGCCCGGGGGGTGTGGAGGGGCCTGCAGACACAGGGGTGGTCAAGGCCTCACCCTCTATCTCCCCTCAGTATCCCTCCCAGAGCCTGGCAGTCTGATCACTCACCCCTCTCCTCTCAAGAGTCAAAGCTCACAGCCTTAGTCAGGCGGGGAGAGTCCATCTGGAAGGCAAATTCACACTCAAGTGTTAATGACAATATATTAAAGGAAGTGGCCAAGCTGACAGGGTTAAGCAAATGTTTTTAATTATATTTTAAAACTCATTAGGAAAACGGGATTTTGTATTCCTACTCAGTACCCCCACATGCTCCAGTATCATAGTATTTTAGACTTGGGTCCATGACTTTTAATCACAGGATTGATCAGACTCATGAAGGACACTTCTGCTCACCTTGAGGGCTCTGAATACACGGGCTGGTGGAGAGTAGGAAGTGCTGGTTTCTGGGTTCTTTCTGGTCCAGCGCTGCCTTTTCCTGCTCTGTGAGGCTGAGTGCATGTGACCTGCCTCTTTCTGTGAAATGAGGGGCGAGTGGGTCTAGCCGATCCCTAGGGCTTGACCGCCTCTGTGTGAGGCCCTCCCCAGGGAGCAGACCCCTCTGAAGGCACTGTTTTCCTCTTTTTTTCCCCTATCCCAGCCTCCAAATAGAAGGGGCTTTCCTCAGGTCTGTCCTTTCCCTCCTTGGCCATTGTCCTAACTGCCCTGGTGTGCTCCCGTGCCTCCACATTTCTGTCATCTGCTCCTACCTTCCTCTTGAACTGCCCAGTCCCGTCTGCTTGCTGGGGCTTTCCCCCAGATATCCTGCAGGCAATACAAGCTCCTCAAAACTCAGCTCTCCTTCCTCCCCTTCAAACTCACTGCTGATGCCTCCGGCCACGCGGCCGCCTTGTCTTCCCACTTCTGCTTTTGGCCTCTGACATCTCGTTCACTAGTTGCCAAGTTCTGGTCTTGTCCCTTCCCCAATCAAATGCTTCAACGGATGCTACTTACCATGCCTCGCCCTGGCCTCAGGGTCCTCTGTTAAGTCAGGGCTCATAGGATGAGCTTTTTCACATCTTTCTAAATATTGCCTTTGTAGTTCAGAATACAAATTTACAAAGAGGGATTTTCAATCCCATTTTTTTAAGGCTTGAATTAATTGCTGTAGTCTTCTGAAAGCTTTTGTGATTCAACCAAACATGAGTTTGGTTGGAGGAGTCTCCCAAACTCCTCCCCTCGGGGGGAGCTCCACACCCGCCACGTTCAGAGTTGCCCTGACAGGTCTCATAAATCAGGTTGTGAGCATCCCGGGGGCCAGAGGGGCGCATCTCCACACCCACAACGCGCAATTCAAGAGTTATCAGCACACTAGAGGTACCCTGTCAACGTTATACCAAATTGAGCACTTTTACCCCCTAGCAACTTCAAAGACAAGAATTTTGAAGGAGCTTGTGGAGGTGATCAGAAGACCCTTATCCTTCAGTCACACGGCTGTGAGATGTAACTCACAGCCAAGCACACGAGCCAGGCAGGAGCAGAGATAGGACAGGGGAGGGGATGGGGAAAAGCTATCCCAAGGCCCAGTGACCAAGTATTGAGTCCCTGGGAACTCTCTCTACTCTTCAAGATGCCCCTCTCCAGAAATGCTGGAACCATAGCTGGTGAGAGGGGAGCTGGTACAGAACGGGCCAGCACAGCCTTGAAATGCCGTGGAGCCCACAAGAAACCCCCGCCCAGATCCTTGTCCCAGGATTCTGCCACCATTTCTTGGCCAGATGTCCTTGGACAAGCCTGTTGATCGTGCTGGTCTGTTTTCTCATCTGCAAAATGAAGACCAGGTGGGCACCAGGACCCCTTCCAATTCCAAAAGGAGCGAGGCCCATGTTAACGCCTGTGTGTCCCAGCTACCTACCTACAGAATGGGGACAGCAATAATTACAAAGGAGGCGTGGGCACCCTCGAGTCTCAAATTCAGCAAGCTGGGTAAACAGGTGCCAGACACAAGGGGCTACTTCTCCAACTGCATGAGGAACAGATGCTCCCAAAGGAACAGGGCCACAGGAAATCTGAGGCATAAGAAGACAGGCTGGACCTTCTACAGGACCCAGAGGGTAGTGCTGTTTGGGAGAGGAAAACGTCAGAGCCCATCTTCACACCCCTCCCAGGCGTCCCAGAGACGGACAGAGCCCTTTCCAGCTGGCAGTCTGCAATGGCTAGACAACCCATTCTGAGTGGCTCCTGCCTTTTGAGGTGGGGGTGGGCTATGGGAATTTGGAAGAGAAGCGCATGCCCCCACTGATGACACCAAACACAGCACAGCAACTGCTGCCCATTAGAACATTTATTTCTCAGAGAGAAAATAAGTTTCAGACAGTCATATTATAGTAGGTAAAATTAACTTTTGTATTCTTTACAAGCATAGATTTTTCTCTGTTTATTACCTCTCTTATACCATCTGTTATAAACAATTCTAGAAAGCAAATAAAGTCACTTTCTACAATAAATAGAGCATCGTGTGCTTCACAGCAGACGCGACTGAGACACGTAGGCCCCATGCCACAGCAGGATCTGAGCCGCTTCCCGTTCTAAAAGAGCAGTTTTAAAGATGAGACTCAGAAAGAGACTGAAAGAGTCAAGGAGATTGAAAAAAAAGAGAGACTAGAAAGTGTTGGGGGAAGAGACACAGAGAGAGAGAGAGAGAGAGAGAGAGAGAGAGAGAGAGAGAGAGCCCCGAGATCTTACAACACAGGTTGAGACAAAGGTCACAGAGTCCACAGCTGACCGACTACCTGGGGAGAGGGGGACGCATTGGCTCCTTTAAATAAACCACACTGTGTGCATTTAAAATACTCAGCCACACAATGGAGGACTCCAGTAATGGAAACTATAGGCCTGAATAATTTAGAACAGTATTTTACAATTATATACACCATGTCCTTCCCTAGCCATATGCTGTATTGTATTTTTATTATTGTACAAAATCCAAAACCCCATCCTTTATGTTATAGAGAGTTTTGTTGGTTCCCTTTTAAACTCTGGCTCGTGTCCCAAATGTATAAGAAGTTGTGGTGGTTGGTTGGTTGTATTTTTAAAAAGTCGAGTGTGTAAAAATGGCAGTGATCTCCCCAGTGACTTTTTTTTTGTCCAAAACTCCCCTATGAAAAATTTAAAACAATTAAAAAGAACGTCAGGTTAAAAATCAACATGGCGATCAGTGGCCTGCAACCTGGCCCTGCGGCTTTGGTGCTTAAGAGGTGAAAAGAAACATCCAGAGAACAGACTCAAAGCCTCTGAAAGTTGTGTTGGTTTGTCAGTCAGCATTTCCCATTTCACAGTTTTTTTCCTTCCGTTTTTGAGAAGGTGAAGGTGGGGAGGGGGTTGAAAGGTGGAGAGGGAAGGGGACAGAGGGCGTGAAATAAGTGTGGTGTCCCCCGGAGTTTGGGAGCGGGAGCAGCAGAGGCTGGGCTGGGCAGAGCGCAGGCAGGGAGGTGCTGGACCGCGGGCACCACCGTCCGTGGTGGTGGAGAGGGAGGCCCACAGAGAGAGGGCAGCAGGGGTGAGGAGCAGACCCAGCTGAAGAGCACAGCTTCAGTCAACACCCCTCAACATCCAAGTGGACAGACGGACACTCCCACAACCAGCCTGGTCTGACGGGAGCCCGTCAAGCCTCGGCCCGCCTCTCAGCAAGACAGGGAGGGGGCAAGCTTTCACAGCCTGGCCTCAGCTGTGTGTCTGCAGCAGATGGGGAAGGGGTGTGTGTGCTGGTGGAGGGGTCACCCGAGTGGTAGGCTGGCCTCTGTCCTGGGCCCTAAGGAGCCAGGTGGAGGGACCCACCTAGCATAGCAGCTGGCCTCAAAGGGAATGAGACATAAAAAGAAAAAGACCAGTTTGGTGATGGTTTCTGTTTGGCACAAAAGAAAGGAAAGGAACATGGGAAAAGAGAGACGGCACTGGTGCAGAAGATGGGACAGGGAAGAGGTATGAGAATGGGTGACAGAGGGGAGAGAGGGTGAGCTCCGTGAGCTTCCCTGCGGGACTCCCATGTATCCACAGCACCTCTGGGGTCAATGTCAGAGCCTCGCTTGCCCTGAGGTGTAGTTAGCTGGGAGTGGGAAGGAGCGGGCCAGGCACACCTTTGAGAAAGAGCCTAGGACCTCTTGCCTTCTGGGCTCAGGTCCATCTCCTCGGCCGGGCCCAAGCCTCACAGCTATTTCTACTTCTAACAGGTTCTTCAGTGGACTAGCCCCCCCGAGCGAGCTCAGGTGGGAGTTTTTGGCACACAGCAGGCCCACCAGGGGAACCATACAGTTGGTCAAAACTGGGGCCTTGCCCATGGGGAGGACACGGCCCAGTCCCTGGCCTGCCATGGAAGGGGGAAGCTGCCGGCCATATGACTGGCTGGGGCAGGAAGGGGCCTCTGTGCTGCATGGGACAGAGGCAGGGCAGGCAGACACAAGCCAGGACCCACCCTTACAGGTAGCTGGAGGTGACAAAGGAGTGGGGCCCCCGGACCCGGCTCAAGTGGATCATTGCACGGTCGTAGGCCACTTGCACCGACTTTCGGATGCTGGTCTTGCGGCCTTCCAGCATCTTGAGCTTGTCCACGGTGTCTTCCACACCCAGGGGTAGCACTTTGTCCCTTGGAAGCCACTGCCTAAAATACAAGCACAGTAAGAAGCCTGGGCTGAGGTGGGTGGCATGAAGGGGCTCCTCTGGGCCCATCTGCCCAAGCAAAGCCAGGGGGAGGGGACAGGGCAGGAGGAGACAGACTGGGACACCCCAGGCAGGAGGCCACCAAGGGACCTTTTTTGCAGCCAGGCCCTTCCCTGAGCCTCAGGGCACTCACTCTGCTTTAGAGGGCTGTTAGGACCCAGGAGCTAAGAAAGACCCATATTAGGGCTAGCTCTCGCCTTGGGGCATCAGGGAGCTATGGCTAGGAAGTGGGGCTGATGCCAGGAACCAGTGATTCCTGATGGGGCCTGCACCAGGTGTGTTTTTCTAAAGATCGCCAGTTGAATCTAACGTGTGGCTAAAAGCTAGCCTTTGGAGCCAGATCTTGGCTTGTATCCCAGGTCTGGCAATGGGGTCTTTGCTTTCTGAGCCTCAGCTTCCTCATCTGCAAAATGGATTGGGAGAGGACTGATGAAGATTTAATGAGGATTAAATAAGGTTATGTATGTAAATCGATTTGCATCAGGGCACGGAGTAAACAATAAGTGATAGCTATTATTTTTACTTGTTAGTCCTACCTCCTCATTCTATAAAAGCAGAAGCGAAAGAACTCTAAGAGAAACCTTAAAGGGCAAGCAAGCCCTTTGTAGTGGACCCCACACTGCCCCAAACCACCCTCCACCCCATCCCCCCACCTGAGGACTAAGACGTGCACTCCCACAGCCACTGGGAGCGTTGGCTGCTGACTAGCTCTCAGCTGAGTCCTCTTCAGGAATCACCCGCCACCAAGGGAGTTACCTGGACCAAGGTGACCCCCTTCCCAGGGGCAGCCAGCCAGCATTCAATGACTAGTTGCCATGGGAGGACATGCCCACGCACAGCCCCAATTCTGGACATCATTAACAAGCCTCCCAGCTCCGGAGCTCCCCTTAGGATCAGCTGAGGCCTCTATACCAAGTGTTCAACATGTTCCTCCACCCAGCACTGCACCCTTCATCCCCACAGCTCTCCCCAATAAGCCTCCTGATAGAAATATCCATCTCAGAATGTTTCCCAGGGAATCTGACCGGCCACACTCCTCAGTAACTATTAATGTGGCTGGGGCAGGCCAGCTGCTGGTAATGCCTCATCTTGTCTGGATGGAGGCAGGTTAACTGAGCCCACAGCCCCTCTGTGTACTGCATGGCAGGCCCCTTAGCTCTCATCCTGGCCCAACCTCCAGGTGGTAGTACCCACTCACCAGGTGCGCTTGTTGTCAAAGAAGAGGACAAGGAAGAGCTTCTCTCCAGCCTCGGCCTGTTTCTGCTCTCCCAGCTTCAGCACATCCAGAGGGGGGACAGGGATGGGAACACCATTGTGCAGGAGGCCCTCCCGGGGCATCTTGGGATCGATGATCTACAGACAGGAAAGGAGACGGCACTCAGATGGGGGTGGATGGGCTGAGCAGGGCATGCTGCCCCAGGACTACCTACTGAACTACCCCCCAAGTTATGCAGGGCCTTGGCCAGGCCCACAACCAAGTGATGAAGGGGGCTGACCTCTTGTGACCCTCAGGACCCCAAAATGGAAATCTTGACTGTTTTCCCAGTTCATTGGCCAGATCCTTCAGCCCTGCTCAATCAGTTCTTCCAATGAGGGAGCTTGTGCCATGAACCCTTGGGGCCCAAGCGGAAACAGAAGAAATGTGAATCCAGTATGGGAGATATCAGAATTGAGGGTGTATCTATGATGTCCAGGCCAGACCGGCAAATTCCACCTTCCTAACATCCCTTAGGGGAAGGGAATGGAGGCCAGGAGGCCATTTCTTCCTGTCAATTTTTCCTTTAAAACCTTTGCAATTCACTTCAAAGGCTCAGGGACTTTCCTAAACACCATGGCTATAAAGGAGGTTCTGCATCAGCAGCAGGGCCCATCACCTTGGTTCTACCTAACAGAGCCCCTGGTTACCCACTACCTTCCTGTCTGACCATAATCTTCCTGCTGTGTGGACTAGGTACCTTTGTGGGCACCTCCATCTAAGATCAGAAAGCTTTTAGACTGAACTCGAAGGGTTGCTGGAGAGGGGAAAATGAACGATGTGGCTGGAAAGAAGGACCACTGGAGGAATTAATGCTCAAGACTGCAAGCTCTACAGGGCAGGGGCTCAGAAAAATGCCTGGTGGCATCAACACAACAGTGACCTCTAGCTCTATGAAGCACTGACAGAGTGACTGAAGATCCTAGTTATTCACACGTCATCCATCATCTTATTTCACCTTCTTGCCGATGCTGAGAAGTCTGCTGACAGGTATCACCTGACAGAGGAAAGCCCCGAGCACAGGAGCATGTAGCTGGCTGTGGCCGTGGTGGCTTAAACTTCTGCTGCCTACTGCCCTACACAGCCCTCATTTCCAAAGCAGTGAGTTGATAATCTATGTGTGTTGAGGCCAGAGACACTTGGAAACTTACTGAGGAAGCAGCTTTCTCCAGAGATGGAACAATCTTAATTTCTATACTCTGTCCCAGGGGGCCTGTTCTCATAATAAACTGCTCTCGCTGTTTACCTTTGGGTGTCTGCCAGCTTCCCTACTTCCCTTCCTAGATAAGCAGCTAAAAGCAGGTGCTCTGGTTAAGAGTTTTAAGGAAGAACCATCCCTACCCTGTTCGAGCTGTGTAATTTGGTCAAAACTCTCCCAGCTTGTATGTTCCCCCCGGGATTAAAGCTAAGGGTCCTAATGAGAACCACCATACAAGCCCTCCTGAGCTTCCTCGATTATTGAACAAGATTATTGAACAAGATAGTGGGGCCACTCTGGTGTGTTTCCTCGACAGCCATGCTGGTTCCTGCCTTGGAACATGGGGCAGATTGTGAAAAATGTGCCCCCCACCCCCTGCCACCAAGGGCAGAAGCAAGGAGAGCTCTCCTCCCTTTCTAAAGAAGATAGATGCAAACATGTCTCAAAATAATAAATAATGGACCATTCACTCAAATGTTATGTGGATGTAAAACAATGTGGCTTATGAAATATTTTAACACATTATATAACGAAGGCATATATACATACTATTATTATAGCTGTAATACATAAACAAATAGAAGAAACAATACAAAACGCTTATAGCTGACTTGCTAGAATGATGGGGTTTGTTGCTTTTCTCTATTTTTTCCCAAACTTCTATAATACAGGTACATTATTTTATGAGAAAAAACAATTTTAAACAAGAGCCAAAAAAAATTTTTTTAAATGTATATTCATTATGGACACGAGTCATATTTAACACAGGAGAACAACTGGGAGAGCATAAACCAAAATAAAAACACAGCTTGCATTCAGGTGGTAGGTTTTTTCAGGTGGTGGCTGAATTTATTTACTCATTAAAGAAAATGTATGATTAAGAAGATAATTAAAAAGGAAAAAAAAAGACTATTTTTAGACTTTTTTTTTTTTGGCACCATGGGACTTAAAATCACAAAACCAAACCTGTACAGCTTTAATCACTTCCTCAACAATTATGCTGGAAGTCTCACTGACAACAGGACACACAGCCTTGTGAAGGCAGGCCCAAGGCCCAACCTCCTCAACTGCTGGATCACAGCATGGATTCCCCCTCCTGCCACTGTTGAAGAGGGAGTGAGGTAGGCAACATGGTTCCAATATGGCTCCTGCAAGTTGTATAACCTCTTACAGCTGTAGCTTCCTCACCAGTCCAAAACGGTCAGAGTTCCTGCCCTCTTGACTTTAAGGGGCTGCTATGAGACTTGAAAGACCCATTGATGTGAAAGAGCTAAGAGAAGCCCAGAACTCCTGTGTGCATGCAAGAGGTTGGCAGGGTAGTTCACAACCGTGGCTACGGATCATCTGAGAAGCTTTATAGAAAACATTCATACCTCGGCCTGGTGTCAGTCTAATTTCATAGTTCTGAAGTGGGGCCTCAGTTATCTGTATTGTTTTAAAAACTCCCCCATGATTCTGGCATGCCCTAAAGGTTTAGAATCACTTGCTTCCAGTGCCAGATGGACATTACCTCCCCAATACAGAAAGAGCTCTAACAAATAACAATCAAGGTGGTAAAAATAGAATTTTTTAGCTACTGCTGATGGGAGTATAAATTAGAACTAACTTTCTAAAGGGCAACTTGGCAATGTGTATCAATTTTGCACAGACCTTGCTCCAAGAAGGCACGCCTAAGAATTCACTGTATGGAAATCATCATGATGTGCACAGAGTAAAGCTACAGTGATGTTTATTGCCAGCTATTAATCACAGTGAAAAATTCAAAACGATCTAAATGACCAAGTAGGGAATGGTTAAAATAAGATACACGCATACAACTGAGGACAATGCAGTCATTAAAGTAATGTTGATGAAGAATGTTTAATGGCACAAGACATGCATGTTCATGGTATGCTGTTACGTGAAAGGGAGGTTACACAGAGTATGGGCTCGTACTTATGCGTTAAAAAAAAAGAGTGCCTATATACACCAAGAGGTAATCTCTGAATAGATGAGACCATGGGTGATTTTGAACTTGGTGGCTCAGAACACAGGCTTTGCCATCACACATTTTGAGCCTTGGGCTCAAATTCCAACCCTGCCATTTAATAGCTAGATGGCCACAGGGAACAGATAGATCCTCATTTTTCTTCCCCACAAAATGAGAAAAACCACATCTTCCTCAGTATTTCAAGAATTTAGCAAGACAAATGTCTTATACAACACTTAAGCATTATAAGCAGCTTTAAAAATTCTCTACAATGAGCATACTACTTTTATGCATAAGCAAATGAATAAATGCTATTAAATCCCTATGAGCCCTAGTCCCTGTCTTCACACTTTTACCCTATTTTAAGTGCTCTGAGCTGAAGACCTTGATGGTTTGACCCACCCAGGCTGGGCTAAAACCTCCCTCCCCTCTGCAGCTAAAAGCACCCTGA
This sequence comes from Herpailurus yagouaroundi, assembly GCF_014898765.1. Classification (NCBI taxonomy): domain Eukaryota; kingdom Metazoa; phylum Chordata; class Mammalia; order Carnivora; family Felidae; genus Herpailurus; species Herpailurus yagouaroundi. The sequence continues at coordinate 3,143,404 of NW_024412394.1, read as the reverse complement.
TTCCCACCCCTCTGCTGGCTTGATCCAATCAGATAAGCTCCTGAGGCAAGATAGGGGCCAGAACAGCCCAGGGGAGGGAGGAGGGTGGTGTCTGGGGCAGACTCACCAAGGCGGGGTAGGAGGGATAGCCTCGGCACTTGGCCCACACCAGCTCCAGGGGCTCCAGGTCTCCGCGGTCTTCAAAGGGCATCAGGAGGCTTCTGCCTGGGGGTTGGGGAGGGGAGGAGACAGCACCCAAAGGGGACTTGGAATGGTGCCCAGGAGGCCTGCCTGTGGCCTCCATTTGACTGGGGCAACCCAAGAATGAGTCAGCAACATCCCCTCCACCCTTCCCCTTTCCTGCCCTTTCCTTAGTTCTTAGACTAGATCAGGGGTCGGCAAACTCATTCTGTAAAGGGCCAAACAGTAAATATTTTAGGTTTTGCAGTCCATATGGTCTCTGTTGCAACTACTCAACTCTATTGTTGCAGCATGAAAGCTGCCACAGGTACTCTATAGAGGAATGAGTATAGCTGTGTCCCCATAAAATTTTACTTTTAGATGCTGAAATTTGAATTTCATGTAATTTTCATGTGTTACAAAATATCATTCTTTTGATTTTCTTTTCAATCATTTGTAAGTAGAAACCATTTTTAGCTTGCAAGCCCTACAAAAACAAGCTAATATGTTAGTTTGCCGACCCCTGGACTAGAACACTAGAATGGTGTTCCCTAGAAAACTAGGACTGCTTTTATCACCAGGATCCCAGGAAGGACAACAATAACCCAGCTTGGCAAAGCCACAAACTGCTCTCTGGGCCTAAGTGGTGGGCCTCATGATAGAGGCTTCATGGAAAAAGATGCCTGGGACAGACATCCCAGTAAAACCACTTGCTAAATGAGTTCTTTTCTGACAGGGCCACATCTGGCCATCCAGGTCACCTGGGTGCACGGCATGCAGCAGAGCCAAGCAGGTCTGCAAGCCCTTCACGTGACTGCTTTTCTCAGAACCTGACACTGGGTGTCCTGCCTAAAGCAGGCACCGCATCTCTCCAGCTTACTTTGTTCGCACACAATGCACTAGCATATGTGGATGGGTACACTTCACAAATGCTCCTGAGCAGAAAGGAACCTCCCTTCCCCCTCCCCACGCCTATAAACCGGAAGCCCAAGGTGACCACACTCAACCAGGGAAAAGGGTCCAAATCCTGCATAGTGGAAATTGTGTTACTAAGGAAATACTACTATCCTCATTTATTAAAAAAACAAAACAAAAAAAAAAAAAAACAAAAAAAACTACTACTAATAATGAGGTTTTTTTTGTTTTGTTTTTACCCATTGAGTCAACAGCAATAATAACCAAGAGATAAAATCCAATACTGAAGAGGCTGGCTGTGGGGAAACTGGTGCAATCATACACTGTTGGAAGAAATTGCAGACCAGTCTAATCCTCAAGAACATAATTTGGTGGCATGTCTCAAGAGCCATTAAAAAAAAAAAAAAAAGTATGAATCATCTGCTTCAGTAAATTCCTTCCCTGGGAATTATTCTAAGAAAAATAACTTTAAAAACAAATAAAAGGATTTTTAACAAAAATATGCATTTACTACATTATGTATAATATTAAAAGTTGGAAATCACCAAAAATCTAACAATAAAAAAGTTAAGTAAATTGTAATGCATCGACTGGAAGACATATTGTTCCAATAATATGAGTTAAATCAAGATTGTGTCAACACAAAAAAAACTATGAGATAACATTGAAAAATGCAGAAAACGAAAAAGCGTGTGTTCTGGATTAACATTTTGTTAAAAACGTGCCTGAAATAAACAGAAGGCAACACAGAGAAATGAAGACAATTGTGTTAAGGTGATGATGGAATAGTAGTAGAAGGTCGAAATTTTTAAGTTTCCCTTGGCATCATTTTATAAGTATGTGCTTTTTTAAAATAAGAGTAAAATGTCACTACCAGAATTCCAATGTTTGTGCCAATCCACTGCCAGTTTTGCACTAGATGCTGTACACTTTCATGTAGATAGGAGCCCTGCTTTCTGGGCGCCAACAGTCAGACAACAATGAAACACGCAGGCATGCATCCATCAACACACATGTGAGAAAGAAACTGATGCTAAGGGAAAATAAAGCAGTTGGGAAAAGGAAAGTGGGGAAAGAAGCCCTGACGCCTGTGTTAGATGGGAGCTTCGAAGACCGGGCATCCAGGGTGCACAGCTCCCACAGGAGGGCTGCAGAGATGCACTCGGAGAACAGCCCACCCTGTACCCACTCCACCTGTGCACCAACCAGCCCTCTCCTTTGGCCCTGGCTTGTCCTGTTCTTGAATCCCTTGGTCCAAAGAGACAAGACCCATGTACTTCCCTGTTTGGGTCGGCTAGAGTAGAATGTCTCATGAGGACAGGGCTGAAAGCACTGGATCACATGAACCTACACGGCAAGGTGTGAGATTCAGTGATAGAGGCTATCACTGATTACTCCAGCAAGGGCAGACTGGCAAGACCCGTGGAAATGACAAATACACACTCCCTTCAAGTTTAGCAGCTCTGCTTCTCTATAGAAGTGTATGCTCTCCAGGGCTACAAAAGATCTTTGTACAAGGTTGCTCACTGCAACATTGGTTATAACAAATACATGAAAACAGTCTACATGTCCATCTGTAGTAGGCTGGCACTCCTAGATAATGGCACATTAGGCAGTCAATAAAAAGCACGGAAGGAGCTCCAAGATATATTATTAATTGAAAAAAGGCATGGTTTAGGAGAATACGTGTGTATTAGGCTTCTCTACCTATGCTCTTAAATATACACAAGTTTTGGCTTTTATATATATAAATTACAAATAGAGAGACACAAAAGAAACTGCCAACAGTGGTTGTTCTAAGGAGGGGACCCTGGCTTTTCATTATGTACCCTTCTGTGCCTTTTTGATTTTTGTTATCATGGGCATATATTACTATTCAAATTTAAGATGAACTTAAAAAAAAAAAAAAGAGTATGAATGACCTGTGAGCGGGGGGCATCTCCTTGCCCAACGCCTGAGAGTTTGGAAGAATTAAGGGTTTGGCTGCAGCCCACAGAGCTGGTTCTTTGGAAGGCCTGGGCCCCCCAGATTCACCTGTACACCACTCCTCACCTGAGCTGCTGTAGTCAGAATCTCCATTTACACCTTCCAGGAAGGGTACACGAGATAGGGCTGGCTTCCCACGGCTGCGCTTGGGGGGCGTCAGACCACTGCATATAGAGCAAGAAGGCAGAGGGGGCGAAATGAGCCATTTCAATGACTAACATACCCACTCCTGCTCTCCTATCTCTGAGATGAGTGGAGCTGCAAAAACCGTTCAACAAGAATGGTTTCTCACCTTCCCCTAACAACTCACACTAACCCATGACACCCTTCTGACCACAAAATTCCCATGAGGCTTTGAGAGACCATTTCATGCAGGTGGAGGGACTCCGGAAAGAGACGCCTGCCTCCCTGCCCAGGGACTTTGGACTTCATCCAGATGAAAGGTCACTCCAAGCACTTGTCAATCCTTCCAGGGTCTAAGCAGCCTAGCCATGAGGAGGGCCCATCTCACATGGATCAGAATTTTTTACCCTGTGGTTTCTACGGCTTCTTTAGAAACCAATTTATTTTTGAGGGACAAAAATTTGCCTCTTTCCCAAATTGTCTATAAAGGACACGTCTTACTCCTTAATTAGAAAAGACACTTTTTAATTAAAAAAAAAATCCACTTCTCACTTCCACTTTGTGTATGAAATTTTTCTTAGAGATGGACTTTTTTTTTTTTTTTTAATGAACAAGCAGAACAAGTTTTTTCCATGTGGTTACTACAAAGAGGTAAAACAATATATAGATATATTTGACAAAGACTAGAAAGGTAATAAAGCAAAAATGAGGATGGTAATACCAGAGTAATGGTATAACTGGAACCCACCCAAGGATCTGTAGTTTTAAACAGCTCCCGAAGCAATTCTAATGTACAACCATAGTTGGGAGCCTCTGGGCAAGAATGAAGTGGCTAGGGCCTTTTCCCATCCAAACTTTAAAAAATATCATTGCTATATAATTTTCCCACTAAAAAAAAAAAAATGCTTAAAAGGTGGGGAAACAATCTGCAGAAGAGTAGAAATGCTTAAGAAACCCCTGGTGGGATAAGAGGAGGTTGGTGTTAGGACTGGTTGGGGAGTAGGGTACTCCTGTTCTCTTAAATCATACGGACTTTATCAGTCTTATTCAGAAAAACTTGTACAAACAGAACACAATGAATCATAATCCTTCAGTAACTGGCAGATTGGTAGTTTTTTTTTTTCTGCTATTCAAAATTAGGACCTGTTTGGGGAAAAAAAAAATTAACACCCAGTTTACATTTAGGATTCAGTTCCCACTCATCCTATAAAAATCTGTCACTGTGCTTAGAGACTCTGAGGCCTCTCAAAGTTCGTTATTCTGGAGCTGGGGAGACATCTTCAAATATAACAGAAGAGGGCACAACAAAGTGTTTAAAAGAGAAACTCTGGAGCCAGACTACCTGGGTTCAGAACCTGGCTCTTATCTGTTTGTTTATGTTAATGTTTATTTATTTATTTTGAGAGAGAAAGAGACACATATGCACACAGAGCAAGCAGGGGAGGGGAAGAGGGAGAGAGAGAATCTCAAGCAGGCTCTGTGCTGTCAGTGCAGAGCCCAATGTGGGGCTCAATCTCATGAAACGCGGGATCATGACCTGAGCTGACATCGAAAGTCTGACGCTTAACCTACTGAGCCACCCAGGCGCCCCTGGAACCTGTCTCTTCTATTCATGAGTTCCATGATGTTGAGCAAGTTACCTACCTTCTCTGAGGCTGCTGTGAGGATTTAATAGATTGATACACAGAAAACACTCAGTACAGCACATACCAACTACTCAATAAATGGCAGATGATAGTTATGTGGCAAATATTATATGAAGAGCAGTAAATTTTAATGCCTCACTTTAAATATTATAAACTACTAATGTTGTACCATCAAATGATGAGCTCTGAGACAGATGAGCTTAGTAAAATAAGAGGCAACACCAAAACTAGGTCCATGTATTCCTGTTTCATAGAAAAAGCACACGTGACTTGATATGGCCTGTGTTTCAGTCCTCTTTCCACACTACACAGACCAAAGCAGACAACCCAATCTATAATTATTCTGTTTACTGGTTTAACACTCATCTCCCCCTTCTAGAAGATAAGCTCCATGAGAACACATACCTTTATCAGTACTTAGAACAATGTCTGGCTTGAAGTAGGTGCTCAATTATTAATAACCAAAAGCATGACCCATAGAAAGAGGAAGCAGCTCCAGTTTCCTCAGAAAATCATCAGGAAAGATAAACCCAGGGACAGGTGGGGAGGGGAATGGGATTAGTGACCACAGGTTCCTTCAAGGCTCTTTCTGATTCTAGGAGTAGAGGATTCTAGTCTAATTAGTAAGTAAAATCTTCCTTTATGTACTTACCACCACAGTGGGGCAGGGGGAGGAAAGAAAGAAAAAGAAAAAAAATCCTGCAGTTGCAGTCCTGAATCTCCTGTTTTAAACCCTGAAATTCCACTGAGGTCCACTGAGTTAAAAAGGAAATGCCTTCCAAGGGCATTGTTTCCACACTGAGCAGGGCTCCAGACAAATCGGCAGCACAGACTGGAGTTCTGCAGAAAGGCAAACACACAGTCTGACCAGCAGGCTGACCAGAGCCTAGTCTGGCTTTCTTCTTGTGGTTCATGGCTGGGAAGACTGTCCTTCGTGGCGTGAAAAGCCCAACACACCTTCCACCTTTAGTCAAGGGCTAGGAGGGGACAGTTTGATAACCCCACTCCTTCCCCACCCCCAATGAACTGGGTTTCCAGGCACCATTACCTTTGAAAGGAGTTAAGAATTCCCACCCAGGACCAGGGTGAAACCATTTTGTAGGATTCCAAAAGCTCTGCCTCCTCTATGCCTAGTAACTATGTTTTTCCCATTCATTCCCCCTATATCTCTAGAAACCATGGAGGAAGACAGCTAAGGCAATTCTGAGGCTTGATGGGAGGAAAATCTCAAAGCAACCATGGAAAGCTGGGCTATGCCACAGTAAAGGGCCTCCCGTACCCACCACCCAGGAGCCCAGGAGCCACGGTAGAGTGAGTACTTGACAGAACATAATGCTCAACCTGCCTTGGAAGCACTTCAAACACTGCTGCCCTGGGACCTTTCCTCCCCTACTTGGAACTGAGGATCCATTCAGTAGCCATGTGGGGGGCCAGTAATTAGCCTTCAGGACAACTTGTTTCTCCTCTGTGGCACTGAGGGTCTCCCATTTCCAAGAGTCCTGCAGTCCCCGATTTCTTGCAGAGTACACTTAACACAGAGTAGGGATTCAATAAACTCGACTTGGAAGAAACTTTAACATTTTGGTCTCAGAAATCCTCCCTTCTGGTAAAAGAACAGGAAAAGAAACCCATCCCTTCCCAGCTCAAGGAGGGTAGAAGAGCTAGGGCCTTTGAATAAAAGGCCATTCTGAACTTCCTATCTGCCCATTTCTTACTCCCACACCACACCTCTACAGAGGCCTTTGCTATGATGCCCCAAAAGGCAAAGAGCAAAACTATGTCTGTAACTGGGTTATCAGAGTGGGGCAGTGGTGCGGGTGGGGGCTTGGCTCAAATGTTAACTTCGCTGGGCGATACAGATTTGGCTGTCCCTGCCCTCTGGAGCCAAATTCGGCTTCACAAACCCTATAAAGCATCAGCATCACTCTTCCCCTCCTAGTCGGATCAGGCCTGTGAGTCAAGGGTCACACTGTTTCCTAGGAGCTACCAGAGTTACAGACCAGAGGCCTCAGGAAACAGCAGGGGTGGAGGAAGAAAAACCTTAGATAAGCAGGAGGAGGCTCCATCTGTGGCTGAATGGAGAATACAGGGACAGGTGGAGGAGCTGCCAACAAAGCTTTGGGAACAACTGTTCTTACCTGCAAGCTTCAAATGCCAGTCCACCACTGAGACCCAAACTACATTCTGAGTCAGACCCGCTTTCGGTGTGTTTTCCAAATCCGTTGGTCACGCCTGCCAAGGACACATAGTGTAAGCCTGAGTGCAGAAACCCCCCTTCCCCTGACACATGCTGCAGTGTGAGGTGGCCACCTGAGGAGGGGTGGAAAGGATGGTTGTTGCTTCCTGCATGGGAAATGGGTCTCGGGCAGTGGAAAGACCCTGATAAAGGTTTGCGGGAAATGTTGGCTAGGGAAATAAGTAGACCCGGCATTTTCCTTCTCATCCTTCTGGTTCAACTTGAAGGAAAACACAGCACACAGCTCACACCAGTTACTGTCATTTGGCTACAAAATGAAATACCAAGACTTCCCCACTCTGGCTGGCTCACAAGTCCCTAATTCTGCTTCTAATTTCAAGCCTCAATTATCAGGGAGTCTCCTCTGCCTCTTGGGGAGCCCACCCGCCTTGCCTCTTCAGATAAACACTCACGCCCTATCCATCACACAGCTGGCAACAGTGAGCTTCATTCTTTTGGGATGGTGTCAGCGGAGGCTGGGACAGGAGAAGGGCTGTGTCAGCCACACCCTGAGATCTCCAGCAGAGCTAGTCAGAGCTGGGGGACTTCAACAGATCTAGAGCAGACTGGACCTTCCTGGGGTGGGAAGACAGAATTCCCTGGGTTCTAAGCAAGGCTCTGAAATACAGGTCCTTTTTCCTCTTTAACCTCTGCTTCTCCTTTTGTGAACATAGTATCTTCTTCTTCTTTATAGAGGACAATACTGAGTATGAATGAGAAGTCTGTTTATAGAAGGCGGCCGTATGGAAGCAAATGAAGACTGGTCATCCCAGGGACAGGAGGAGGCTCATCGGCTGTAGAGGCTTCAACTCTATCATCTGGTTCCTAACCACAATCCAGACAGAGTCCTACAAGTCTGGCAGCTGAGCCAAGCGCTTGAGATCTAAGTCACAGATACCTTGGCCAAAAAACTGTGAGGCAAGTTACACCACCTGTAAGAGCAGGTGCCTGAGCCAACACATCTGGACTCTAACCTGGCTCTGTCTCTAACATTATGGCTTCCGTTTAAATCACGAAGCCAGCTGTGCCTCAGCTGCCAAAGATCAATACCTGTTCTTGTGAGACTCCACTAAGGTCATACAGAAATATTCCTGGGTGCCAGGCCACTGCGATGGGGGACAAACAGATTCTAGCAGGTTCCCCAAGCAGTGGGCCCTCTTTAGGTTGGATGAGCCTGATATCCAGACCTATTTCCTATTAGAGGGATTTTTCATTTTTAGTGCACAGCATTCTCAGTGTTGTTTGGCTAGTCCTGATACAGTGCAGACAATGACAACAGTAACTGCTACCATCGACTGCTGTATGCCAAGTACTTTATACAGACTATTTCCAATTCTTGGAGCCCTGCAAGATAGATATCACTAGTCCCATGTTAGAAATAAGGAACAAGCTTGAAAGGTTAATTAATCTGCCCCAGGATACACAGGTGGTCAGAAGATGGGATATGAACCCAGGTCTGCCTAACTCCAAGCCTCAGACTCGATTCTACGAACTAATCTACTCCCTTAATACGGGGAAGCTTGGGCCAAACGGGAAGGGAAGGTATCGTTGGAAACAAAGTGTTAGGAAGGAAGAGAGAAGTATGTGCTAGCCAAATAGCCCAAAACCACCACATAAAAAGGCAAAAGAGGGACATGAAGAGCACAAGCCAAGAGTAGGCCCCTCCCCACCAAGTAAGCTCACCTCCCATATTTCACTAAGACTAAACCACACCATCCAGAAAAGAAGCCCTGCATATGCAGGCTCACCTCACCCATCCAGCCTTGGCTCCCGATGCTTCAGGAAGCCCCTCTCCAAACTGTCCTTCACAGGGATTCTGTCCTTGCTTCCATACACCCAGGCCTGAGCCTTCGCTCCATCTACTCCCTTCTTTTCTGATCTCTTCCCACAGGGCCAGCTCAGGCACCACCTTCATGGAACCTTCCTGACTCCTCTAGCTCCTAGTTGCTAAACACCTCCAGCAGTGCTGTCACCTAACACATAATCACATACTGTCTGGCACCATAACATCTCTGCACCTTTACCCCCCACTGGACCATGAATTCTTCCAGAGCTGGAACTCAGTCTGACTCATTGTATGACCCCCTGTGACCAGCTTGTGCTGGATGTGTAGTAAGGACCCTTTAGTATGGCAGCTACCATTACTTACCTCTGGAACCTCATCTCTAACCATGCCCTGGCTAACTCTGCTCCAGCCACACTGGTTTCCCCACTATTCCCCAGGCATGCGGGCATGTTCCCACCACCAGGGCCTGTGCACCTACTAGTTTATCTTTTTGAAGTGTTCTCCCGCAGAAACCCAAATAGCTCATGCCTTCGACTCGCTCAAATCTTTACTCAAATGTCCCCTCCCCAAGTCTCCCCTGGCCACCTTCTCTAATACCACCCCAGTATCCCCTATTCCCCTTCCCTGCTAGATTTTTCTCCATAGCTTCTGATACAAGGTACAATTCACTCATTTGTTTTTAGTCTTTCTCCCCTACAAGGGAGATTTTTGTCTTCTGTTCAAGGACTTTTTTCCCCCCAGTGCCTAAATATCTGATGAATGAAGGAACTAAAGTCAAGGCAGGAACCACTTTATCATATATAGCTTTGCATTCCCTTCAAGGCCAAAGAAAGCCCCAGACACAATGTGGCCCTCTCAAATTACTTTCTCAAAGCCTCTTCTCCAGGCCACTACTCATGTGCCAGGCACAACTACAAGCTATGGATCCCTCAATGGTTCTACTGGCGTCCACAGGGACCATTAGGGAGGCAGCCAACTAGGGGAGGTGCTGGCTGGCAAGGCAAAGCAGGAAAGCAGATGAGAAGTAGAGAAGTCACAGGCGTGGTCACCTGTCTCCTCCTCCTGCTGGGGGGACCTCTCCCCTTCGCTCTCACTACAGCTCCTGCTCCTTGGCCGCTTCCGGGAGTGCCGTTCATCCTCGATGCTGGCCGGAGAGGCAGGAGAGCCCACTGTACCATGGTCCTCACCATTCTCTGGGGCCCTATCTGGGCTCCTCTGTAGCTTAACTCCATTTTTGGCCTTCTTGAAGAGGACGGATGTGCGGCGGCCCACGCCACTGAGTGGGGCACCAGCAGGGGTCTCAGGGGGCATGAGAGACACTCTGTTGATGCCATTGTCACTGAGCAGGCGTTGCAGGGGCTCACTCCCTATCTGCAGAGGTGATTTTTCCAAGAGCTCATCTTCTTCCACCTTTCTGGGCTTTAGGAATCGGCTTGGAGGCTTACTATCATTAATGGGTTTCAGAGTAGGGGGATCCGGAGGGGAGTCTTGCTCAGACAGGGAAGGTGCAGGCCCAGTGGGCTCGAGGGTTGGTGGGGGAGGCAGTATGGAGTCATCTGTTAGAGAAAAAGAGAACCTGCTTGAACATTTTAGAAAAGGTCTGCCCCTACAAGCCAGATAATGACTCTGATAAGCAAGAACCAAAGGCATTGGCTCTTGACATGTATCCCAGGTCTCCCATCTGAGGCAAAAAGAATGTAGGATTAAGTTTTATCTACATTAGTAATTCTAAACCCTATGTATGAGAATCATCTAGGAAGTTTCTTAAAAATTTCAGCGTCAAGGTCCGATCCAAGACCAACTGAAACTAAGTCTCTAATGATGGGGTATTTTTTAAAAAAGCTTTACCAGGTGAATCTGATGAAGTGAGAATTACAAAACATTACTCCACACCTGAGAAAGCTGAAAGCTACCTGGCTTAATCAATAATCAGTTAAGTCTCAGCTTCACAGATTAGAGGTGTACAGCTCTCATTAGACTCAAGTGCTTTCCCTTCTGTCAATGTGTTCTGTTTCCTATCACCCAAGTGAAGCAAGGAGGACAAGCAGAAAGAGTAAGTTTATAAATGTGAAAAAGTGAGAGCAAGTAAGTTAAATCAGTGGCTCCCAAACATGTCTGTTCACTTACTATCTTGAAACTTTTAAAAATTAGAATTTCCAAGCCACAGCCCAGACTTCCTTAATCTGAATCTCTGGGATGTAAGGCCTGGGAATTTTGTTTTGAAACCCTCTGGAAGAAGCTGTTGTAGCCGGTCAGTGGGCAGGACTCTGCACGGCCACAGCCCAGGAGTGGGATACAAGTGGCATGCTGGTTGCCACACAGGGAATCAGGAAGTCACTGCCAAATGTGACCTCCCAGCCACGTCCTTATTCTCAGCCAACCTAAAATAAAATGGGCCATTCCTTGCAGTTTGGGCCCTGGAGAGAACTACCCTCTGGAGATAACTCCGAACCCTTCTAGACTGTGTGGATGACAGACCCTCCCCAAGCTGTAGGCTCAGCTCTGAGGACCTGTATTAAGGGAGACAATTCTGTCCCCAACGAAGTGGGGAGGATGGAAAGCAGCTCAGTTTTAAGGCTGGGTCTCTGAGAATCACTTCCCCAGATGTCTCTTGCAATCTGATCTTTCTGCTTAGGATGGGCCTGTAGACTTGGCCAGCTGGGGTCAAAGCCATGAGGTAGTTCAAGAAGCCAGACCGTCTTTAGGGTCTTTCTTCCTTTTCTGTCTTCCCACACCACAACCTAACCTGCTCTAAAAAAGCCTATCTACATGATGGTAGATGAGCAAATATTTAACTCATATGTGCAATATAGCCATTATCAGGTACAAAATACTGTAATACTTCTTTATTAGTTAGTACAGAGCTGCTGGGCCCCAGCCTCTAAAACTCCCCAAACCTGTCCACAATCTAGCAACTAAATATCCCCATCAGTGGTCCCCAGAACCGACTCCAATACAACAGCCAACATCTACTCTGATGAATTTTGGTCTCTATTGATTATTAAATATTTTGAATATCATCCCTGGATATACATGGAAGCATGACCTCTCCAAGGATTTTTGCTTGCCCACAAGGGTATGACCTAAACTCAGGAAAGGACGCTTGCACCATCCTTGAGATTTTAGCTTAACCCTTACTCCCTTAGTTTGGCCTCCAACCCCCTGTCTGCCCCTGATTGTCTCACCTCTGTCCCCATCATCTTCTGGCTCCTCCTGTGGGGCCTGCTCCAGCACAGCCACATCCCCCTGGGGCCCTGCTGGCAGCTCCCCATTGGACACAGTCTTGTTCAGTGATGGTGGCTGCGGTGGTGGTGGCTGTGCCAGCTTCTGCCGAAGGGCATTGATCTCCCTGCGCAGCAGGCGGACGCGACGGGTCCGGGCCCCGCTGGACCGCATGGCGCTCACCAGGTCCAATTTCTCCAGCAGCTCCTTCAGCTGCACCTCCGGGGACAAGTGGGCCCGGTTCTCTGGGATGAGGATGTTGTCCACTGCCAGGGAGAAGGGAGGACAGAAGGGCTGAAGGATCTGCCCAGCCCAGGGCAAGGGGAAGGGGCTGAATCCTTTGGATGCAAAATATTCTCCTGGAATGCCTGGGCCAGTGGCTTCCAGCAGCGTCACTGTGGGGCCCTGGCCCTGGTAACACTGTTGCCCGGAGGGCAGCCACAGGGACAAGGTCAGAATCTGGGAAACATCTGCAGGAAGCTGTTCACAGTCATAATTACAGGCTCTGTGGAGCAGGCACGAGGCAGCTTGGCAATCTCCTGGGCCTGAGTGACTGGCTACTGCCATCGAGAAGCAGAGAGCAGGGGCAGGCAGAGTCTGGGGCTCAGAGGCAATTCCATTTTTCTGGTCCTCTACTTGCACTCTTCTGAATGAGCCAGACATACACTAGCACTGCACTCTCCCTGCCCCATGCTCTGGACGCTGTATAGAGGGCATCCAGAAGAGGAAGACCCCTGGTAAGGATTTAAGTTTTCAAACAGACAGCCAGTACCTGATTCCTTTTCCTACCATTCAAGAAATAGTGAATTCGTTAAACTTTAGCTCCTAGAACTATCGCAAGCCACAAGCAGGAATATCCCAGTCTGGGCCTACCCTCAGCTCTCCTCGTGTCTACCCTAAATAGCTCCAAGGCCCACCCTGATCCCTGGCTCTCTGGGCTCCATCCCTGTGCCTCCTCTTGGTCCCTCTCCTCCCCACCCATCCAAGGCTTCTCACCGTCTTCCCAGGAGAAGCGGTAAAAGTCCTCCAATTTGGGTGACTCAGGCAAGTGGGTGCCCCTCTCGGGGTCATAGCCGATGTTCTCTGCCTGCCGCCGGGCATGCCGCAGGATGGCCCCTCCCAGGTCCCGCAGGCGGACAGCTGCTCGGTGGAAAATTGTGTCTTTAGCATTATACTTCATGCAGTTGGTAACTATAAGGTTAAAGTCCTCCTCAAACTCCTCCAAGGTGCGGTACAGGTGGGACTCCAGCTTCCGCCTCATGGTAGAAAAATCCATTGGCTTGGATATGAATTCCAGGTAATCTGGAACCTAAACATATAAAACCTGTACAATTACAACAACCATTTACTAGCCAAACAGGTGCACCCTTCACCAGCACTCTTGCCTCCCCATTTTCTGGTTTGGCACGCTGCACAGTCAGAGCCCCAGGGCCCCGGCCCACCCTGGCCTGCTAACTCCTCACCATGGGCAAGTCTACTAGCTTTGCCAGAAACCCCCAGGTGTCATACACCCTGTGGCCTGACCCCTTCCTGGCCTACTCAGACCCTGTATCCAGTCCAGGAGGAGCTCACTGCTCAGGAAGTGGTGGGGGAACTTGCCTCACTCAGGTTGACAGGTTCGGCAAAGATGTGTGCCGGATCCTTCTCCTGCAGCAAGTCCAGTGTGGTTCTCAGCAGAACATTGAATGGCATAAGCTCCAGCTCCATCGCGGCCTGCTGGACTTTGACCTGTGCAGAAGGTGGAAAGAGATCAGGACACCCTCTGCGAAGAGGCACCAAACTTTTTCTTGATTACTTTTACCAATCATGTACAACAAATTTTCACAGGATATTAAGCTGACCGGTATATGAGGAGAGATCACCCAACTTTCAGCCTAGAAATAATGACCAACAGCTACTGCTGTGTGAATGTTCCCTACGTATCGAGCACCGTACCAAATCTTACAATAACAGTTAACGCTTTCATAGTCCTTCCTAAATGCCAAGTAACATTCTAACCATTTTATGGAACATTAACAACCATATCAGGTAGGTACAGATGAGGTGTTTTACACGGAGAAAACGGAGGCACAGAGAGACTGACCGGCCCAAGGCCACATAGCCAGTAATGAGCAGAACAGGGATTTAGTCTCAGCCTCATTCCACAGTGTGTGCTCTTGGCTACTATGCCACACTGCTTCTCTACTTATGTTACTTTGATTAATCATCACAATAATCCTGAGGGAGAAATTATTATCCTCATTTTACAAATCTGGAATCTGAGATTTGGAAGTATAATGAGGAGTCACTAACCCAATGAGATAGGACTTGAACCTAGCTTTGTCTTAGTCCAAAGAGCACACTGATGATTTAAAATGTGACTCGGGCCAGCATTCCCACTTAGTATGCTAAGCTATTGATCCCATTGGCCTTGAGGCCATCTTGGGATAACTAAGGCCTCTAGGCTCACCTCCTCAGGCAGCAAGAAGCCTCACATATATACAGTGACAGTAGTACATTGCACAAATGTTATTTTCTATGTATGCCCTAATGCTAAAAGGTTGGGAAGCCACAGATTAGATTATGAAATGTTTCTTCTTCTTAGTGACATCAAAATAGGCCTGACTGCTTCCTTTCCCCTTTTATCTCTCTGAACCAGAGGCAAGAAGAAAAGCTCAGCTGTGCGACCAAGACTGGGATGGCACAGACAGTCTGAATCCATACAGAAGGTCCTGAGATGTCCTCTATGCCACCCACACACACTATGTATGGCAAGAGCTGCCCAGTCTCAGAGATGGAAACTCAGACTACAGGTCTACAGAGAGAAGGGCTCGTGCTGGGGCTGAATAGTGAAGTAGGATTTGGAGAAAGAAAGGAACATCTTTAACCCAGGCCTCTGAAGCATGCAAGGAACAGCTGCTACTCCTAGACTGGAGAGAATGGTTTTGGCTTGTCACTGATTCAATTAATAGTATTTACTCTCTGCCCTGTGCAGAGTGCTGCAGTAGACACTTCAGGGAGACAGACTATCGATAATGGTGGTGCTGACAGCTGACACTTCTATAGCTCCCACTGCATGCCAGGCACTGTTCTAAGCTCTTTATATATAGTAAGTCATCTAATTTTCACAACCTTCTGGTGTAGGTTCTATTATTAACCCCATTTTACAATCAAGGAAACTGAGGTATAAAGAGTTTAGCAATTTACCCAATGTCACATAAACACTAAATGACAGAACCAGATATAAAACCAGGTAGTCTGGTGCCACAGTTCATATTCCCAACCCCTCTGTTACACTACTACCTCAACGTTGCCCATGCTTAGAGGCTTAGAATCTCCTTGAGTCAAAGCTGGCAATTTGTTTTTAATTTTTTTAAATGTTTATTTATTTTGGGGAGGGAGAGGGAGAGAGGGAGAGAGACAGACAGAGTGTGTGCACACAAGTGGGGGAGGGGCAGAGACAGATAGAGATACAGAATCTGAAGCAGGTTCCATACTCTGAGTTGTCAGCACAGAGCCCGACGTGGGGCTCGAACCCATGAACCGTGAGATCATGACCTGAGCTGAAGTCAGATGCTTAACCGACTGAGCCACCCAGGTGCCTGAGGTTGGAATATTTGAATGATTCAAGACCATAAGGGCCAAGTGAAAACTCTCAGAAGCTCCCAGGCCAGCCGCAATGCCCATCAGAATGGGCTGAGAAGCTTTTCAAAATACTCAAGGCCAGACTCCTGAGATTTTTTTGGTCAGAAACTCCAGGGATGGGCTCAAGCATATGATAATAGCTTATGCTTGAGGCCACCAGAAGCTGAATCCCCATAGTTAGAAGCCATGTGCAGCACCAGACCAGTAGAGTAGGCAGGCTTTGGAGGGCAGGAAGGCGAGAAAGGTGACACCAGGCAGAGGCTCCTGGCTCTTCTGATGCCACACTGAGAGCGGGAGAAAAAGATTCTGAACAAGAACCCTGGAGCTGGGGGCTCTTCCTCACCTGTTCTCGCTTGAGCTTCTCTCTTTTCCGAATCAGCTCAATCAGCAGCCGCGCCCGCTCCAAGTCATGCCGGAGCTTCTGCCAGTATTTCAGCTCTTCCTTCACTGCACTGGTCTTCTCATCCTGCTCTCGCTGCAAGAAGGACAGGAAAGGAAGGAGCTGGGGGCCTCCCTTTTACCCAGAGTGCCCTCCCTGTTCAAGTCTCACAGGGCCTCAGCAGGTGACAGCCCTTGACCCTTGCTGACCCATACTCCCGAGAGCCCTTCCACCCCTCCCTCTCCACCCATGCCCTCTTCCTCTGCTCCCCCAGCCTCACAGCAATGTTTCTTGCATTGCCCCACAATAACCTTCACTGCTGGAGTGAGATATGTGACTGCTTCCTCTACCCCTGAGGATACCAGGGGGCAGCTGTGCCTCTCAGGGATAGAAAGAATTTCAGAAGGAAAACTAGTAAGACACCTCAAGGTGGAAAGAATTTCACCCTACAGCTTCGACTTGGCTATAAAACAAAGTGAAGTTCTTACTACCAGCCTGTACTAACTGACTTGACCATATTTTAAAATACCACCAGCACCAAAAAAGATGATTCCTGCCCTAAAAGAGGTTACAGTATAGTTGGGGGAAGGCAGAGGCCTAGGGTTTGACACATAAGGGCACAGTAGCATAAAGACAAATAATAAAAACTCAACAGATAAACTGAATACAAAATGTTAAGAGAATGTAAAATAGAAAGGATCTGAGTGGGTTGGGGTTAGGTCTGGGAAGGCTTCCGGTGAAAGCACTCTCACTAGGGGTTTACAGTAGTGATGGACACGGATGAACAAAGCAGTAAGGAACCAAAGGGACCACAGAGAAGAAGTGTTGGAAGAAGCAGAATTAGTGATTTTTTGCCTGGTGAAAAAAAATGGCCTGGCCAGAGCAGAAAAGCTGGATAACCATAAAAGTTAAGCAAGATCCAGGATTCAGCTGATAAGAAGGCTCAAACTCCATGCAAAGGATCCTGGATGTGGCCTGCCTGGAGAGGGGGAATATATTCTGGAAATGGAAGTGACAAGATGGAAAATGGTATGTGAATGAGACAGTATCAGTAGTACAGCAAAGAAAGAATCAGAGGTGGGAGACCAACTAGAAAGCTACTGCTGTGGGGCGCCTGGGTGGCGCAGTCGGTTGGGCGTCCGACTTCAGCCAGGTCACGATCTCGCGGTCCGTGAGTTCGAGCCCCGCGTCGGGCTCTGGGCTGATGGCTCAGAGCCTGGAGCCTGTTTCCGATTCTGTGTCTCCCTCTGTCTCTGCCCCTCCCCCGTTCATGCTCTGTCTCTCTCTGTCCCAAAAATAAATAAACGTTGAAAAAAAAAAAAATTAAAAAAAAAAAAAAAGAAAGAAAGCTACTGCTGAAATTAAGGGGGCATGGGTGAGCAGGGGAGCTGTAGAACAGAGACAAAGGATCAGATACTGATAAACTCCTCCAAAGTAGCATAAGGGATGATTAACTGTGGCTTGTCATGGAGGGAAAAATCAAAAGTAACTCCAAGGTGGGGAAATGTCTGAGGTCAGGAGAAAGAAGGTTCCATGTCAATATTAGGGAAATACATTTATGAGAGAATAATGAATTCAGTTTCCAATATATGAATTCTAGGAAACAATATCTACAAGAACATCTATGGTTTCTCTGCCCCAGGACTGAGGGCAGAAAAAAGGGATGAGGACAAGAAAAGAAACCTGCCACACTTATTTACAACTATGAGAGTGTACAGCTCTCCAAGCCAATGGGCAGGCAGCACAGTCCCTGGGAATGTTAATATTGCAGTCAAAGGGTGGAGGAGGAGCAAAAGGGTGTGACAGAGAAGCTCTAAGACAAGGTGATCCATGGTGACAAATGTAGTCCAATGGACAATACAATGAGAATCTGAGGTAAGGCTTGCTAGGCTGGGAGGAGGTGGCTGATGTTCTAGGAGAAGCTACAGGGGAGCAGGTGGACCATTTCAAGGAAGGACGAGATGCAGACTTGCACTTCAGGATTTTAGTTACAAAAGGCAAAAGTGAAATCAGATAGAACCCAGAGGGCACCAAAGTCACGTAAAAGATTGCTTCATCTCTGGGGTAGTGGTGTGGAAATATTTAAAGGCAGAAGTAATGGAGCAAGTGAAGAGGGAAAAAGAAGTAAATAGTAAAAAAAAAAAAAAAAAAAAAAGTCTCTCACGAGGCTTCCACCATCTCAGAAAACAGTAAACATGCAGCAACTCCGTGGCTAAAATGCCACAATTGGCCAGGCTGTGTGCTACAACTGAGATGGCACATTTGTGTGTTTTCTATGAAACATTTTTGGCAGATGTCAGTATAGTGTGTTAAGGAAAGTGCTCCTTGTCCTAATTCATGCAACATGGCCACCTGGCTCTCATTCAGCCCATTCCTTCCTTTCTGCCATGTCTGCAAGGTTTTCCCCACATAATGGAAAGTTGGGCTTATTCTCCATTCTCCCCTAGAATACGCTTCAAAGTCAAGCCTCTCCCATCCAGAAGGAGCTGCTGGAGGTCATTCCTGGGCTATGCCTCCTGGAGGGGTGACCGCCTACAGGTAAAGGCTCTGCAGAGGGCTCAGGGAGGGGTTACCCCAACCATCATTTCTTCTCCTTCACCCTCCACCTCCTCCATCATCTTCAATCACTTCACCTACCTGCTCGGCGTTTCTTTGGGACTGCAGGTGGGAATGCAGGCGCCGGATGAGGGGGACACCGTTCCGTGCCTGCCGCTTCAATAGCCAGTAGTTGTGAAGCCGCTGTATGAACTGGTTTTTCCTCTGAAAGGAGAGACCACTACAGATCTTGTTCAACCTTGAGTGGAGGCACAGGGAAATGAAAGACAAGGTCAGTGGGCAGCCCTGATTATAGCTTCCTATTCAGACCCTGGTTCATTTCTGAACCTTACATATAAAAGAATATAGGATAAAGTGGTCAAATGCCTAACCTCAGAGAAAGGCTTAAAAAAGACAGCAAAGTTAAGCAGCTCAGATTCAGCGTGAGATATATCGCCTGATTTTCTACTTCCTACATTGCAGTCCTGATTCTCCAAAAGAACCCTCTCCCAGGAACCCTGTTTCCTACAATCCTAAGAAACAGGCCTGTGCCCCCATACCCCTACACTTCTCTTGATAAAAGCAGCAAAAGAAGGCAGGATCTTGAGTAAGCTATAGGCAATGTGGTCACTGTTTCCAGCCACCCTGTGGCTGAGGGTCTCCCCAGACCAGGGAATAGTCGATAGCCAAGCTGGAAGGAAAACTAGTAGAACTACACCAGGCTACTGCTTTCTGAGCTCAAACGCAACACTTTGGAGTTGTCTGACCCCTGGTTTTTAATTAAAGATCTCAGCAGCCTAAAAATGTCTAATTTTGAACCAAATGAAAAAAAAAAAAAAAAACTGGGTAAGAGGATGGAGAATCTGAAAACTTAGCTGGCTAAACTAACCCAATAGAGAAATCTTAAAGTAAGGATTTAAGCCAATAATACGTGGGGACGATGGAGGGGTAAGTGAAAGGGAAAGGAATTAATAAACCTATAATCTTTATGTTAACAGCCCTGTTGCGAAGTGGGTAACATTATTCTCGTGGTAACAAAAGATGGAAAGGCAGCTTAGGAAGAGAGGCTGAATAAACTATCAAAGTCACTAATGCAACTAAAAATATGGTGGCGCAGTGCGCCTGGGTGGCTCAGGCGGTTAAGGGTCTGACTCTGGCTCAGGTCATGGTCTTGCAGTTTGTGGGCTCAAGCCCCGCATTGGGCTCTGTGCTGACAGCTTGGAGCCTGGAGCCTGCTTAAGATCCTGTGTCTCCTTCTCTTTCTGCCCCTCCTCCACTCACGCTCAGTCTCTCAAAAATAAACAAACATTAAAAATAAATAAAAAAATAAAAAATAAATAAACAATGGTGGCCCTGGATGGGATTTGAATCAATGATCCCTCTGCTACACCATCCTGTGTCCTAAAATTGGTTATTCACACAGTAAGCAAGGCCTCAGTGCCCCTGCTATGTTTCTCCCACTTCCTCATCTCGCTGCACTGAAAGGAAGGTTAAGTGTGGCTAAACAAGAAAGTAAAACCTAACAAGGGTGGGCATGTTGGGCTGGACATTGATCACCTAGGCCTTGTGCCTATCCAAGGTCAGACATTCCTGCCCCAAAGCCAAGCTTAAAAAACCAAGACCTAGGCCTTTCCCCAAAGAACAGATTCCCCACCAATGCCCATGCCAAGCACACCTGCCCAGATGCAGGCAGCCCCCTCCCTCTACAACCTCTTGGCTATGGAGGGTCCCAACAGCATTTGTGCAGGTAGAAAAAAGAATTAATAATAGCAGCAGCAGCAGCAGTAGCCACCATTTATTGAGCACTTACTATTTACCAGGCACTGTGCTAAGTGCTTTACTTATATTATCTCATTTCATTCTCACAACAACTCTATCAGGTTCATTAACAAATAAACAAGACTTGAAGAAATAACTTGCCAAAGTTCACGTGGGTAGTTAGTGACAGGAGCAAGATTCAAAAGCAGGTCTGTCTGGTTTCTTAGCCAGCATGCTAAGGCCTCTGCAAGACACATCTATAAGAGCAGATATGACAACCAAAAAGTCTAGTCCCAGGGCACAGCCACCCTACAGATGTTACTAAGCGTGAACTCCAGTCAACATCAGGGAAGAGGGTAGCCTACAACAGCTCTGTGACTAGAAGGCATTTCCAGTTGACTGAATTCTAACTCCAGTCATGGCTCACAAGAGCCTCTCCCTCCTGCTCTGCTCTGCTCTTATGTCTCCTTCCCAGACTGACAAGTCTGTTTGCCCGTTCCTTACACAACTCATTCCCCACTACCCTCTAGCACTCTTTTCTCCCTATCCTTTTCAACAAGAGAGACAAACAGCAGGAACAGAGCCTGGAGGCATCATGAGTTCCAGCTCGTGGTCAGGTTCTGTTGCTTTCCACCTGGTTCCAGCCCTTTGAACAGGACTTGGCATATAGTAAGTGCTCAATAAACATCTCGTTGAATGAATAAAGGAGTGAACAACTTTACCTCCTGTTGCCGCAGTTTCTTCATCTGGGGGTGTGGGAGAAGGTGCAAGGACTACATTAGATTAAATAATCTTCAAGATTCCTTCCTACTCTAACACTGTATACTTTGCAAAGAATATCACCCTTGAGATGACCTTCCAATGAAAAATCTTTCCTGTCTCTGGCTTTTCTGCCCTCTAACAGCTACTTCTCTAATGGTTTAAAATAGATACAATGATGTCTCTACAGACTCACTAGGGGCCAAGGTGGCTTAGACATACAGTTGAGCTGAGTGATCCTTTTCCCCCTAAATCTAAAGCTTCTCAAGAAGAGAAATAGCATATCTTCCCCACACCACCACCCCTTCACAAAAAGTCTCCATCATTCTCAGAATAGAGCCTTCTAGATAGCAGGCACCCATACTGACCCCTTAAAACAGTGGTTCTCAGTTCTATCCCCCCAGGGGTTTTTGGAAACATATGAGACTGTCGCAAAGACCAGGCAATGAGGGAGTGGATACAAATGGCACTTACAGATCAGGGATGCTAAACATCAAGAAATGTATGGGACAGTCCTAATGATAAACAATCATCCCATCCAAAATGCCACTTGTGCACCTGTTGAAAAATGCTGCCTTAGACATCCTTCACCTGGGTTTCTAAGCAACTTAATTTTGTCTCACCTTGAAGCCAAGGAAACACACTGCTGTCAGGGCACAATCAAAACCACAAACCAGACCAGGGACCAAAGGAGAAGTCTAAATTTGAGGGCACAGAAGAGAACAAATGTTCACCAACCATGCTTGGGGAAGGAGGTCCTGGCTCAGGGCCAGCACCAGCCCAACCAGAAACCATTGGTCCATGTGGAGACCTCCTGACCAAGCTTACCTATATGAGGGGATCTGTGGGACAGTGACCATGGGGACAGTGGAGGGTGTATCTCGGCCCATTTCCTCTGGCTCCTTCTTGATTTTCTGCTTCAAAGTCATCTTGTTCTTCTTGGGCACTCCCTTGAGGGGGCCACCTACCCCGCCTTGGCCTTCATCTTCCTCCTCTTCTTCTTCTACCTCTTCCTTCTCTTCCTCCTCTCCACAGCCCTCCTTCAGGCCTTCCTCATCCCCAGCCTCACTGAGGCTTCCAGGGGAGTCACCCTTCCTCCTAGCAGTGGCAGCACCTGGCGGCGAGTGGGCCTCACAGTAGGCGGTCTTGCGTACTGTGAAGATGGTGCCATTGAGGCTGGTCTCATGCATGGGCTCAATCTTCATGAAGAGCCCAGCCCGCTGTGCACATGTCACATGGAAGGCTGTGTAGCAGTTCACCTTATGGCACTGGATGGCTGCACCCAGCCCCTTCTGCTTGCAGATATAACAGGTTAGTTTCCAGCGGGCAGGTGGGATGTTGTCAATGCCCTCAATGGGCTCCAGGAACACGGTGTTAGCGAAGCAGACTTCAGGGATCCAGATGGCACACACCACGTGGGCCCAGTGCCCATCACTGGTCTGTTTGAAGGCGCCGCCCTTATTGGGGCAGAGGACGCAGTCCACAGGTCGGGAGGGAGACTGTAGGCAGCAGCGGCATAGCCACTGGCCCTCAGGGATGTAGGGGACACCGTAGCACTCCTGGTGTACAGCCAGGTTGCAGATATCACAGAAGAGAATGACATTGCTGTTGTGGCATTCGTCATCCAGGCACACACAGCAAAAGGCGTCTTCATCAATGAGTGACTGCTGGGCCCCACTGCTGCGACTCTCCAAGTATGACTCCTTCTCAAGCCGGTCTACCAGCAACTCAAAAGTGTCTGCTGACACCAAACTGTGCCCATCTACTCGCCGCTTCTCATTCACCATGTCCAGCCAGGCAAGGTCCTCCTCATCCATGTCGTATTCTACCTCCGCATCCAGGTCTTCAGGTGGCTTCTCGATGTAGCGGTAGTAGGCAGCAGGCAGTGGGGGTGCTTCTGGCTGGCTGCCTGAGTCCACCATGCGAAAGCTGGGTTGCGGGAGGTGGAAGGAAGTGCCGGATGCATGCTTGGAACAGGACTCCTTCTTCTTGCCCTTGGAGGAGGGTTTTTTGGACTTGCCAGGAAACTGAGGCTGCTCACTGTTCTCCTTGTTACTATTGCATTCGGTGATATCCTGGGCAGTCAGCTCGTCCTCTGTGATGATCTTGAGTGGATCATAGATGCTGATTCGATGCAGGCGTCCATCGATGTCCACCTCGACAATCCTTTGGGCCTGAGCATATGTCAGGGTCTCCCGAGTAGGTGAGCACTTCAGACTGTAGGGAGATGGGGAGCGCCGACCCTCGGCATTCTGCCGCGACTTCCGGCGCGGCTTCCTCATGGCACCTGGGAACCAAGGGGACAGGCCTAAGGAGAAACCAGGAAACTGAGTTGAATGTTCAGGCACGCACTCATTCACCCTTCCATCTGATCGAATGGGCACCACGAAGACTGTCTGTTCCCTCTGCCTGAACATCCTGCCCCTCAGACATCATCCACACAGCTTGCTCCTTCGCTTCAACTTCTTTCACAAACACTGCTTCTCAATGAGACCCTCTCTGACCATTCTATCTTAAACTGCAAATCTCTTTCCCCCATCAACAATCTTTCATTTTGCTTTATTTTTCACTATGACACTCACCATTTTTTATCATGCTATGTAATGTGCCTATTTATCATAAATGTTTGCTTCCTTCTGTTAGAATGCAAGCTCCATGAGGGGAAGATTTTTGTCTATTTTGTTCACCGCTGTATTCCCAGCACCTGGAATGATACCTGGCTCCTTAATAAGCACTCAATAAATATTAGTTGAATGAAAGGAGAAATCAAAGCTGCATGGTCCCTGCCTCTAGGTGCTCCATCTAATTGAAAGGACAGAAAAGTAAACAGATCTTGGGGCGCCTGGGTGGCTCAGCCGGTTAAGCATCCGACTTCGACTCAGGTCATGATCTCACAGTTCGTGGGTTCGAGCCCCGTGTCAGGCTCTGTGCTGACAGCTCAGAGCCTAGAGCCTGCTTTGAATTCTGTGTCTCCCCCTCTCTCTGCCCCTCTCCCACTCATGATTTGTCTGTCTCTCAAAAATAAATAAATGTTAAAAAAAAAAAAACTTTAAAAAAAGAAAAAAAGAAAAGCAAATCATTACAAATGATCATTACAGATCATTACAAAACAACACAGGGAGAGATCTAAAATTCTAATGATGTCCTACATAAGGCTGTGGGATACCTACCTATGGAAAAGGATGGGGTGGTTAAGGGTTCAGAAAAGAAGAAAACAAAGAGAGCATCCACTTTTAAGCTGTGTACATGAACAGTGGCCCCACCAGAGGATCAAAAGCTCACAGGTCTAAAGCCCTCTCCCAATCCATCTTACAATGATCAGAAGCCCTGTCCCCTAACCACACCCAGGAGTGAAGAGGTGAAGGCACCTGAAATGTCTACTATGTACAGTCTAAAGACTTCAAACTACAGTATAAAGGGCTTTCTCTGGAAAAGGCAGCTTTGAGGATGCACTGGCTAATACATTTCTAAGCAGAAACACTGGAAGCTCTGGGAGTGGTCCACAAGTGGCACTGAAGTTTTAAGTGGCCTACCTGAGACCCTCATTGGACCCAAGGCCAAGATGATTGGGGCAATATCTGAGGTAAACTCTCAATGCATTCTCTTACCTCAGAAGTCCCTCTCTCCCCAAATCCTTACATTTAGTTTGCCCCTGTGCAACAAGGAGAAAGCCCTTAAGTTTCCCATATCATTCTCTGGATAAAGGGAATCATGACAAGCTCATAAGGAGCTACGGCAGCAGTTACTGAGGCCATCACTACTGGGAAAGACATTTGGAGATACGGGGCTCCAAGTGTGGGCAGAGACTTGGAAAGGTAACAACAGTGAGAGGATTTCAAAGAGAGAAAGAGTCTGTCACCTTGGTTGCAGGATCTACCACCTTTAATCTATAAAAGCAAAGATGATGATGATAATTTAGCACACTTTTGCAAACTACAAATCCTTTCCCCCCCCCCTTTTTTTTTTTTTTAATTTTTAAAGTAATTTCTACCCTCAACACGGGGCTCGAACTTACGACTCTGTGATCAAGAGTCACATGCTCCACCAACTGAGCCGGCCAGGCACCCCAATCCCTCTTACTTTTAATTATTTCTCTCAACTAGCTTGGGAGGTAGGATAGATATCATCGTCTCCATTTTACAGATGAAGAAACAGAAGCTCACCAAGATGTCACTCAACCCAGAGGTAGTGAGTGATAAAGCTACAGTTCAAACCCAGGTCCCCTGACGGGTTGAATTCATCTCCCTGGGAAGGAAGACCACCACAGAGAAGCCGTGATCTGGTTCAAAAAGAGGCTCTGGGGCGATCTAGGTTCCAACCTTGGTCCTGCGTGACCTGGAGAAAGTCACTGAATCTCTCTGTGCCTCCACGCTCCACCGGTAAAATGAAAAACTCTACCTCTTAAGCGTTGCTCTTGGTCAACAGAGAATTACCACCACCCTTGTTTAAAAGGCCTTCCAATCCCCAAGTGTGACTGAAACACACAAACAAACACCGACTTGGCTGAGGAACAGTGGCGGGCAGGCACACGACCCATTGGGAACAAAAGGCAACAGAATCATCCCAGCAATTCTGTCCAGGTTCCAGAGACCCTTGGCCACTACATGCCTGACAAATGCCAAGTCCCTGGGGGTAGCCCAGGCCAACAGACCTGCCTCACTGCCCCCATGCCTTCGCGGGCAGGGAGAACCTCGCAGAAGTGTGAAACCCTACCTCGGTACTAACCTGAAATCCTGAAAGAGTTTGGAGGGTGTGGACCCTCCTTTGTTAAAGCGCTGTATGTTCCTCCTCCCTACCAGCTACCACCTCCTTGGCAGCGTGGGGTAGTCCTCACCCAAGCAGCAAGTATGTAAGCAAAACCTCTTGGGTCCTCCCCAAGCCTCCAGGCACGGCGGGTGGGGGGGGCGGGGGGCAAATTCTGGAGAGGGAAGGGCGGCTGCTGAGGAAAAGGAGTTTCGCCCGCAAGGAGCTTACAGTCCAGTTTTTTGGCGGGAGCGTCTCATCCCACACAGCCCTTCCCACAGACACGCGTCCAAATACCCCCGACACCCCCAGAGGTCTCCTCAGCACCCCCGAAGCCCCACTTGCCCACCCCACCCAGGTCCCCGAAGAACGAGGAGTTTCTGCAATTAGACCCTACCCCCTGTACCCCAACGAGATACTCATGAGACAAGGGAGAACCCCAGCCAAGGCTCCTGCCCCTTTAAAGGGGCACCTCTTCCAGAAAAATCTTGACCCTTCCGAGGAGAAAGGAGGGAAATAACATCTCCTCCCCCAAGGGGAGGGGGGCGAGCGCGCCAGAGACAGACTGACGCGCAGTCCGACCCTCAGACAGAGAAAGCTAGCGCCAGCGAACCAGCGGGGCAGAGAGGCGAGCGCCCATTGGTCGCCTCACCTGCCCGTCAGCAGAAACCAGGGGGCCAAGGGCCGTTCGGGGGGCGGAACCTTCCTCTGGCCTGACCAATTGGAGAGCATGGCGGGGGCGGGGCTCGGCGGCTCGCCAGCCAGGGCCGGGGGGGAGGGAAACAAGATGGCGGCTCCGGGAGGGGGTCCTCGCTTTTCAGCTCCCCCCTCACCCGCCTTCTCCTTCCCCGCCGCCGCCCTCGCTCCAGGAGAGCGCTTTCGCGCCGCCCCCGCCCCGCTCGGGAAGCCCCCTGCTTCCCACTCCCTGCCCCCCCCCCCCCGCGCGCAGTCCCTGGTCCCCGTAGGCCCCGCTGCCCCCGCCCCCGCTCCGTTCGGCCCCTCTGCCACCCCCATTACCTCAGCCGCCGGCCCGGCCCCACCGTTCGGGGCCCCTGGGCGCGGGCGGGCCGGCCGTCGAGCAGGTCGGCGCGGCCCTGGGAGCGGAGCGCGGCCTCCTCCCGCGCTAGCCTCCGCGGCCACCGCCGTGCCCCCTC
>NW_024412394.1:3052319-3115979 GCF_014898765.1 Herpailurus yagouaroundi | reverse complement strand
TGAAGCCGCTGCCGCCGCCGCTGCCGCCACGGAGCCCGGCCGAGGGGAGGGAGGGATCAGCCCCCAGGCAGGATCCGCCCCTCCGGCCTCCCCCCCGCCACCTCCACCCCTTCCCTCGCTCCCTCCCTGGCTCCGCGGGCTCTCCCGCTGAACAGGAGCGAGAGCGCGAAAGAGGGGGGAACGCGAAGAAAATCCCCCCGCCCGTGCCCGGCGCAGCGGCGGCCGGGGCGGCGCGGAGAGGAGCGCGGAGCCGCCGCCGCCACGGGGCACCGTCCCCGGCTCGGCCTCACGGTGGCGGTGCGGACGCGGCAGGGGCGCGGAGCAGAGACCGGCTCTGCGCCCGCCGCGGCAGTGGCTCACCCCGGCGTACCCCGCCGCCGGGCGAACCCCACAAGACAGCGGGGGACGTTCGGGTCTGGTTGGGAAAGACCGGCATCCCTAACTCCTTAGAGTGGTCAGTCGTCCACTCCCCCTGCTTCTGCGAGAGGTGGCTACGGTTTGGGGCAACAACCCCCCTACCCGAGCTAGAGGGCCCCTCCAGAGGTTAAGCCAGGGGAGTCATTGGAGTCAAAACCCGTCTGTAGTTTCTTGGGGTGCAGGTGCCTGTATTCCTCCCAGAAAGTCGCCCTCCCTCCCTGGCCGTGCTCTGGTCCGGAGGACAAAGGTCTGGCGATGTCCATCCCCTCCCCCAGTGAGGACAGCCGGGAAAGACCCTCTGTTGTGTACAGGTGAGCGTCTTGTTCCCCATAGGACATCCTTCTTAAGAAACAGACCTGACTTCGTTGTGCCATTCTCTCCCTTACGTGTTTAAAAAGAGTAGACATGAAAGTTTGACAGTCTGCTTAAGGACGTCTGGTAACTCGTTTGTCTCTGGAGACAAGGGAAACTCTCCTTAAACCTGATGTGGCTAGGAATTGGTTAATTTAATGCAATAAGCGGCTTTCTAAAAGACTCTTGACAAATGGCAACTTGAGACTTCAAGATATGATCAGACTGGCTTTGTTTTGATAAGTAAATCTAAGAAGAGATGACTCTTTTGCCACCCCCTTTTGCCTATAAATTAAAAAGCTTGCCTCATACGACTGAAGTCTTAAGTACCAATATTTAATGACGTGTATAAAAGATGTATGGATAGACTGCCTTTCAACGTGGAGATGAATGACATATTTTGAAAGCGTTTCCTCTGCCCGCGCTGGTGGTGTAGCTTGATGAGACTTTCACAATCTCTTGCTTGGTTCTGATGATGAAGGACACGGATTCTAGAGTCAGAGGACGAAAGGTAGTCTTGGGATCCAAGTCTTCCAAATGTTTAAACGGAACGTTTTGCTACTTTTGGAAGTATAGATGTTCGTTATCCTAAGGAATTTAAATACATTATGTTATGAATTTGGAAGTGTGATAAAAGTTAGGAAGCTAATTTGTGTTACAAAGATGTTTTTCTGGTTACACAGTAGCACCTTGTAAAAGTGAGAGCAAAAATACTTCTGTTTACCAATTTTTTGAAAGAGAAGGGAGTGTCTCGTGGAGCTAAGCAAGGCCAGGGCAATGTTTTGAAAACTGTGAAGAAGAAGTATGAATTGATGTCAAGTGTTCTAAGGCCATGGGGAATAATCATTTGGACGGAAGGTGTAGAAAAAAGATGATTAATTGTGGGAGGGAGAGCCCCAGAGGCAAAAGAATATTACAGTTACTTTTAGTTAAGGGGGGGGGGGGGTGGGAAACCCTGAAGACTAATAGAAACAATATTGAATTTCTTTTCTTATTCTTTTAAAATGTGAACTATATCCATGTATCCATGGGACTAGTAACTTCTATTTCTTCACAAATGTTCACAAAATTTATGTAGCACATTTCCTGTTTGTGTGATTGGGCGCTGTTTTTTTTTCCCACCAAAATTAATGAACAGATATGTTGGGAAAATGCATTGGTTTCCACTTGTAACAGTAAGTATAAAATAATGACTTAAATGCCATTGAAAAAGCTTGAAGTTAACCTAATGCATTTGATGTCCAGGTTTTTCTGTTTGAAGTTTCATAATAAGACCTTATTCAACAGAGTGTTTCTCTTCCGTTTTCAATTTCTATTCTCTTAATGGTAACGTTACAGTTGTCCTCAACTTTTATTTTTTGACATTTATTTATTTTTGACATTTGGTATTGGTTTCTGTTAGTGTAACTGCACACATAATCAGTTCACAATGATGTAATCTTAAATGACAATTATGTCATTAAAAACAAATTTGGAACATGTATCAGAAATCCCAGAGAACAAAAATTTAATTAACTTTAATCTTTAGCTATTTTAAAGAGTTTAAATTCACTAGCCCTCAGCCCTTCCATTAAACCATACAGCAATTAAGTTCAACAAACATATGCACAGACCTTTGTTTCCAAATAGTTTTTCAAAATTCTGCATTTTTAAATAGAAACTAATTTATTTGGAGTAGGAGGGATGTTTTATCATTTAGAACTAAAAAAGGAACTACAAAAATTTCCCCCCTCAACATTTGTTTTCAGCATCTCAGGATATCTTTGTCAATGCTTTATTTTATCATTAGTTTATCAAGGCGAGAAACCTCTCAAGGGTCAGATGCGATACCACTGGATTGGCAAAATATGTATGGTGAGAGAAAATAGGCTTTGATTGATTGTTAAATTTTTTTATGGAATATTCCTTCCTTAGACCTTGGCTAAAAGAAGTATGAAACCATAAATGGGATAATGTATGAGGTTGGAATCATTATATTTTAATGCCACGATGTAAATTGTTTAAGAATGTAATGTTTGCTTAGAAAAAGGAAAAAGTTGGGGCGCCTGGGTGGCGCAGTCGGTCAAGCGTCCGACTTCAGCCAGGTCACGATCTCACGGTCCGGCAGTTCGAGCCCCGCGTCAGGCTCTGGGCTGATGGCTCAGAGCCTGGAGCCTGTTTCCGATTCTGTGTCTCCCTCTCTCTCTGCCCCTCCCCCATTCATGCTCTGTCTCTCTCTGTCCCAAAAATAAATAAACGTTGAAAAAAAAATTAAAAAAAAAAAGAAAAAGGAAAAAGTTTCTAAATTTAATTCCACTTATTTATTCCTATAGCAGACACTTACTGAACACCCACTGTGTGTCCAATCTTATACAAGTCGCTTTGGATATAATGGCAAAATCTCAGCCTAAAAAGGGGCCAGTGATCATATTTTCCCTTGCTACTACTCTTAGTAGTGTACAACTGAGAAGCAAGCTAGAAATAACTAGAAAACACATGTGGGAGAAATTAGATAAAGTAGTGAACAGTGTGGAGCAACTATTATTCAAATGGAAGATGGGAGGCTTTTTTTAGCTTCTAAATCATGATGGATGTGAATTGGTGAAAAGAGTATAGAATGACATTAGGATAGTGACAGGTAGCCCAGGCAAAGGAACAATATGCAGGGAATAATAAGGAAATTATGCTAGCCGGTCTATATGGAAGATGCTAAGAAAAGAAAAGGTTGCATTGGATATGAGGTATAGCAAGGGTATAAGGATAATAAAAATAATACTTAGCACTTAATGTGCAAGGTAGTATGCTCAGTGCTTTACATACTGTATCAAAAAAATCTTTGTTGCACTTAGGAAACAAACTCAAATTAGTTTAATGAAGGAAATCTATTGACTCATGACCAGAAAATCCAGGAGTGCATCTGGCTTTAGGCAAAGCTAAGTCAAGAGATTGAAATTATGTCATCGGGATACTGTCTCTAGCAGTCTCTCAGCCAACCTAAACGATAGCTGTGACCGGAAAGACATAATACTCTGATGAAGTCTGGCCATTGTCCACTACTAGAACCAGAGGACATGGGCAGGAGGTGATTCACCAAAAGCACAGTGGGCACACATACAAAATAGGTCCAATATACATGCCATTTCTCATTTATCAACTTATTAACTCATTATTGTTATTCTTATGGTCCCCATAGGAGAAACTAGAGCTGGAACAGTATTAGGTAAACCCGGAAGAATGTACTACAGGTAATTAAGTGTTGTGACAATAAAAGGGCATTAACCAGAATGATAGAGGGGATGGTAGAGAAAGAGGAGGGAAAGGAAGGTTCAAATAAAAATCAGAAGATAGATCAGTAATTTGATGGCTGATTGAACATAGGAACAAAGGAAAAGATTATCTTAAATTCAAACTTAGAAGGTACAATTATTGGTACAATTGGTACAATTATTGCAAATTAAGAGGTGGCAAAGGGTTACATAGGAGCTCCTGTTGGGTCTGAGGACCCAAGGATTGAGGAAATGATGAGTCAGCTCAAGTTCTCTGGAGTTTCTTTTGTCACACTAAAATACATATTCATTCAATGATTATTTGTGAGCTCAGGTAAGTTTCTATTTTATGCTTGTAAAGACCACACAGATAAAAAGGCTATGCTCTCCGGCCTGAAGGCACTTCAAGTCTAATCACAGGAATAAAGCAAGTATGTTAACAAACATATAATATAACATATAATAAGCATGTAAGCCACTCAAGAGAGATACAAGCAAAGTGGCATGAGGGTTTTAGAGAAGAGGGACGAGGGAATGTCCTGTGACGAAGGTGCTCTTTGAGCTCCACCTTAAAATTTGGGTTGAGTGTCAACTGGGAGGATGGTACAAAGCTGGCGGGCTGAGTACCAGCATGGCCAAAGGTAAAAGGAAGACGGAAAGACTGATTCAGGGAACAGTGGGTTACCCCCGGTTGACCCAGAAATGGGAGATGGCAGAGAAAAGACGGGAAAGGTAAAAATAGAGTCAGAGCATGGAGACTGTTAGGTAGAGAAATGGATGTTAAGGGGCAGCAGTCCCTGATAAGTTTTGGAACAGGGGAATGACTTGAATAGTTCTATGCTTTAAGATCTAGTCAGGCAAGAAGAGTATGGTATACTATGGCTTGCATTATCCACTTGGCGTGGCTTGCATTATTCTCTTTGGGCTTGAATTCTAGCTAGGACATTTTACCATATACTCAGTGTAATGCTCAGCCACAAGCCTGAAAGTAAATAGTTTGTGGTTTAAGTGTAAATTGTTCAAATTGATTTAATGTTTTCTCATGTCAACCTTTAATTTAGCATTCCCATTAAATCCTAAACCTTAATCAGAGTAAAGTCAAGACACCATAAAATGTAAGTTATTTCTATATTTTATTTATTTTTTTAATGTTTATGTTGAGAGAGAGAGAAGGAGAGCACGCACACACGAGCAGGAGAGGGGCAGAGAGAGTGGGGGACAGAGGATCCGAAGTGGGTTTCACACTGTCAGCAGAGAGCCCGACGCGGGGCTTGAACTCACGAACCGTGAGATCATGACCTGAGCTGAAGTTAAGACTCTCAACCTACTGAGCCAACCAGGCACCCCAATTTCCATCTTTTAGCAAAAGAGCCAACCTTGCAAGTAGCCATTTATTTGGTATAATTTTACAAAGAGAGGGAAAATACACAAACACATGGCACCTCCTGAGCCAGGACCTGTTTTTTACAAGATCCTCCCCTAGGTGATACATACATGTAATGGTTTAAGTGTCAATTTGACTGGGCTAAGGGATGCCAAAGAGCTGGTAAAACATCATTCCTGGGTGTGTTTGTGAGGGTATTTCCAGAAGATTAGCATTTGAATCAGTAGGCTGAGTAAAGATCATCTTCACCAATGTGAATGGGCATCATCCAATCTGTTGAGGATTTGAATCAGACAGAAAGGTAGAGGAAGGTCAAATTTACTCTCTGCTTGAACTGGGACATCGTTTCTCCTGTTCTCGGATATTGGTGCTCCTGGTTACCTGGCCTTTGGACTTGGACTGAATTATACCACTGGTATCCCTGGTTCTCCAGCTTGCAGATGACAAGTTATGGGACTTATTGGCCTCCATAATTGCTTGAACCAATTCCTATGATATCTCCTCTCTGCATATACATATATATGTATACACACATATTATTTCTCTGGAGAACCCTGACTAATACAATATGCAAATCAAAGTTAAGCAATAAATTAGAGCATATTAGAGAATTCAGGAATAAAGTGTTTTAAGGTTCTTGAATTGTCTGGGAAAAGAGTTCAAGGATTTAATATCAGCCTTTGATTAGTTAAGAATACTAGTAACATAACATGATTTGAAAGTGCAAAATCTATAGTCACAGAAAGATTGGTAGCTGCCCACAGGTGAAAGAGATGACTGACTGACTATAAAGGGGCATGAGGGAACTTCTGGAAATAATGGAAACAATATGTAAGTTGATTGTGGTGATGAGAAACATTTGTCAAAAGTCTTTGAACTGCTGAATAGCTGTAGCTTATAGAAATTGTACCACAATTAAGTTGATAAAAAAATACCTGTTGTCATTTTTTAGACTAATCATTAAGAGAATGAAAAAAAGAGGACATAACTCACAAACTAGTGGAGAGGAAAAAAGGAATAATAAAAGACTCAACCAACCAAGAAGAAAACAAGGAAAAGGAACATAGTAAAGGTGAAACAAGCAATGAAATAAAGGGATAAATTTCTGGGAAAGTTTAATGATGGGTGGTTAGAATGTGTGGATTAAACACATATATTTATCCCCCAAACTTCACTACTATGTTAGTAAAGGATTTAAAAAAAAAAAAAGTCCACAAGAACAAAGAGTATGGGGAAATAGCAGGTGAGAATTACCAATAAAATTCTGGAGAATGAAAGGAGATGAATATCAGAGAAAGCTAAAACAAGTCTGCAAAGAGAGCCAGTAAAAACCTGATTCACATTAGACCACTAGAAAGGCTTAAAAGTAGGAGACTGTAGATACTTCTGAAGGAAGGGTGGGTGGGGATGGTAACTGGGAGAATAGACCTGAAGGTAGAATTGGCTGAAAAATCTGTTAAAATGGGCAGTTAGATGTTGCCAGATCTCCACACTACCCCTTGGAGATGTACTATCCCAGTATCATCTCGAGAAATTGAACTAAAGAGATCTGGACTTGGGGACACCAGTTACCAATGATGGCAGGGACGAAATGCCATTTTGAAAATGGGAATTCAAATGAAACTCTACATGCTGAATGGTGAGATAGCCCGTTCCCCACTCTCATTTCTCTTCTTGGAGCTGATAAAGAGGAAGGAGGTAGCTGGTACAAATTGCTGGGACTGGTGATCCAGAAGGGGGCTGAAAAAAAAAAATCCCATGAAAAAATTTTAACCAGCCCATTTTTTCAGTGGGGAATTGGAAAAAAAAAAAAATGTTTTCATGAGATCAAAATCCTCAGTGGCCCTGCCCTTTTCTCCCCTCGTATTTCAGAACACTGGAAACCAAGTTTATATTAGAGCCACGCTACTCAGATATTATCCAAGAACCAGTAGTATTGACATCCCCTGGAAGGTGGTTAGAAATACAGACTCTCTGGGCCCCACTCCAGACTTAACAAACCAAAATCTGCATTTAACAAGATTCCTCCTAGGTGATTCATGTGCATATTAAAGTTTGAAAAGCCATGGATTAGAGGATAATAGAGAATTTCAGGATTCCTCTATGAAAGTAAAGATTCATTTATGAATAGGGATGGAGGAACATCTCTAATAAAAAAAAATCCAGCTTGCCACTTTGGCCTTGTACTGAAGCCCATCAGATATCAAGTGCTGCCTCACCCTACCACAACACACACAATTTTAAACAGCCCTTTTTGTTTAAACCTCTTAAAATTGAATAGACAGTTGAGAACCAATAGATGAGAAAAATCTCTTGAAAGAGCCCAAAACAAAGGAAGAGAGGGAAACAGTCAATGTAGAGAACCAAGAAATCTTGACAAACAAAAAAATCTCTTAGCCTCAGAGAGTAACATCCATGGAATGGGAACATGGTATTGTTAGGGAGAGAGAGACAAAAAAGAAAATAAAAGGAAAGTCTGAAAAATATGGAAGATTTTTGAAGATATAAAGGGAGATTTGAAAGGTGAAGTTCAGGAAGTCTCCCAGAGAGAAGAAAGAAATAGAAATGTAAACAGAAAAGAGAATTTGAAGATGAATTCAGGAAGCCCAACATCCTATTTATAGTAATTCTAGAAAGAGAAATGAGGAATTTTCCCAGAAAGGAAGGTAGTGAGTTTTCAGAATGAAGACTCCCCAGTTCTCTGGTACAATGAATGCAAAAATACCTAAACGAAGAACACCAGTGCTATAAAAAGGGAGTATCCTAAAAGCTTCTGGAGAGAAAAGACAGGTCACATAGAAAGGACTGGGAATCAGAATGATATCAAGCTAGAAGCCAACAGAATAACCCTTTCAAATGCCGAGAGAACATTGTTTTCCAGGTAGAAGTCTATGCCTAGCCAAAATATCAATCAAGTGTACAAATAGTGTAAAGACATTCTCAGACATGCAAGTTCTCACTTAACTATTCTTTCTCAGGAAGCAACTGGAAGACACTTTCTTAATTTTTTTTTTTAATGTTTATTTTGGGGGGGGGGGGGGAGAGAGAGAGAGAGAGAGAGAGGGAGACACAGAATCTGAAGCAGGCTCCAGGCTCTGAGCTCTCAGTGCAGAACCCAACACGGGGCTCAACCCCACGAGCCCAACTATGAGATCATGACCTGAGTGGAAATCAGATGCTCAACCAGGCACCCCTGGAAGACACTTTTCCACAAAAATGATGGAGAAAATAATCAAGAAAAATCCAAGTCATGGGATCTATAAAATAGAATCCAATTCAAGAAAGAAACAAAAGGCAACCCCAGGATTATGGTGAAGGGAAGTCCTGGGAAGAATTGTGCATCACGCCTAGAGTACAACCATTGGAGTTGTAGGGCAGAGGGAGGACTCAAAAACAGTTGGACTGGATAGATTACCAGAAGCATTTGACCATATGGCGGGAGGTTTTTCAGTACTGATGGAGAGTTTAGAGATGAATTTAATAATGAAAACTTTAAAATAGACACTTACCGGGGCACCTAGTGGCTCAGTCGGTTCAACATCTGACTCTTACTTTTGGCTCAGGTCATGATGCCAGGGTCCCAGGATTGAGCACTGCATCAGGCTCTGCACTGAGCATGGAGCCTGCTTAAGAATATCTCTCTCTGTCGCTCTGCCCCATGTGCACGTGCACTCTCTAATTAATTAAATAAATAATATTTATTAATAAACAGGCACTAAATCCTGGAAAGACAACTCACATGAAAAAGAAGTATAATTTCAGTTGAGCCAATGTGGCTCACTTGCAAACATTTATATAATTATAATAATGCGGGGCGCCTGGGTGACTCAGTTGGTTAGGCGACTGACTTTGGCTCAGGTCATGATCTCGCAGTTTGTGAGTTGGAGCCCCGTGTTGGGCTCTGTGCTGACAGCTCAGAGCCTGGAGCCTACTTCAGATTCTGTTCTCCCCCTCTCTCTACCCCTCCCCTGCTCATGCTCTGTGTCTCTCTCTCTCAATAATAATAAATAAACGTTAAAAAATTGAAAAAAAAATAATGAAAACAGAATAGAGATTTAGCTAACAATTGTAGTAATTGTTTTGGGAATATGAGGTAAGTGGTAGGAGATATAAGAGGGCTATTTAAATCCTCATTGTCTATAGTTGAAAGATAATAATGTATAAAATTGAAAGAGCAAGAACTAACAGTAAATGCATGCTATTTAGAAATGAAAAATAAGAGTTTGAAATTGCTGCTTTTGAATTGGGAGAGCAGGAGTTGGGGTGAAGCAGGGATCTCTGGTTTTATTTTGAAGCCTTGTAGTATTACTTGACTTTTTATAACGATGTGATTTCAGGGGTGCCTGGGTGGCTCAGTCAATTAAGTGTCTGACTCTTGATTTTGGCTCAGGTTGTGATCCCAGGGCTGTGGGATCAAGCCCCACATTGGGCTCCATGCTGAGCATGGAGACTGCTTAAGATTCTGTGTCTCTCCTCTCCCTCTGCCCCTCTCCCACTTGTGTGCATGTGCTTGCTCGCTCTCAAAAAATAAAAATTAAAAGAAACACTACGTAATTTCATAGATGTTAATATGAAATATACTTAAAGATAAATGATATTATTCCAGAACTAAGTAAATGAATTGACAAGAGGCTATAATAAATTAGCTTTCTAATTCAATATGGCAGAAAGAATGCACATTGTGCAGAAAAGGGCTAGCATAGCAGGCTTGACAGCCATCCTTTGAAAGGCCTGCTTACTAGGTTGGCCCATGGCTGACATCTGGGATTTCGTGACGGTTCTTACCACCCTAACTGATAAGAGTGACTCACTGTGCTTAAACTATTTGTGCAAACAATATAGTTGATGCTAAACATCTGCTTCCTTCTGGAAGTCTGGAATTTGAGTACATTCCAGAAGGCAGAAGGTGCCTGTGTGACCAGGCACCTGATAAAAACCCTGGGCAGTGTTTCTAATGAGCTTTGCTTGTAAACACTTGCTTGACATGTTGATGCAACTCTGTGCTGAGGGAAATAGTGTCCTGTGTTACTCCGCCGGGCAAGGACTCATGGAAGCTCTGGCCTGGTTTCCTCCAGACTTAACCCCATGTGTCTTTCCTCTGTGCTGATTTTGCTCTGTATCCCTTTTCTAATTAATTAAATAAATAATA
This sequence comes from Herpailurus yagouaroundi, assembly GCF_014898765.1. NCBI lineage: Eukaryota > Metazoa > Chordata > Mammalia > Carnivora > Felidae > Herpailurus > Herpailurus yagouaroundi. The sequence continues at coordinate 3,105,433 of NW_024412394.1, read as the reverse complement.
TTTATTAATAAATAAACAGGCACTTACTAAATCCAGGAAAGACAACTCACATGAAAAAAAGAAATATTTCAGTTGAGCCAATGTGGCTCATATTATGTGGCTCAATAAATAAATCATAGCCATAAATACAGCTGCATGGTGAATCCTATGATTCCTCCTAGCCAATCATTTAATTTGGGGGTGGTCTTGAGGACCCCTAACACATATTTTATTCCAAATACCAACTAATACTATAGCATAATTACAGGACGTGTGCAAGCAACAAACCCCCAAATCTAGCCATTTTCAGGCAAGAAGAAAATGTATTGGAAGGGTCTAAGGAGGGCTCACAATTGACAGGATGACTGGAGGACAAGTTAGACATCGAATACAATCTAGCCAGGTCATTGCCACCGCTGCCTGTATTGTAAACAGTATCTTAAATATTTTTCTGTTAGTTGCTGGTATTGGAAAGACAATGTATTCTTGCATATTCATCTTATATTTAGCCACCTTGCTAACCTTGCTTATAATTTCTAATATTTGGTATGTTCTTAAGGATTTTCTCTTTAGATAATTCTATTATCTAAATAATAGTTTTAATCTTCTCTTTTCAAAAACTAGGCTCTGTCTGTCTGTCTTACCGACCTTCAGCACAATGTCGGCCAGAAGCAATGATCATAGAATCCTTGTCTTTTTACTCAGTGTAGAGAATGCTTCTGAAGTTTCCCATGAAGAATGGTATTTGCTTTAGGTCTATGTTAAATACCCTTTAACAGATTAAGAAAGATCATTTCTGTTGATAGCATGCTAAGTGTTGTTTTATCATGATGAGTGTTGAATTTTATCAAATGCTTTTTCTGTATCTATTAAGATGATAATTGGTTTTCTCCAGTACTGTTAATGTGAAGAATTGGTTCTCTAATAACAAACCATTCTTGTATCCCTGGAATTGCCTGACTTTGCCATTATTTATTACCTGTTTTATACATCACTGATTTGATTTGCTAATACTTTAATATATTTTGCATCTAGGTTCACTAGTGAGATTGGCTGTAATATGATTGCTTTGGGAATTAAGCTTTATTAACCTCATACGATGAATTGGGAATATTTCCTCTTTTTCTGTTTTCTGGAAGAGTTTATATAAGATTGAAATGAATTGTTTCTTGAAAAGTTGGTAGAATTTGCCTAGTAAACTATTTAATCCTGATGGTTTCTTTGTAAGAAATTTTAACTATCCTCAGTTTCTTTAATGGGCATAGGATTATATGAGATTTTCATTTCTTGAGTTGTATTTTTCTAGGATTTTCTTCATCTAAGTTTTGCAAAGTATTATCTTCAAATCTCTGCTGCATCTGTAATTATGTCCCCCTTTGCATTACTAATAATATTTTCTTCTCTCTCACTCCCCCCTTTTGTGAATTTTATTAGTTTTTTCCACCTAGATTATCAGCGTTTGGCTTTGTTAATTCTCTGTATTTTTCTTTCTTGATGCTCTTCATTTTTATTTGCTTCTTTCCATTTTCTTTGGGTTTATTATTATTTTTCTAATTAAGTTAGGTGTCTAGCTCTTTCCTTTTCCAACGTTCTTCATTTCTAATATAAACATTCAAGGCTATAAATTTACCTTGAATTATCACTATTGTTTGTTTCTCAAGTCTTGATTCATAGCATTTTTGTTATTGCTCAGTTCTAAATATTTTTTACACTTCTATTATGATTTCATCTTGGACCCAAGGGCTGTTTTTCGTGTGTGTGTGTGTGTGTGTGTGTGTGTGTGTGTGTGTGTGTAATTAAATTTTTTATTTTGAGATAATTGTAGATTCATATGCAATTATAAGAAATAATACAAAGAGATTCCATGTACACGTTACCCAGTTTCCTCCCAGTTGAGAATATCACAACCGGGATATTGATCTTGATGAGAATTCAGCTATTAATCTTACTGAGGCTTCCTTATATGTGATAAATCACTTCTCTCTTGCTACTTTCAAGGTTCTCTCTGTCCTTGGTTTTCAACAGTTTAAATTTTGATGTGTCTAGGTGTGTATCTCTTTGAGTTTATCTAACTTAGAGTGTGTTGAGCTCCTTGGATATGTGGATTAATGGTTTACACCCAGTCCGGAAAGCTTTTGGCCATTACTTCTTCAAATATTTCTCTCTCTCCTCTCCGTCTGGGACCTCCATTATGTGTGTGTGTGTGTGTGTGTGTGTGTGTGTGTGTGTGTGTGTGTGTGTGCACATTTCATGGTGTTTCATAGGTCTCTGACACTCTGTTCCTTTTCTTTATTCATTGTTCTTTCTATTCTTCAGACTGGAGAATCGACTGACCTGTCTTCAAGTTTGCTGATTCCTCTTTCTGCCAGCTTGAATCTGTAGTTGTGCCCCTCTAGCAAATTTTTTTATTTCAGTTATTGTACTTTCCAATTCCAGAATTTCTCTTTGGTTCTTTTGTAATTCTGTCTCTTTACTGATGTTCTCTATTTGGTGAGACATTCTCATACTTTAGTTCTTTAGACATGATTTCCTTTGGTTCTTTGAGCATGTTTATAATAACTGATGTAAAGTCTTTGTCTAGCAAAGTCTATCCATCTGGGCTTCCTGAGAAACAGTTTCTATTAACTGCTTCCTCCCCCTCTCCCTTCATATATGTCATATTTTCCTGTTACTTATCATGTCTCATAAGTTTTTGTTGAAAACTAGACATTTTAAATAATATAATGTGGCAACCCTGGAAATCAGATTCCCTTCACTTCCCAGGGTGTGTTGGTGTTGCTGTTTATTGTTTGTTGCTGCTGCTGCTCTTTGTTTAGTGATTTTCCTGAACCAATTCTGTAAAGTCTATTCTTTGTCATATGTGGCTACTATAATCTCTGCTTGGTTAGCTTAGTGAACAGGTAATGAATGGACAGACACTTCCTTACATGCCATTCATTAATAAGTTTCCCAGCCTTTGCCAAAGGTGTGTGTGTGTGTGTGTGTGTGTGTGTGTTAGGGTGTATCTTCAACACTCTAGCACACTGTGGACAACTCTTTAGTCTTTACTTCCTGTTTGTGCAAAGCCTCAAGGTCTGCCAACGGTGAGAGAAATTAAGTCTTCTCAGGCCTTTCCTAGGCACGCACACAGTCCTGCACTTGCATATGCTCTTCTAGATTTCCAGGAATATGTCAGAACTTTTCAAAGATAGCCATAGATATCCTACTCCCAAATTTTTCCTTTTAGGTTTTTGTCTACTTCTTTGCCCCACCCAATTGTTATCACCTAGAGCACCAGAAATGTTAAACAATTGCCACTGATTGTTTTCCATAAATGTTCCAGGGAAAAGGGCATTCACCCTGAGTAAAGTATGAGTCAGTTCAAATAAACACAAGTCCTGAGAGTGGTGCTTTACCTGGAACTGCGAGACAGGTCAAATAATGACTATCTTTGAGGACGGGACCTTTGAGAAGCTCCAAAACCTCTTTTGTCCCCTCTAGTGATTACCAGCCTTCTGGTTTTCATGGATAACATGATTGCTGGGCTGTTGGTTTCCAATGCCACTGTGAAACTGAGAGAGGGATAGGAACAGAGCAAGTTAAAATGCCACAAAGTTCTCTTGTTTACTGAGATTCAGCCATTTATCATGAATAAATACTCAGATTGTTCTGAGCTTTTGGTTAATTTCTAGAGTTCTGAAAATGTTGACTTTGATCATTTTTACCTGTGCTTTCATTGCTTTTATGAAGAAGCAAATTTTTGATAGTCCTTACTCCACCATTTTGAAAGTGGCTCTTATCATATTGACTTTGATACAGTCAAGATAAAGAACTGTTCATCACCACAAGGATCCCTTATGTTGTCCTTTAATAGCCACACCTATTTCCTTCCCAAGGAACCCTCTTAAATCTTGGCAACCACTAATCTGTTCTTTATTTCTATAATTTTTTATCTGTAGAATGTTTTGTAAATGGAATTCTACACTATATAATATTTGGGGATTGGCTTTTTTCACTAAACATAATTCTCTGGAGATTCATCCAGATTGTTGCCTTTATCAATAATTTGTTCCATATCATTGCTAAGTAATAATCCATGATATGGATATATCACAGTTTGCTTAACCATTCACCCATCGAAGGACATTTGAATTGTTTCCAGTTTGGGGCCTTTGTGGATAAAGTGCTATGAACATTTGTGTGCAGGTTATTATGTGATATGTCTTTATTTCTCTGGGATAGATGCCCAAGAGTGCAGTTGCTGAGTCATATGGTAATTGCATGTTTCGTGTTTTTAATAAGCTGCCAATCTAGAAGACATAAAAAAATAGATATTCCATGCTCATGGATTAAAAGAACTAATATTGTGGGGCGCCTGGGTGGCGCAGTCAGTTAAGCGTCCGACTTCAGCCAGGTCACGATCTCGCGGTCCGTGAGTTCGAGCCCCGCGTCAGGCTCTGGGCTGATGGCTCGGAGCCTGGAGCCTGTTTCCGATTCTGTGTCTCCCTCTCTCTCTCTGCCCCTCCCCCGTTCATGCTCTGTCTCTCTCTGTCCCAAAAATAAATAAACGTTGAAAAAAAATTAAAAAAAAAAAAAAGAACTAATATTGTTAAAATGTCCATACTATGCCAAGCAATTAACAGATTTAATGTAATCATTATCAAAGTTCCAATAGCATTTTTCACAGAAAACAGAACAATCCTAAAATCTGTATGGAACCACCAAAGACCCTGAATAGCCAAAGCAATCTTGAGAGGCATCACACTCTTTTATTTCAAACCATATACAAACTATAATCAAACAGTATGGTATGGTATGGTACAGTATGGTATTGGCATAAAACAGACACATAGGTCAATGGAACAAAAGAAAGAGCCCAGAATAAACACACACATAGATGGTCAACTAATTCGTGACACATGAGCCAAGCGTATACAATCGAGAAAAGGCAGTCTCTTCAATAAATAGTGCTGGGAAAACAGGACAGCCACATCCAAAAGAATAACACTGGACCACTATCTTACACTATGCACAAAAATTAACTCAAAATATATTAAAGACCTGAACATAAGACCCTGAAACCATAAAACTCTCAGAAGAAAACATAGGCAGTAATGTCCTTGACATTGGTCTTGGCAATGAGTTTTTGGATCTGACTCTGAAAGCAAAACTAAATAAGCGGGACTACATCAAACTAAAAAGCTGTAGCACAGCAAGGGAAACCAATAAAATGAAAAACAATCAGCTGAATGGACGAAAATATTTGCAAATCATATATCTGATAAGGGACTAATATGCAATATGCATTAAGAACTCATACAACTCAATAACAAAATTTTAAAATAGGCAGAAGATCAAAAGAAATATAGATGGCCAAAAGACACATGAAAAGGTGTTTAACACCACTAATAGTCAAGGAAATGCAAATCAAAACCACAAAGAGATATGGAGACATTACTTGATATCGGTTAGAATGGCTAGTATCAAAAAGCCAAGAAATAACAAGTGCTGACAAGGATGTGGAGAAAAGAGAATCTTTATGCCCTGTTGGTGCAGGCACGATGGGAAACAAAATGGAAATTCCTCAAAACATTAAAAATAGAACTACCAAACATTTTTTTAAAAAATGGGGCGCTTCAGTGGCTCAGTTGGTTAAGTGTCCAGCTTCAGGTCAGGTCATGATCTCATGGTTCATGAGTTCAAGCCCCACTACCGGCTTTCTGCTGTCAGCGTGGAGCCTGCTTCAGGTCCTCTGTCTCCCTCTCTCTCTGCCCCTCCACAGCTTGTGTGCTTTCTCTCACAGAAATAAAATAAACATTAAAAAATAAATTTTAAAAATTAAAAAAATAAAATAAATTTAAAATTAGAACTACCATGTGATCCATTTCTGAATGTAGTCAAAGGGAATGAAAACAACTTGAAAAGATATCTTCACCTCCATGTTCATTGCAGTATTATTTACAATAGTCAAGGCATGAAAACAACCTAAGTGTCCATTCAGTGGATGAATGGATAAAGAAAACACAATGGAATATTATTCAGCAATAAAAAAAGAATGAAATCTTACTATTTGCAACAACATGGATGAACCATGACAGCATTATGCTAAGTGAAATAAGTCAGACAAAGAAAGACAAATACTGTATGATATTATTTACATGTGAAACCTACCAACTCATAGATACAGAGAATAGGTAAGTGGTTGCCAGAGGTGGAGGTTGGGGTGGGGTGAAGGAGCTCAAAAGGTACAAACTTCCAGATATAAAATAAATAAGTCCTGAGGATGTAATACATAGCATGGTGACTCCAGTTAATAATACTCTATTTTATATTTGAAAGATGCTAAGCTAAGAGGGTAGATCTTAAAAGTTCTTATCACAAGAAAAAAAATTTTATAACTGTGTATGGTGAGAGATGTTAACTTATTGTGGTGATCATTTTACAAAATATATACATATATCAAATCATTATGTTGTACACCTGAGACTGATATAATATTCTATGTTAATTGTATCTCAAATTAAAACAAAGGTTTCCCCAGTGACTTATTTTTCACCCTGCAAAGCAGATACTAGATCAGGAGAGAGTTGCCATCACAATATGAGATTTATTCAAAATTGGTGAGGATATAAGAAAAATGTATCTGTTATATACTTTTAAGTCAAAGTTATGTTCTTCCTGAACAAAATTTTTCTAACTCTTTGAGTAGGGATGCATTATTTATTTTCATTCTCGTTCACTGACAGCTATGAATTTTCCTTTCAGCTTTAGCTATATCCCTCAGGCTCTAATATATGGTTTTCTAGAAATTCTGTAATATCAGTTTTGAGTTTCTCTTTGACTAAAAGATTGCCTAAGAGAGTGTTTTTAAGTTGCCAGGAAGAAGCTTTTGTTTTCAGATTTTATTGTTAATTCCTACATTTGAATTCAGAGAATGCAGTTTGTGTTATCTTTACTTTTGAGAATTCAGTGAGCTTTAGTGTGTGTGTGTGTTTTGATAAGTACCCATGGTCCCTTGAAAAGAAAGTATATTCTCAATATGAGAGTATAAATTATGTGCACACACTAGGTGTGAATGTGTGTGTGTGTGTGTGTGTGTGTGTGTGTGTGTGTGTGTGTTAGCTTTGTTTTTATTCATGGGGATCTTACAAATACTGAAAAGAATGAATTAAAGTATCATCCTGCTAGTGTATTTCTTCCTATATCTCCTGACAGGTCTGCCTTATTAATTTGATTATTGTATTATTACATAGATATTCAGAATTGTATCTATACTGTGAACTGTGCCTTTTAGAATTATGGAGCAATCTTCTTTGCCTCATTTGATTCTTTTTTAATGCCTAAATTCCACCTTTCTGACATTAAGAGCAAGACCCCACTTTTCAAAAATTTGCATCTACCTCATATTTTTAAAATGTGCCTTTTGTATATTTTCCCTTTCTGAATTATTGTTTGGGTAAAGAATTTTCTTTTCATGGATGATTTAAGCTCATTTATATTTGTTGATATGATGGGTATATTTGGTTTGAGTTATCATGTATTTTATATTATATTTTTCTATTTAAATCTTTCAGTATGTTCACTATGCTTTGCTTTTTGTCATATGGCTCTTCTGATATTTAGAGAGGTTTTCATTTTTGTTTCATTGTTCCTTTTTATGATTATAATTTGATATAATAGCCTTAATTCTCTATTTCTTTAGATAGTATAAATTACCTACTATGACATATTAAAATCAGTGTTTTTGTCTTCTTTCCCATTGCCCTCCTTCTACTGTCCAATGTTAGTTATAAAAAATACCTTTCTTTGTGTTTACCTTTGAAATGTGAAATATGGTTCTCCTTCTGTCACTTGATTTGCCAACTCTGAATGGGATTATTGGACCCCAAGATGTTCCAGACGAGGCAGTTATTCAATGTAATATATTTTCCATCTTCTTTTTCCCCTCCCTTCCCTTCCCATTTTTTGTTCGTCCTACCATTTCTGTGTCATCAGACCATATTACATCACATACTGATTTGCCATCCTGATCGCAACATTTATTTTAATCTTATTCCAATGATTATATATTAGGTTAAATGTTCATCACCACACTGTAGTCATAGTCTTTGCAATCATCTTTTAGTTGGCTGAAGTTTAACCTTTAGATGTTTTCTTTTTAACGTTTTTTTTTTTTTTTAATTTATTTTTGAGACAAGGAGAGACAGAGCATGAACAGGGGAGGGTCAGAGAGAGAGGGAGACACAGAATCTGAAACAGGCTCCAGGCTCTGAGCTGTCAGCAGAGAGCCCGACGCGGGGCTCGAACTCACGGACCGCGAGATCGTGACCTGAGCCGAAGTCGGCCGCTTAACTGACTGAGCCACCCAGGCGCCCCTAGATGTTTTCTTAAGGAGAGCTCGGGGGAACAATATCCCCTGAGTTTTTTGTGTGTCTGTAGTCTTTATACTTGAAAGACAGCCCAGCCCAGCTGGATGGTAAATCCCTGGCTCACATTTTAAGTATCTTTCAGGTATTGCCCTACATTCTCCTGGCACCAAGTATTGCTTTGAAGAAATCTGAAGTCAGTCTGAACGTTTTCTTTTGTAAGTGACTTTATTTTGGCCAGTGGGGGGTGGGGGGGGGGTGGGGCGGGGAAGATAACCTGGCTGCCCAAACATTTCTTTGTTTTTATGATCCAGTGATTTTACTAAGACATATTTGAATCTGTTTTCCCTGTTACATGGTGTGTATTTTGATTTGAAAAGAACATCCAGGGGTGCCCGGGTGGCTCAGTTGGTTAAGTGTAGGACTCTTGGTTTCAGCTCAGGTCATGATTTCTTGGTTCTTGGGTTCCAGCCATGCGTGGGGCCCCACATTGGTTTCTGTGCTGACAGCACAGAGCCTGCTTGGGATTCTCTCTCCCTCTCTGTCTGTCCCTCCCTGACTTGCGCTTGCATTCTCTCTCTCTCCCTCTCTCTCTCTCAAAAAAAATTTTAAAAAACGTTAAAAAAAAAAAAAAAGAACATCCAAATCTTCTGTATGATTTCAGGAAAGATCTTTACATCTATATCTTGAAAAAGTTCTCGAACTATATCATAAATACTTAAATGCCCATTGGTTTGGTTTTCTTCTTCAGGGATTCCAGTTATGTGTGGGGTCCTGTCTCCTTTGCCTGTCTTCTGCTCCCATCATTTTCTCTCTCATCCTACACTGCCCAATACAGTAGCCACTAGCCCCATGTGGTCATTTAATTAATTAGAATTAAATGAAGTTAAGAATTCAGTTCCTTGGCCTCACTGCTCACATTTCACATGCTCCATAGCCACACATGGCTAGAGGCTACCACAATGAACACCTTTATTTCCACTGCATTTTGTTTTTTTCTTTTCACTTTTGTCCTCTATGTCCCTTACTGTATTTTGTATCATGTCTATTCTCCCTTGGGCCCTTACTAACTACATACTGAATTCAAAGATGGTTTATTTTTTCCTCTTCTACTTCTTTCTTAAGTTTGGCCAATTTATATTCCATCTCCTGTTTTCTTGCTGTCTCTTCCTTGGTTTCTTGCATTTCTGCTATGAAACCTTTCTTCATTGAGGCAGTTACTTATTTTGTTTTGGTTTGGTTATAATTAACTTTTGATCTGAATTTTAATCTGTTCCTTGTTGGTTTTCATCTCTTTTGCTATCCCTTCCCACCTTTTTTCTTACAGTATTTTTGTAATGAGGATGTGCCAGTTCCCTTTTTGTTATGCTTTATGCAATGAGTTGGATTTTTTTTTTGGCCCAGCCATTGGCAGGAGGCTCCTTCGATGGGTGTATTATGTGGGCATTTTCTGAGATCTGCCACCTCTGTGTCATTTCTCTGTTCTCCCTTCATCTTTATTGTACTTCCAACCATACAGTTTCTGACCAGTTGCTTTCTGCCTACTGGTTTCCAGCTCTTGTGGTGTGTAAAAGATGTTGGTTGCTCATTTCAAGGTGAGTGTTCTTTACCCACAGGAAATGTAGTATTACTAATATTTTCTGAGGTCTGTCACCTCTGGCCTCTTTCTGTTCATTTAATCTCCTGTAGTGTCTATTGTACTTGATCTCCATGTAGCTTCTGTAATGCTTTTGGCAGCATTTATGCCTTTTTGAGTATACATATGATATCTGTCACTCAGTCTTGCTGAAAATGGAGTCACTGGTTTTTAATGCCCCATATATCTTGTAGTTAATACAAGACATATATATATTTTTTAATGTTTATTTATTTTTGAGAGAGAGAGAAAGGCCCAGAGTGTGAGCAGGTGAGTGGCAGAGAGAGAGAGAGAGATACACACGCAGAATCTGAAGCAGGATCCAGGCTCTGAGCTCCAGGCTCTGCACAGAGCCTGATGCAGAGCTCGAACCCATGAACTGCAAGGTCATGACCTGAGCCAGAGTCAGACACTTAACTGACTGAGCCACCTAGGCACCCCTATGCAAGACATCTGTAAGAAGAGAAATTGCTCTCACCAATCCCTTCTTACCACAAGTCTTGACCTTTTATTAACTCTATGCATTAGACATTTTCTTTTTTTTTAACTTTATTTATTTTGAGAGAGAGCACGGGTGGGGGAAGGGCAGAGAGAATAAGAGAGAGAGAATCCCAAGCGGGCTCTGTACTGCCAGCACAGAGTCCAATGTGGGCCTCAAACCCATGAAGTCAAGAGATCATGACCTGAGCCAAAACCAAGTCAGTCGCTTAACTGAGCTACCTAGGTGCTCCTGTATTAGACATTTTCATTATTATCATTTTACAAAGTGTTTGTTCAGATTGGCCTACACATTTACAATTCTTTTTAGCCTTCAGTTATTTCTTGCATCTGAGAACTTCTTACTGGGATTATTTTCCCTCTTCCTGAACTATACCCATATCTAATGTATAATTTTAGGTTGATATTTGCTCTCAGCTCTTTGGACACTATTCCAGTATTTTAGAATTTGCTGTTGCGGGGCGCCTGGGTGGCGCAGTCGGTTAAGCGTCCGACTTCAACCAGGTCACGATCTCGCAGTCCGTGAGTTCGAGCCCCGCGTCGGGCTCTGGGCTCGGAGCCTGGAGCCTGTTTCCGATTCTGTGTCTCCCTCTCTCTCTGCCCCTGCCCCGTTCATGCTCTGTCTCTCTCTGTCCCAAAAATAAATAAACGTTGAAAAAAAAAAAAAAAAGAATTTGCTGTTGCTATTGAGAAGTCTGCTCTTAGTTTGTTTTACTTTGTAGGTAATCGGCCTGTTCTCTTTATCTGCCTTGAAAACCTTCTCTTTGTCTTTGATGTTCTGAATTTTACTATACTGTGTTTAGGTGTTCTTTAAAAAAAAACCAAAAAACTGTAATGCATAGTACATTCTGCATCCTAGATCTAAAGACTCATGTCTTTCATCTGGTCTGTAAAATTCTCAGTGATTACTTTTCCAAACATTGCTTCTCTCCAGTCCCTTTAATCTCTTCTTCTGTGGCTTATTAGATGATATTAGACTTTCTCATTCTTTCCCCCATATCCCTTAAACTGTCTTTCTGAGTTTTTCCAACATCTTAGCTCTCTGTGCTCCATTTTGGGTCTTTTGCTGTTCACTCATAGTGTGATTGTATTTTTATTGCTTTAAGTATTTCATACATTTAAAAATACTCTATGCCAAGTGAAAGATGCCAGATGCAAAGGGGAGCATGGTGCACAAGTCCCTAGATGACGTTCTATAAAAGACAAACGTTTAGGTTCAAAGGTCAGATTAGTGGTTGCCAAGGGCTGGGTGTTGGGGAAGAAAATTGACTTCAAAGAGGCATGAGGGAACTTTAGAGCTAAAAAAAATATTTGATATCTTGATTGTGGTTGTGGTTATATGACTGTACACTTGTCAAAATTCATTGAGCTATATACCTAAAAAAGGATGAATTTTACTATACTAAATTATACCTCAATAAACCTGATTTTTAAATATCAGATATTAGATTTCAATATCGTATAATTAACTACTACTTACATGCCAAATATAAATAGTGGAAGTGGAGGAGAGGAAGACGAAAATTTGTTGAAATCTATAAACATTTATGCGACAAGGAAAGAAATATGTGTAGAGGCGACAGTCTTTATTCTGTAATGACTCATGAGGATGTAGTTGGTATTTGTGACTTTCACCCACTATAATTTGAGCTATGCTCCCTTTGCCTTCACACAGGTACTCAATGAGTTGGGGTTTCTTACCATAATCACCAAGGGATCTGAGCCCTTGATAATTCTGTTCTTATGGGGACATGGTATTCTTCCATTAATTTTTCCATTGGATGTGGTAGTGTAAGACCTGCTCCAGAACCACATATCTGAGTTCTGTTAAGATTCTTCCATGCCCACTTTGAAGCTGAAGTATTTTTCCCCCTTGATAGACAAGATTATTCAGGATCAGTCACCCCAGGTAACATTATGGCCTCCTTTTTTGCCTAGTCATTTGTGGTATAAAAGCCCAAAATGACCAGCAGCAGAAACATTATTTTTTCCCTTACGGAAGCAGCAATCTCTCGTATGCCCAAAGCCCAAAGCAGCAGATCCCCAAGTCATGGAGAAGAGAAGCAATTATTTGACTTAATCACAAAAGCCACTATCTCACTTTTACTTCATAGTTTTCATACTTGCATATCCTAATTATAGGAGAAGCGGTGCTATAGATATATTGGTTCATGATTCTGAACATATAATACTTCCTGCAGGCCAGATCCCAACTTCATGAGGTGTTGTCCCATTTGGAAGCTTAACTGGATCTTCAGTAGGCCTATCCACTGTCCTGTAAGGCGAGTTGCTGGTCTAAGCATGGAGGAGTATTAGTGACATACTCATACCCCTTAACGTGTCTTCAGAAATGGCTGGAGCCTAATCCTATATATTCTACTTCTTCTAGCTAATGATAAAGTGTTGCTTAGAATGTCCAACTTTGTAGCTAGATGGCTCAGATAACTCCCAGTGGGCAGCTTCAATATGTACACCAACATTTGGGCTCCCCAAGTACCCAGGAGCACAACGAGAGCAGTTTCTCAAAATGAAAAGAGTTACTTGTCTGACAGGTCATAGTTTTGCTCCATGACTCTAGGGGCTTCTGCTCAGATTCCTACTGAGGCCTGCCATAAACTCCACATGGCTTTCTCATCTGCCACCCATTCATGGAACATTATTGGATACATTGGGTCATAAAGTCTAAGTGAAAGAATTCTCTGCCTCTTCACTGGGGTTTTTCAATATATACGTCAAGTAAGACTTGAGTATATTGTCCACCTTCTTCCATCCCAGGGACACATCAGAATGTTTTTAACTACAAGAAAAACTCTAATTCAAACTGTCTTAAATGATAAGAAATGCTACAATCTGTCATAAATTGAAAGTCTATAGAGGTCGGGTGAGTTGTGAGTCATAGGGTGTGAGTCAGTGGGGTTCCTTATGATCAGCACTCAGTACTATCATCACAGAGGTTCTTTCTGTTGCTCTACTTTCCATCCCTCTGTATGGTGGCCTTGCTCAGGCTGGCTTCCCTCAAGTTCACAAAGTGGTTACAGGAATTTGTGTGTCACATCCAGACATAAAGTCCACAGGAAGAAGAAATCTTCCCTCCTCTCCTCTTCCTGTGTTGGGGTAGGTGTCTTACTTTAGGACTAAAGAGACATTTTCCAAAACCTTCCAGTAGAATTCCCTTCATAGCTCCTTCTCCAGAATTGACATGTCCTAAACCAATCAGTGGCAAAGGGAATAAGAGTACCATGATTGACTTAGAGATTTGGGGTGGAATAGATGTTAGAAAATCAAACACCATGACAAATACAGACTCAAAGTAAACACCTCTAAGCTCTCTTGTAACTTATTTGGGTAACAATACTCACTATTTGGGTAACAATACCCACTTTGCCTCTGATGGTAAAGTGCCACTGTGTGACCTCTGCCACCCTGGAAGCTCCCAACCCCATTAAAATTAGATATTCCATCTCATTTCTATGTTCCAGCAGCATAGGTGGCTTCCAGAGAAGAGATGTTAAAGTGCTTTTCAAAAATGGTGACACTCCTTCATCAACGTCTTAACTCTTTGGTGAAGAGAATACTTCTGGGCTGTCTCAGGGCCCATAATTGTATGTACATGGTGGTGATGGTGGTATTTACATAAATTGTTCCAAGCTTTCTGTCTCCCTAAGTCTTGAAGTTTCTTTTAATGCATTATTTCAAGAAACTTCTGGCACCTGAATTTGGTGTGGTCCATTGTTAAATGGAGGCCATTGTCAATCTGGGTTTTGGTTAACCAGCTGAGCAAATTATTATAACTATTCTCAGCTGCCAGCACAATGAATTTAAAATCTTCAGTAAGGACACCAACATCAATAAATTCAGTCCCAATCTAAAATTACATTCCTCCTAACTTGGTGGGTAGACACAGAATCCAGTCCTGCTATAAATCAGCAAAATCTCTATAATTATTTTTTGTGTATAGGCTACCTTCTCCAAGATTTGACTTGAATTTTTCTCTCCCAGAGCATGCCCACATCTGACTCTAGTTATAGAGGACTGTCCTTCTCTTGCAAGGGAAGGGAGTAGATGTGTTTTCAAGCAAGGGAGGACAGCTTCATCAGATAAGGGGAAAGAGATTGTTTTAATGAGTATAAGAGTAGACGTGAACATAAGAAGCTAAATATAGGAAGGCAATTGACAGTCCCTTCCACCAATTCCTAGCACAAAGAGCACAGAATAATTCTCTAAAAAGAACTGAAGACAAAGGCAAGAGGGATCTAGGGTAGCTAGTGCGATTTTGGCACCTCAAGTAAAGCCCTCCTCATTCTGAAATTTGAGAACTTCATTCAAAACAAGATCCCAACATTTTACCCAAAGAAGTGCAGGCCTTCCATGTGTATGGCCCTCATTGAGCTGTTCTCTTTTGTATTTTTATAACATGAACAGAAAACCAAAAATCACCCAACATTGAAGAAGGCCTATAGCATGAAAGTGGAAAACCAAGATAAAAAAAATATATATAGAAAAAACATCTGTTGACAGGGGTGTCTAGGTGGCTCAATTGGTTAAGTGTCCAACCCTTGATCTCAACTCAGATCTTGATCTTGGGATTGTGAGTTCAAGCCCTGCACTGGGCTCCATGCTGGGTGTGGAACCTACTTTAAAAAACAAAACAAAACAAAAAAATACCCACATCTGACAACAGAGACAATTTAAGAAATAGGGTAGAAACAATAATAGCAACAACAGGTAATTAATAGTCCCAAAGATACAGGGTTTTGTGTGTGTGTGTGTGTGTGTGTGTGTGTGTGTGTGTTTTTTTTTACAAAAACAAGTTATAATACTATGAAGAAAAAGAACAAGTAAAGAATCTTGAAAATCAGAAATATGATTGCTGGATTTAGGAATATGATGATAGCATCATAGTATTTTTTTTTCATTTATTTTTTTTCAATGTTTATTTTTGAGAGAGAAAGCGTGAGCGGGGGGGGGCGCAGAAAGAGAGGGGGACAGAGGATCCGAAGTGGGCTCTGCGCAGATAGCAGTGAGCCCGATGCGGGGCTCAAACTCACAAATAATGAGATCATGACCTGAGCCGAAGCTGGATGCTCAACTGAGTGAGCTACCCAGGTACCTCAATACTTTTTTTTAAATTAAAGCTTTTTTTATGGGGCGCCTGGGTGGCGCAGTCGGTTGAGCGTCCGACTTCAGCCAGATCACGATCTCGCGGTCCGTGAGTTCGAGCCCCGCGTCAGGCTCTGGCCTGATGGCTCAGAGAGCCTGGAGCCTGTTTCCGATTCTGTGTCTCCCTCTCTCTCTGCCCCTCCCCCGTTCATGCTCTGTCTCTCTCTGTCCCAAAAATAAATAAATGTTGAAAAAAATTTTTTTTTAAATTAAAGCTTTTTTTGTGGTGTAATTGAATTAAACTGTACATTGTAAAGTATAAATTATAAATTTTGACTTATGTATATACCCATGAAACCATCACCACAATCGAAATAATGAACATATCCATCACCTCCAATAGTTAGGTGAGACCAATTTGTAATTCCTTTCTGTTATTCCCCTGTCTCCCCTTCCAGAAAACCTATGGTACATAAATGGAATGATACAGTATGTACTCCTTTATGTCTGGTTTCTTTCATTTAGCATAACTATTTTAAGATTTATCTTGTGGCATGTATCAAATAGTCATTTGATTGCTTAATAGTATACCATTATGTGGATATACCACAGTTTGTTTACCTTTCACTTGTGGATGGACATTGGATTATTTCAACTTTTTAAAAATGTTTATTTATTTGTTATTTTGAGAGACAGAGTGAGAGAGAGGGAGGGAGGGGCAGAGAGAGGGAGACAGAGGACCCAAAACAGGTTCTTCTCCCTGTCAGTGCAGAGCCTAATGCGGGGCTCAAACTAACAAACCATGAGATCGTGGCCTGAGCCAAAGTCAAATGCTTTGCTGACTGAGCCGCCCAGGTGACCTGGATTATTTTAATTTTTTAAACATTACAAATAAAGTTGTTATGAGCACTTGAGAACAAGTTTTTATGGGCATATATTTCCTTTCTCTTGAGTAAATTCCTAGGAGTGGAATGGCCAGATCATATAGCAGATTTATGTTTAACTTTTTCTTTTTAATATTTATTTTTTGAAGGAGAGAGACAGAGTGAAAGTGGGGGAGGGGAAGAAAGAGAGAGAGGGAGACATAGAATCTGAAGCAGGCTCCAGGCTCTGAGCTGTCAGCACAGCACCCAATGTGGGACTCGAATTGTGAACTGTGAGAGCATGATGTGAGCAAAAGTCAGATACTTAACTGGCTGAGCCACTCAGGCATCCCAGATTTATGTTTAACTTTTTAAGAAACTGTCAAATAGTTTTTAAAAGTGGTTTTTACATTCCCACCAGCAGTGTGTTAGAGTTCCAGTGATTCTACGTCTTCACCAATTCTTGATATAGCAAGTCTTTTTAAAGCAGCTTTATTATTATTTTTTTAATGTTTGTTTATTTTGAGAGAGAGAGAGAGAACACACGTGTGCTCACATGCACATGAGCAAGCTGGGGAGGGCAGAGGAAGAGGGAGAGAGAGAATCCCAAGCAGGCTCTGTGCTGCCAGCATAGGGCCCAATGCAGGGCTCAATCCTACAAACCATGAGGTCAAGACCTGAGCCAAAGTCAAGAGTCGGACGCTTAACCGGCTGAGCCACCCAGGCACCCCTAAAGCATTTTTATTGAGTTATAACTTACATAGCATAAAATTTACCCACCTAAAGTATACAAGTTAATGATTTTTAGAATATTCAGAGTTGTGAAACCATCACCACTAATTTTCAAATATTTTCATCACCGCCCAAAAGCCTCATATCCATTAGCAGTCACTCCCTACTCTCCACACACACCCCCGTTTTAGGCAACTACTAATCTACTTTCTGTCTCTAGGTCTGTCTATTCTGGACACTTCATATGAATTGAATTATATAATATGTGGTGTTTTGTGACTGGCTTCCTTTACTTAGCATAATGTTTTCAAGGTTTATCCACATTATAGCATGTATAATATTTCATTCCTCTTTTTAACATTTTTGAACTCTGAAATAGTTATAGATTCACAGGTATTTGCAAAGATGGTACAGAGAGACAGGTGTCTTGTACTCTTTACCCAGTTACTCCCAATGGTTACATCTTAACTAACGATAGTACAATATCAAAACCAGGAATTTGACATTGGTACCCATTGTGTGCATTACCTTTTTTTTTTTTAAGTTTATTTATTTATTTGAGAGAGACAGCGTGAGTGGGAGAGAGGGAGAGAGAGCATCCAAGGAGGTTCTTCACTGCCAGTGCAGAGCCCAGTGCAGGGCTCCACATGGGGCTCAAACTCATGAAACCACGAGATCATGATGGGAGCGGAAACCAAGTCACATACTTAACTGAATGAGCCACCAGGTGCCCCTATGCATTATCTTGTCATATGTGTAGATTCATATAACTGCCATACACTCAACGTACAGAGCTACTTCATCACAAAGATCTTCCTTGTCCCTCCTATCACCCCTAACCAGTGGCAACCACTAATCTATTTTCCATCTCTTTAATTTTGTCATTCCAAGAATGTTATGTAAATGGAATCACACAATATGTGACATCTTAAGATATCATAATGAATTTCCCCTAGTGTTAAAAAAAACAAGTACAACTAGATAGTGAAACCAAAACCTTGTGGGTAATACTTATTGTAAAATTAAATGGCAAACCCCAAAATAACAGAGCTAGGGGTCAAAACAACAGCACCAAACCTGCCCAGTATCATCATATGTGTGAGAGGAAGCAGAGGGAATAATGGTGTGTCTGGAGGGCCTTAGAAAAGGAGAATCCCAAAATAGCCCAAGGAAGTATTACTGGAAAATGAAACAGGAATTCTGAGAACAGCAGCAGAAACCTGAGTTTTGCTCACTCCAGTAGCTTGTGAGTGCAAGGCTATCCCCCAGGAAAATCTAAGGGTGCTGGAGAATTCTATAACTATACATTCGTGAGATTGACCACGCAGGACCACCATACTGAGGAGAAACTACAGAGTGGAATCACAGTTGAGCAGAACAGGGACAATATAAGTAGCAAAGGAAACATAAAGGCAAAATAAAATTTGAGGGGGTAAGGGGAGGAGAGAGAGAACCAGGAAATCCCAGAAAGTAAGCTGCCATTTTTTTTAACACTACACAAAAACAGAAAAGAGAACTCTGCTAGTTTAGAAAAGCTGTTCTGGCCACACCTCCTTTTAAAAGTCCAGGGAAACCAACTCATATAAAAATGAGCAACAGAAGGAATAGGGTAAGGATGACTGTTTTTAATATTTCTATTCAACATAGTGTTGGAAGTTCTGGCCAGAGCAACTAGCCAAGAAAAAGAAATAAAAGCATCCAAATTGCAAAAGAAGAAGTAAAACTGGGGCACCTGGGTGGCTCAGTTGGTTAAGTGTCTGACTCTTGGTTTCAGCTCAGGTCATGATCTCATGGTTCATGGGTTCAAGCCCTGCATCGGGCTCTGCAATGGCAGCATGGAGCCTGCTTGAGATTCTCTCTCTCTCCCTTTCTTTCAGCCCCTTCCCTCTCTCTTTCTCTCTAAATAAATAAATAAATATTTTTAAAAAGAGAGAAAAAAGAAGTAAAAGTTATCTGTTTGCAGATAATTGGTCTTATATGTAGAAAACCCTAAAGATTACACACACACACACACACACACACACACACACACACACACACTGTTGCAACTAATAAATTTAGCAAAGTAAGAGTATACAAAGTCAACACACAAAAATCAGTTGCTTCTCTATACATTAACAACAATCTGAAAAGAAAATTACAGAAAAAAATGTTCATTTACAGTAGTATCAAAAACAACAAATGCTTAGGAATTAACCAAGGAAGCAAAATACATTGAAAACTATAAAATATTGCTGAAAGAGTAAAGAAGACATAAATAAATGGAACAAAATAAAAAGGCAGTCCACAGAATGGGAGAGATTAATAGCTAGAATATATAGAAAACTCCTAAAACTCAACAACAAAAACAACCCAACTCAAAAATGGACCAAGGACTTGAATAGACATATCTCCAAAGAAGATATACAAATGGCCAATATGCACATGAAAAGATGCTTAGCGTCACTAACCATTAGGAAAATGCAAATCAAAACCACAGTGAGAGACCACGTACACCCATTATGATAACTACTACCTAAAAAACAGAAAGGTGGGGGCGCCTGGGTGGCGCAGTCGGTTAAGCGTCCGACTTCAGCCAGGTCACGATTTGCGGTCCGTGAGTTCGAGCCCCGCGTCAGGCTCTGGGCTGATGGCTCGGAGACTGGAGCCTGTTTCTGATTCTGTGTCTCCCTCTCTCTCTGCCCCTCCCCCATTCATGCTCTGTCTCTCTCTGTTCCAAAAATAAAAATAAACGTTGGGAAAAAAAATTAAAAAAAAAATAAAAAACAGAAAGGTGAAGATGTGGAGAAATTGGAAACTTTGTGCACTGTTGGTTGGAATGTAATGGTATAGCTGCTGTGAAAAATAGCATGGCAGTTCCTTAAGTAATTAAACATTGAATTACCATATGATGCAGCAATTCCACTTCTGACATAACCAAAATAATTCAAAGCAGAGTCTCAATGAAATATTTGTGCACCCATGTTAATAGCAGCATTTTTCACAGTAGCTGGAAGAGCTAACGCATGCCAGGAGAGGCCAAACAGTAGATCAAAGCTATAACATATTAATTAATTAATTAATTTATTTATTTATTAATACGAAATTTATTGTCAAATTGGTTTCCATACAACACCCAGTGCTCATCCCAACAGGTACCCTCCTCAATGCCCATCACCCACTTTCCCCTCCCTCCCTCCCCCCATCAACCCTCAGTTTATTCTCAGTTTTTAAGAGTCTCTTATGGTTTGGCTCCCTCCCTCTCTTTTTTTTTTTCTTTCCCCTCCCCCATGGTCTTCTGTTAAGTTTCTCAGGATCCACGTAAGAGTGAAAACATATGGTATCTGTCCTTCTCTGTATGACTTATTCACTTAGCATTACACTCTGCAGTTCCATCCACATTGCTACAAAAGGCCATATTGCATTCTTTCTCATTGCCAAGTAGTATTCCATTGTGTATATAAACCACAATTTCTTTATCCATTCATCAGATGATAGACATTTAGGCTCTTTCCATAATTTGGCTATTGTTGAAAATGATGCTATAAACATTGGGGTACAGTTACCCCCATGCATCAGCACTCCTGTCCCTTGGGTAAATTCCTAGCAGTGCTATAGCTGGTTCATAGGGTAGATCTAGTTTTAATTTTTTGAGGAACCTCCACACTGTTTTCCAGAGTGGCTACACCAGTTTGCATTCCCACCAACAGTGCAAGAGGGTTCCTGTTTCTCCACATCCTCTCCAGCATCTATGGTCTTCTGATTTGTTCATTTTAGCCACTCAGACTGGCGTGAGGTGGTATCTCAGTGTGGTTTTGATTTGTATTTCCCTGATGAGGAGTGACGTTGAGCATCTTTTCATGTGCGTGTTGGCCATCTTGATGTCTTCTTTAGAGAAGTGTATGCTCATGTTTTCTGCCCATTTCTTCACTGGATTATTTGTTTTTCGGGTGTGGAGTTTGGTGAGTTCTTTATAGATTTTAGATACTAGCCCTTTGTCTAATATGTCATTTGCAAATATCTTTTCCCATTCTGTGGGTTGCCTTTTAGTTTTGTTGATTGTTTCCTTTGCAGTGCAGAAGCTTTTTATCTTCATGAGGTCCCAATAGTTCATTTTTGCTTTTAATTCCCTTGCCTTTGGAGATGTGTGAAGTAAGAAATTGCTGCGGCTGAGGTCAGAGAGGTTTTTTCCTGCTTTGTCCTCTAGGGTTTTGATGGTTTCCTGTCTTACATTCAGGTTCTGTATCCATTTTGAGTTTATTTTTGTGAATGATGTAAGAACATTCTTCTGCATGTTGCTGTCCAGTTCTCCCAGCACCATTTGTTAAAAAGACTGTCTTTTTTCCATTGGATAGTCTTTCCTGCTTTGTCAAAGATTAGTTGGCCATACATTTGTGGGTACAATTCTGGAGTCTCTATTCTATTCCATTGGCCTATGTGTCTGTTTTTGTGCCAATACCATACTGTCTTGATGATTACAGCTTTGTAGTAGAGGCTCAAGTCTGGGATTGTGGTGCCTCCCGCTTTGGTCTTCTTCTTCAACATTACTTTGGCTATTCGGGGTCTAATTTGATAACATATTATTTTAAAACAAGCTAAAAGATATTAAAATAAAATAAAATAGTCCATTAAAAAACCCTAAATCAGGATTACAAAAACTCAGGATAAAGTGACAGAGTTCAGGAAGTAATTCAAAATAATTCATTCCGTAAACAAAAGTCTAATTAAAAGAAACATGGTAGTGAAAAAACACAACAGATGAAGCTTTAATAATGATAAAAGGTGAAATGAAAGAAAATTTTAAGACTAAATGAAGAAAAAGTTAAAAAAAATTTTGAGAGAAATAGCAAATATTGAGGAAAGGCAAAGAAGAACCAACATACATGTAATATAAGTGCTGGGTTATTGTTTTTTTAATTAGAGGATGACAAATACTAAAACTATAACTCAACAAAACATCCCAGACACTAATTTTTTTAAAGATTTAAAACTACATTTTGAGGGGCGCCTGGGTGGCTCCATTGGGTGGGCATCTGACTTCAGCTGGGGTCATGATCTTGTGGTTTGTGAGTTTGAGCCTCCCATCAGACTCTGTGTTGACATCTTGGAGCCTGGAGCCTGCTTCGGATTCTGTGTCACCCCGTCTCTCAGCCCCTCCCATGCTCATGCTCTGTCTCTCTCTGTCTCTCAATAATAAATAAACATTAAAAAAAATTTTTTAAACTACATTTTGAAAAAGCCAACTTCTCCATCATCATCTCTTACCTCTTCCAACCCTTACATTCTGTGTTGCAGCTTGCTGTGTTTTCTGAAATTCCTGAAGTGTGCTTTATTATCATGCCACCGCTCAGACCAGTCCTCTGCCTACAATATCTTTCCCTGTTTTCTCACCTCTCACACTACAATGTGTCCTTCAACTCAATTCCAATATCCTTATCTCCATAATGTATTACCTGAATCCTCTTTTCCTACCTCATCCCCAGTTCTCAATTATATGCCCTCCTTTGTGCTTTTATAACAACTGGTAAAAGTGTCAGGTCTATGTGCACCATATTTTAACACACACACACACACAAAACTGTAGTCATGTCTGCACTGACTATGTCCATTCCCTGCCCTCTGAACTATAAGTGTTTCAGGGCACAACATGTCATTATTTCTCCTTAGAGCCTCTTTTTAAAAAATTTTTTTTAAATGTTTATTTACTTCTGAGACAGAGAGACAGAGCACGAGCAGGGGAGGGGCAGAGAGAGAGAGGAAGACACAGAATCCCAAGCAGGCTCCGAGCTCTGAGCTGTCAGCACAGAGCCCAACGTGAGGCTCGAACTCACAGACCACGAGATCATGACCTGAGCCAAAGCCAGACGCTCAACCGACTGAGCCACCCAGGCGCCCCTAGATCCTCTTTATCTGGCACAATATATGGCAGTCTGTCACTGTTAAATAAACAAAACAGGATGGATTTTGTGTAAGTGACTAGTAGAGAGACAAAATAGCCCAGCTATCCCATTTGTTAAAGAGACAAAGAGAAGCATCAGCCTACAATATTTATATGGCCAGTATCATTATATTAAGAACATTTTTTGCTCTAATCTAGCAAATAGTAATACCATGACAACATTTTCTCAGAAAAAAAGTCCTCAGTAAAAGACAAAAGTGTGATAATAAATACG
Source organism: Herpailurus yagouaroundi (assembly GCF_014898765.1). Lineage (NCBI taxonomy): Eukaryota > Metazoa > Chordata > Mammalia > Carnivora > Felidae > Herpailurus > Herpailurus yagouaroundi. The sequence goes on along the minus strand of NW_024412394.1, from coordinate 3,082,128 downwards.
AACTTCCCAAAAATAGTGAAGGAAAAAGTATGCGTAAGCCAAAAAAGAAAAAAAAAAAGGTATTTAAAAAAATACTTGGCACTGATATTTCATCAAAGGTTTCCACTCCCTGTGTTGGAACCTCTATCCTCTGATTAAAAAGGAACTGATCAAGTGAGCCAGAGATAACATGGATGAGCCTCTTCCTACTAGTCAGTGGTAGTTCATCTCAAAAATGGCTGAAAGACTCTCATATCTCATGCCTTTGTATTGTGAGTGCCTTTTTCATGTGCCTTTTAATGAAGAAGGAGCTAGATATTGATATTCATAGTCATTTAGGTACAAACAAGGTGATAGAACAGACAAATCCATTGTCTGGGGTTGTTCCCATAAGCAATGCCACACTAGGGTACACACAAAAGAGCCTGGGGAAGCTGGAGAGACCTATTTGTAATCCAGACTATGTACTTACATTTTTTGGCAAGCATTTCTGTTTATTGCTGCTGGGAAAAAAAAATGATTGATGCTCAGCAAGGCTGAAATCAGTTAAAAGATAAAAATAAAGTTATCTATCTTTGTCCACCTGAGTCATGACTATAATTTTCAAATGTGGTACAATAGGGTGATGTTTCCTTTGGTCCAAGATTCTTCTTGCACAATAAATCATATCTCACTAAAGCAATTTCTTTTTTTTATTTTTAATTTTATTTATTATTTGAGAAAGGGAGAGAGAAAGAAGGAGAGAGATGGAGGGAGAGGGAGAGAAAGGGAGGGAGAGGAAGAGAGAGAAGCCCAAACAGGCTCTGCACTGCACAGAGCCCAACTGGGGGCTCAAACTCACGAACCATGGGATCATGACCTGAGCTGAATTCAAGAGTTGGACGCTTAACCAACTGAGTCACCCAGGCACCCCTCAGTAAGGCGATTTCTTAAGAGAATAATCAGTTATGACAGAGCTGTTTTCTCATCATTAGTAAGTAATAGCTTAGGGTCCATAATTCTCACACCTTTATTGATACTATTTTCCTCACTTAGTATTTGCTCATATTATAATTCATTTGCTAATGTTCTGACCAGTTATATAGCTTCTCAACGCCTTCCTGCAGCTTGTCCCCTCTTGCTTGGTACATCACCTAATGTCATCTCTAAACTCACTTAACTTTGCACTCCTTGTCCAAGATTTATGAAAAATAACAAATACGATTATATCTGCATTTGTTCCTAGGAAATCACACTCAACTTCTCCATCTAAAGAATTCTCCATTCACCCTTGCCCACTATCTCCACCGTTTTAGTCTACATTTGCTCTCTCATTATTTGAGTCAAAATACCTTTAAAATTTAACTCGTACAGCTTGGCATTTCCTCATAAAGTTAAACATAGAACTATCATATTATCCAGCAATTCTACTCCTAGTTATATACCCAAAAGAATTGAAAACAGATACTCAAACAAATGTTTATACGCCAGTGTTCATAGCAGCCCTATTCACAATATTCAAAAGGCAGAAATAACCTAAATGCCCATTGGTGGGTAAATGGATATACAAACTGTGGTGTATACATACAATGGAATATTATTCAGTCATGAAAAGAAATGACTTAGCAATACATGCTATAACACGGATGTACCTTAAAAGCATTAAGCTAATGGCACAAAAACAGACACATAGACCAATGGAATAGAATAGAAACCCCAGAACTAGACCCACAAACGTATGGCCAACTCATCTTTGACAAAGCAGGAAAGAACATCCAATGGAAAAAAGACAGTCTCTTTAACAAATGGTGCTGGGAGAACTGGACAGCAACATGCAGAAGGTTGAAACTAGACCACTTTCTCACACCATTCACAAAAATAAACTCAAAATGGATAAAGGACCTGAATGTGAGACAGGAAACCATCAAAACCTTAGAGGAGAAAGCAGGAAAAGACCTCTCTGACCTCAGCCGTAGCAATCTCTTACTCGACACATCCCCAAAGGCAAGGGAATTAAAAGCAAAAGTGAATTACTGGGACCTTATGAAGATAAAAAGCTTCTGCACAGCAAAGGAAACAACCAACAAAACTAAAAGGCAACCAACGGAATGGGAAAAGATATTTGCAAATGACATATCGGACAAAGGGCTAGTATCCAAAATCTATAAAGAGCTCACCAAACTCCACACCCGAAAAGCAAATAACCCAGTGAAGAAATGGGCAGAAAACATGAATAGACACTTCTCTAAAGAAGACATCCGGATGGCCAACAGGCACATGAAAAGATGTTCAGCGTCGCTCCTTATCAGGGAAATACAAATCAAAACCACACTCAGATATCACCTCACGCCAGTCAGAGTGGCCAAAATGAACAAATCAGGAGACTATAGATGCTGGAGAGGATGTGGAGAAACGGGAACCCTCTTGCACTGTTGGTGGGAATGCAAATTGGTGCAGCCACTCTGGAAAGCAGTGTGGAGGTTCCTCAGAAAATTAAAAATAGACCTACCCTATGACCCAGCAATAGCACTACTAGGAATTTATCCAAGGGACACAGGAGTACTGATGCATAGGGGCACTTGTACCCCAATGTTCATAGCAGCACTCTCAACAATAGCCAAATTATGGAAAGAGCCTAAATGTCCATCAACTGATGAATGGATAAAGAAATTGTGGTTTATATACACTATGGAATACTACGTGGCAATGAGAAAAAATGAAATATGGCCTTTTGTAGCAACGTGGATGGAACTGGAGAGTGTGATGCTAAGTGAAATAAGCCATACAGAGAAAGACAGATACCATATGGTTTCACTCTTATGTGGATCCTGAGAAACTTAACAGGAACCCATGGGGGAGGGGAAGGAAAAAAAAAAAAAGAAAGAGGTTAGAGTGGGAGAGAGCCAAAGCATAAGAGACTGTTGAGAACTGAGAGCAAACTGAGGGTTGATGGGGGGTGGGAGGGAGGAGAGGGTGGGTGATGGGTATTGAGGAGAGCACCTTTTGGGATGAGCACTGGGTGTTGTATGGAAACCAAATTGACAATAAATTTCATATATAAATAAAAAAAAAAAAAAAAGCATTAAGCTAAGTCAATGAAGCCAGACACAAAAGGTCACATATTGTATGATTCTACTTATGTGAGTGTCTATAATAGGTAAATCTATAGAAAGCTTGGGGTTGCCAGGGCAAGAGGTAGGAAGGACTGGGGAGCAATTGCTTAGTGGATATGGGGTTTATTTTGGAGTAATGAAATGTTTTGGACCTTGATAAAGGGAGTGGTTGTACAACACTGTACTAAAAGCCACTGAACTTTTCACTTTAAAACGTTTAGCTTTATGTTATGTGAATTTTACCCACCCCCCCCAAAAAATCCTCTTTGCAAATCTTAACTGTATCTCAGAGATGTTCTCTAAAACTTCAACAAAGAATATTCTTTCATGAGGGGCTCCTGGGTGGTTCAGTCGGTTAAGCATACGACTTTAGCTCAGGTCATGATCTCACGGTTCATGAGTTCGAGTCCCACGTTGGACTCTGTACTGAAAGCTCAGAGCCCGGAGCCTGTTTCAGATCCTTGCTCTCTGCCCCTCCCCCACTCATGTTCTGCCTTTCAGTCTCTCAAAAATAAATGTTAAAAACATTTTTTTTTAATTTTTTTTCAACGTTTTTTATTTATTTTTGGGACAGAGAGAGACAGAGCATGAACGGGGGAGGGGCAGAGAGAGAGGGAGACACAGAATCGGAAACAGGCCCCAGGCTCTGAGCCATCAGCCCAGAGCCTGACGCGGGGCTCGAACTCCCGGACCGCGAGATCGTGACCTGGCTGAAGTCGGACGCTTAACAGACTGTGCCACCCAGGCGCCCCTAAAAACAATTTTTAAAAAAATGTTCTTTCGTGAGACCACATCTGGCTGTGCACTGGTGGTGTGGAGCCTGCTTGGGATTCTCTTTCTCCCTCTGTCTTTGCCCCTTCCCTGCTCATGCTCTCTCTCTCTAAATAAATAAACATTAAAATAATAATAATAATAATAATAATAATAATAGAATGAACTAAGGAATATAAATAACCGGAAAGAAGAAAAATTTATGATTATTTTAAATGGTATAATTGTTCCAACTGGAAAACCTAGGGGAAACCATTTAAAAAGTACTATACATAGTAAGAAACTTTACTCAGGTGACTGGATGCAAAATTAATATTCAGGAATCAGTGGGTTAATGGAAGAAGAGTTTTACTTACAATTGCAACCAAAAAGACAACATTTCGCGAAATAAATTTAACAAAAAATGTGCCATTCACTGAGTGACACAAAAGAAGGCTTGGAAAAATAGGCATACCTATCATATCTTCTGGATTTCATTTTTTCCAAAATAATAATATGCAATATTTTGGTGAGTATTTAAAGTTAAAGGCCCTTGGCACAGCATACTAAGTGATACAAAGCATACTAAGCGATGTGATACACACTTTCCCAAGTTTGGATTAGCAGTATGTGTCAGTGGGTAAACTATACATTTTGTGTAGCAAAGGGGAGAATAAGAACATATAATAGCTTTGGGGAGGGTTGCATTAGGAAAACTTGGGAAATCTTCACAATAAAACAGTAGGTACGGAGTGGATCAAAAAAAAAAAAAAACCACCCTTCTAGAACTAACAAATAAATTTGAAAAATCTCTGCTAATTCGAGAGATGACCTTTTATTGATACTGTAATTAGTCAATAAAATTTGACATTTAAAACGGTTCACTGTAATCTCCAACGCCGTAAGAGTTGAGACACCACGAGACCAGTGGGTTTTGGCCTCAGCTTGTCACTCATACTCAGAAAGCACAATATGTTCGTGATTACAGGCCGAAGATTACTAGCTTTGGGACAAGACACAGAGCAGAGAAGACAGCACTATGAACAGCCAACCCTTCACAGACACGTGTGACACCAGTGGGAGATTCAGTGGCTCCAGTTGCTGCTTCACGGCATGTGTCTTAGTCATGAGGAGTGACAAGAGCTGTATGCATATGGGGCACATTAGATCAGGGAAGCCATGGTGCCAAGGGTCCGCCAGCCTATATGTCCTCCCAGTCACATAGCTCCTGGAGGGAGTGTGTGCAGTTCACATTCTTTAGTGCACCGCACTGCAATCTTCAATCACCAGTGAGACAGGAAACAACAACCAGAGGCCACACGAATCCCAGGTGTCCTTGGATGAGTAGTCAGCACAGAGCAACTCCAGCAAGATGGTCCTTTCTCTCTACTGGATAATCACTTCACTCGCTGATGGAAGAAGTTCCACTCAAGGTCAGACTTGTCCCTCAGCTGGAGGAAAAAAGTGACTCACCCTTTCCTTCCAGGTACTTCTCAGTGGACTCTGAAGTCTTTCCCCCTTAGACTCCCACGTGTCTTGAGTGGCATGATAGCACGACCAGTGCTTTTTGAGACTTGAGCAAATGGTTGAGGGAAATGCCAGCCCATAATATGGATGAGAAATGGTTACCAGGCACTTGGTCAACTGACAATGAAGCCAAACACAAACAAGGAACAAAAGGAAACAAAAATTAACGTATAGTGATTATGTTGCCCTTTATAACTTGGCTGGTGACCTCATCGTGAGACCTAGTCTCTCAGGTCCTGTCCGTGTGGAGCTGCAATTATTTTGCTGTTAACTGTTACTAACTTTGATAATTCCCTTTAGTTAATATTGAAGATCTGGGTTCTTTGTTTTCCTCGTTATCCTTTTCAGGGCTAAAGTCAAACATAAATTTAGACCCAGTTCCTCTTAGAAGGTTTAGAGTAGGCACCTTCTTTGTCTGAAGTAGTCCTTCTAAGCTATAACCATACCACCACCTACCCAGTTGTTCTCCTGAGGCACATTTTGTCCTGTGTGGTTTTCTCTTTAGCGTATCTCCTCTGAGTTTGATGTTTATAGCCTAGGCCTACAGCATGAACTCTGTTGTGGATTAAATTGTGTTCCCCAAAATGAGATGTTGACATCCTAATCCCCGATACCTGTGACTGTGACCTTATATGGAGAAAGGTCTTTGAAGACATAATTAGTAACATGAGGTTGTGCTGGAACAGGTTAGGCCCTAAACCTAATGACTGGTATGCTTAGAAGGAGGGCTTTTGGAGACACACGGAGGAAAGATGGTCATGTGAAGACGGGGACAGAAGCTTAGAAAGAGGCCAGGAAGGATTCTTCTTTGCCCAGAGTCTTCAGAGGGAGCACAGACCACCCTGCTAACCTCTCAATTTCAGATTTTTTGGCCTCCAGAACTGTGAGAAAACAAATTTCTGTTGTTTAAACGCACCCAGTTTGTGTAAATTTGTCACAACAGCCCTTTGGAAACTAACACATACCCTTTGTCTCAGTTTGTTTAAATTGAACATGTAAGACAGACATCCTGTGAATGGTTTAGTTGGTTATCTGTATAAGAAGCATGCTTAATCAGGGGCACTGGGATGGCTCAGTCAGCTTAGAAGCTGATTCTTGATTTTAGCTAAGGTTATAATCTCGCGGTTTGTGAGTTGGAGCCCTGAACTGGGCTCTGCACTGAAAGCATCGGGCCTGCTTGGGATTCTCTGTTTCCCTCTCTCTCTCTCTCTGCCCCTGTCACGCACGTTCGCCTGTGCTCTCTCTCTCCCTCTCAAATAAATGAACATTAAAAAAATAATAATTAATGAAAAATTAAAAAAAAGAAAAAGAAGCATGCTTAATCAGAACTGGCAGTCATTTATAAAACCACTTACCGACCAAGTCTCTGAAACACATTTCCTCTTATTGTTTCTGAATGAAAAATAAAGGTATGATTGTTAGAACCTTTAGGAATTCAAATTACTCAGTTACCAAAAAGGCAAATAAGAAGAAATGAGTTAGGTTTTCTTTTCTGATATAAGAGATATTGTCAGTTTAAATTCTGTAACTGAAACCTTTTCTTATAGGCATTTTCTTGCTAAAGCTGCAAGGAAGATCAATAAAGAAGGCTGTTAATTAACAAGGGGGCACTGCATTTAAATTTAGATCAAACAAGGCTGGAATTACAAAGTTTGGGAAATGTTTGTTCTTTTATCTCCTGAGGCAGGTTCTGGAAACTAGCAAATGCTACCTCCTTATCATTTGCTTTCCTCCCTTTTTTGACCTCTGTGGCAATGTTTTGAGGATTTAAAGAGTGGAATGATGGTTTCCAAAACTCAAAGAACACAGCTGTGAGACCAGAGACACTAGAAAACTGAAAAAATACTGAGCCTTGGGGCACCTGGATGGCTCAGTCAGTTAAAGCATCCAACTCTTGATCTTGGCTCAGGTCATGATCTCATGGTCTTGAGATCAAGCCCCACATCAAGCTGTGTGCTGATCGTACGGAGTTGCTTGGGATTCTCTCTCTCTCTCTCTCTCTCTCTCTTGCCCCCTCTCTCTTTGCTGTCTCTGTCAAAATAAATAAATATAAACTTAAAAAATAGTTGACTTGGGAGATGATTACCCATGAGGGAAGAAAACTGGTACCTGAGCAATGAGAGATTCAGAAATATGACTGCTAAAATAGGAACAACTAGAAGGAAGAGCTCAGAAATATCTGAGTCAAAAACAAAAGTAAAATATACTGTGAAGAATGAAAAGCCAAACATTTTAAATCAGATACGTGTGTAATATAGGAGAACATCTAGATGACCTTGGGTTTGGCAATGAGTTTTTAGATACAGCACATAGAGTGTGATCCATGGGAAAAGAGATAGGTAAGTTGGGCTACATTAAAATTAAAAACTTCTGCTCCACGTGGAACCTGCTTAGGAATCTCTGTCTCCCTTTGCTCCTCTCCCCTGCTCACATGCACACACTCTCCCAAATTAAAAAAAAAAAAATGCATCTAACTGAAGAACATGAAGAGTGAATCCTAACGTAAACTATGGGCTTTGGTTAATAAGAGTATATCAATATTGGCTCATTGATTGTAACAAATATACTAAAAGATGTCAATAATAGGGGAAACTTTGTGGGGAGGGAGAGAGGGAATATGTGGAACCCTCTGTACTTTCAGCTCAACTCTGCTATAAACCTAAAACTGCTCTAAAATATTAAGTCTATTTTCAAGAATCATTAGCACATGTTCTTTGACACAATGCAGCTGAGTTAGAAATGCATAGGGGTACCTGGGTGGCTCGGTCGGTTGAGCGTCCACCTCTTGATTTTGGTTCATGATCCCAGAGTTGTGGGATCAAGCCCCATGTCAGGCTTTGTGCTGGGCATAGAGCCTGCTTAGGATTCTCTCTGTCTCTTTCCCTCTGCCCTTCTCCACCCCTTGTACTCTCTCTTTCTAACAACAACAAAAATTAGAAATGCCTGACAGAAGGATACGTTTTAAATGTCAGATGTTTGGAATGTAAAAACTTATTATAACTAGCCCCAAAAGAAATCATAATGAAGATTTGAAAAAAAAAATTTAATAATAATAATCAAGATATCATGTGTCAAATCTTATGGAATACAGCTGAGAAGTGAATTCATGGCCTTAAACATGTATATTAGCAAAGGAGAAAAATTGAAAATTAATGAGCTAAGCATCCAATTTAAGAAGTTGGAAGAGAACAATAAAATAAACCTAAAAAAAGAATGAAAGCTAAGAATAGAAATGAACTTTTTAAAAAGAAAACACAAAATAAATATATAGCAGATCAACAAAGCCAAAAGTTGATTTCACAAAAAGAAAGACTAGTAAAGTAAAAAAGCTCAGGCAAAATTGAGAGAGTGAGCAACAAAATGCCAAGAGCAATATTAAGAAAGAAAAGAGATACATAACTACAGATAGAGCAGAGATTTTTTAAATCCTAAGAGAATACTATGAAAATATTTATGCTGATATATTAAAATCTTAGATTATATATAATACATATAGCTTCTTATAAAATACATAGTATAATTTCTTACAGAATTGCAATTTACCAAAACTAATTGACAAACACTATCCATTTGTTGCCTCTTCGACAACCATATTCGTGTGCACACACACATGCACGCATGCATGCACAGAACTCCAATTTATTTACATAGCAGGTAAAGATTCCTTGATCTCAGAAAAGGTCAGTCCCAACGCCCACTGCTGTCCCAAATGAAAAGACAACGTTTCTCAGCCTGGCCCTGTTTGGATCCACACGGTGCCTAGAGGTGCTGTACTCAATTTGAGAACGCAAAGTGACAAGCCAGCAGCTGAAGATAAGGAAGTGAGGACGTGGAAGGAGACTGTGTCCTTGAGTATCTACACCAGCCTGCAAATACCTCCTCTGCACTCTGGTTGTGCGAGGCAGAAGGATGAGAGGGACTTGTTACGTAGGCCACTGTTAGGTTGTGGGTTGCTTACTGCCAAAAGCATCTGTAACACTATGACACAACACAAACCAGAAAATCTGAATGAACCTATAACCAAGAAAATCAAGTCAGTTGTTAAATGCCCAAATGGTTTAATAATCATTTCTTCCAGACATTTAAAGAACATATCCATCTTTCCTTCCTTCCTTCCTTCCTTCCTTCCTTCCTTCCTTCCTTCCTTCTTCCTCTTTCTTCTTCTTTCTTTCTTTCTTTCTTTCTTTCTTTCTTTCTCTCTTCCTTTCTCTCTTTCATAACCTCTACCCCCAATGTGGGGCTCAAACTTATGACCCCAAGACAGAGAGTCACATGCTCTATCTTCTGAGCCAGCCAGGTGCCCCTCATTTTATTCTAATACAGATATATAACCCTTCCAGAGAGAGAGAAAGAACTCTCAAAGTCATTTTATAGATTAAAATAACTTTATCATTAATCAAATGAAGCTAGTGGGAGAGAGGAAAGTGGCACACCAATTTCACTAATAAACATAGTACATGTGTGTGTATGTGTTATGACCAAGAAGAATTTATCATGGGAATCTGAAGATAGGTTAATCTTGGAAAATCTGTTAATATATTTAGCATATTAACAGATTTAAAGGGGGAAAAAACATAATTTTTATAGAAGAAGGATTCAATACCATTTAACATAGGTCAGCTTCCTTAACTTGATAAAGTGTATGTACCAAAAATCAGTAAATAGTCATACTTTTTTTTTTTTTTTTGGCAGCAGGCAAAAGTTTATCAGAATATAAGATTAGAAAGGAAGAATAGTAGGAAAGCTCTTTTTTCAGAGAGGGGACATCCAAAAACAAATGCCTGAGGACTATAGGCCAGGGTCTTTGTTTTATACGGTTCTGTCAGCCCTTCCCCCTTGTCCCTTCTCAGGGGCTATTGGCTTGATGGTTCTAGGTGCTGGTTGTCCATTCCTGATTGGCTCATTTCCATTGTATGAGGCGTGGTCTCTGGCCATACCTAGGTCTTTTGTCAAATTCCTGAGGGGGAACCTGAGGGGGAGTAGATGGGCTTTGTTAAGTTCTTAAGAGGAACCTTATGCCTAAGGGGGCTTGCTCTGGTCAGACACTCCCAGCATGGTTCCAAAATAGGTGTTTTTCCCACCTGGGGACCTCAGGCCCTGATCTTTCCCTCTCTGCCTAGGGAAACCTATCTTCCCCTATCACATTGCCCCCTCTGAACTGGTGACTCCTAACTGCCGAGTAAACGTTCGTACTTAACCACAACATTAAGTATTTTTGAAGTGCCTCCTTTGTGTTTTTTTTAGTTTATTTATTTTGAGAGAGAGAGCGTGTGCACATGAGTGTGCCAGTGGGGAGGGGCAGAGAGAGAGAGGGAGAGAGAGAATCCCAGCAGGCTCTGCGCTGACAGTGCAGACCCCAACTCAGGGCTCAAACCCACAAACCCATTAGATCACGACCTGGGCCGAAACCAAGAGTCAGACGCTTAACTGACTGAGCCACCCAGCCGCCCCTGAAGTGCTTCCTTTAAAACAAGGCAAGGATGCCCGCTATCTCCGCTTCCACTTAGCATCATAGGAGGCTGTTTGAATCGATGTGTAGGGAAGGAGGCAAAGGAAACCAGTGGTCCTGGTAGGGTAAGTGGGATAAAAGCAGTCTGAGTTCTTCGTTTGCTTCCCAGTTGTCTTAGGACAATTGCCAATCATAAGACAACTGGAGGTAATTGCTCAGTTGGTATAAATTTTTTTTTTAAACATTTTTTTTTTATTTTTTTTTTCAACGTTTATTTATTTTTGGGACAGAGAGAGACAGAGCATGAACGGGGGAGGGGCAGAGAGAGAGGGAGACACAGAATCGGAAACAGGCTCCAGGCTCCGAGCCATCAGCCCAGAGCCCGACGCGGGGCTCGAACTCACGGACCGCGAGATCGTGACCTGGCTGAAGTCGGACGCTTAACCGACTGCGCCACCCAGGCGCCCCAAAGGTATACATTTTTAAAAATTCAGGTTCACTCTTCTTTCATGTTCAATATTCTATTAAGTATTTAGTAAACTTTACTAAACAGTCTATTTAGTAAACTGTTTACTAAACAGTCTATTTAGTAAACTGTTCACTTCGGGTACTAAGCTTTTGAATTCTGGAATTGCCATTTGGTTCTTTCTTAGTTTTTCATTCTCTGTTGAATCTGCCCATCTGTTCATTCATTATGATTATATTTTTTTAAGCCACTTTGAAATCTTCACCTACTAATTACATAATCTGAGTAATCTGAGGATGGTTTCTTTACTTTTAAAAATTTTTTTTAATGTTTATTTTTGAGAGAGAGAAAGAGAGAGCGGTTGGGGGAGGGCTGTGAGAGGGGGGCAGAGGATCTGAAGTGGGCTGTGTCACTGACAACAGCAAGTCTTATGTGGGGCTCAAACCCACAAATGGTGTGAACATGAGTTAGATGCTTAACCTACGGAATCACCCCGGTGCCCCTTTGAGGTTTGGCTTCTATTGACCAGTTTCTGTGGCATTCACATTTCCCTGCCTATTTGCAAGTTTAGTGGAGTTTTTAAAAAAATCTTTTAATACTGGGCATGGTAAATGAGACATTGTAGAAAATCAAGATTCTAATATCTTCCTCTAGAGAGTGTTTATTTTTAGTAGGCAGTTAACTTGATAGGCATATAATTCCAAATTCTGTGTTCTCTGAGATGGGCAGCACCAAAATTTCTACCTTGTTTGTTCAACTTCCAGTTATTTATTTACTTTTTTTTTTTTTTCTAGTTGTTTTCTGCTAGGGTCCTTAGAGTATCCCCTGCACATGCACAGATCAGGAGTCAGCCAAGTGTTTGGCCAAGTTTTATATGAACTTTTAAAAGGCCTCTATGAGGGACACCTGGCTGGCTTAGTAGGTAGAGCATGTGACTCTTGATCTGAGGGTCGTGAGTTCAAGCCCCACATTGGACCTACAGCTTACTTTAGATAAATAAAGAGAGAGGGATAAGATAAATAGGAAGCCTCTGTGAATTCTTCCTTTCTTGGATTTCTCTTCCTTCCTATTCTCTGACTTGTCGAACAAGTAAGACTAGCAAATTTATGCTTGAATTCTGGCCATCACATGCTACATATTCTACACAGTGCCTTCAGGCAAAAATTTTTATAATCGCAAATCTTACTCACTGCCCCTCCCTTCTACCAACGGTTGGTTCTCCACCAGTCTCTTCCTGTTTATGTTCTCTCTAGTCCCTTCAAATTGTGTGTTTTAAAAAATTTTGGGGGCGCCTGGGTGGCTCAGTCGGTTGGGCGTCCGACTTCAGCTCAGGTCATGATCTCGTGGTCTGTGAGTTCAAACCCCACGTCGGGCTCTGGGCTGATGGCTCAGAGCCTGGAGCCTGCTTCCAATTCTGTGTCTCCCTCTCTCTCTGCCCCTCCCCCGTTCATGCTGTGTCTCTCTCTGTCTCAAAAATAAAACGTTAAAAAATTTTTTTTTTTAAAATTTTGTCCAGAGTCTATCATTATTAAAATACAATACTGGCTACTTGACCACTATTGAGAAAAAAACAAAAAACCTTCAACTTTGGTTTTAAAACACTCAAGGAAAGGGGTGCCGGGTGGCTCAGTCGGTTGAGCATCCGACTTTGGCTCAGGTCATGGTTTCATGGTTCCTGAGTTGGAGCCCTGTGTTGGGCTCGCTGCTGTCAGTGCGGATCCTCTGTCCTGCCCTCCACCCCTCCCCCACTCACTCTTTCAAAAATAAATAAAACATTTTGAAAAAAACCACTCAAGTGAAGATGTTGACTTGTCTGAAATTCACAGGGATGATAAAAAGTAGCAATATGCATCTAGTATTCACTGACATATTGATGGTGTTTAAAGCCATGAGAAGAGAAGGGACCACTAAAAGGTGAGCATAAACAGGAAAGGGACCAAGAATAGAAAGAGAGAGGTTTGGGGGGTTTGGGGGTTTTTGTTTTGTTTTGTTTTTTGTTTTTTATTAAATAGTTAATGTAATCCTCTTGAAATTAGCAGTAATTACAGATGCCATTTATTGAACCTGGCACTGAGGTGTTCCATGCATCTCACTGAATTCATCCAACAGTATCACAAGACAAAAAAACTGAGGCTGACAAGGGAAGTGCACGCAAAGAGGAACTTTAGGAAGAGATGAGCAGAAAGGAACATTAAGAATGGATGAGAACAGCAGAGTGAAGGAAACTGCTGAGGCCGAGCACAGTTTACAGGTAAAGGAAAGCCTTGGGGAAGTTTTTTAAACCCTCAGACACCCAGTTTCCACATGTGTGAAATGGGGATAATAATTACCTTGCAATTAGTGTGAAAATTAGAAATAATATGGGGATACCTGGGTGACTCAGTCAGTTAAACATCAGACTCTTGATTTCGACTCAGGTCATGATCTCATGGTTTGTGAGATTGAGCCCCACGGCACGCGCTATACTGACAGCGTGGAGCCTGCTTGGGATTCTCTCTCTCTCTCTCTCTCTCTCTGCCCCCCCGCACTTGTGCTTTCTCTCTCTCACAAAAGTACCCAAAACACTGCACCTAGAAAACATGCAATAATGGAATAGCTATAAGGCCTAGGAATGTTATTTTTTATATTTAGCCCTATTCTGTCATCCAAATAGAATGAAGGTCCCCCCAAATCCTTACTAGGTGTGGGTGCACATAGGAGTGGAAAAGACTGAAGAGCAACAAGGGTGAAGGCGGACAGGAGAGGAAGGGCCTTCAGGGTGTGCATCCAACGTGGACTTTGTGGCATGACCAGCATCCAAATGGAAGAAGTGAAAAATGTTTCCCAAGACCTCTAGGGCCCCATTCGTTTGCATGATCAGTGAGTGGGCTCACCTCCTGGCTGTGGACAATATCTCCAGATCCTTTCAAGGATATGGGCTCAAGCCACATGAAAGGAAGAAAATCTACAAATCAAGTCAAAGGTAAAGCTTTTGCCATTTATTATTACTATTAATTATTTTATTTTATTATTTTATTTATTATGTGAAGTATAAAGCTACATCAATGAGTCCATGCTGATGTCGATAAATTGCTGAATAAGTCTCCCATACAGAAGAACTCCAAATAGGTTTTTTTAGATACTCTCTCCTCAAGAAAGTGGAGCATAACTGCCCCTCCTGAAGCGTGGGCTGTACTTAGTGAGTTGCTTCCAAAAGGAATAGCATGAAAAGGGCGGGGATGTAACTTCACAGTGGAGAAATCTGGCAAACACAACCTCAGCTAGGCAATCAAGCTTGACATCAACAGTGATAAATCATATTGATAGTATGTGTGTTGATACAATGTAATAAGAACGGCATTTTACCCCCTTGGCCTTCATCCCCAAAGCACATGAACCCAGGTAGGAGAACATTGACAAACCCCAACTGAGAGACATTTTACAAACTACTTGACCAGTGCACTTCCAAACTGTTCAAATCACTGAAAACAAGAGAAGTTTGAGAAAATGTCCCAGCCAAGAGGAGCCTCGGGAGACATGTGGCATCCTGGATGGGACTCTCGAACAGCAAAGAGCATTAGGTAAAACTAAGGAAACCTGAATGAAATATGGACTTTAGTTAATAATATATCAATATTGGGGGCACCTAGCTGGCTCAGTCAGTGGAGCATGTGACCCTTGATCTCTGGGTTGCAAGTGGCAGCCCCATGGTGGGTGTCGAGATTACTTAAAAAATAAAAATCTTAGGGGCACCTGGGTGGCTCAGTCGGTTAAGTGTCTGACTTCAGCTCAGGTCATAACCTCGTGGTTCATGGGTTCAAGCCCCGCATCAGGCTCTGTGGTGACAGCTTGGAGCCTGGAGCCTGCTTCAGATTCTATGTCTCCCTCTCTCTGCTCCTCCCCTGCTTGCACTCTGTCTCTCCAAAATAAACATTAAAAATTTAAAAAATCAAAAATAAAATAAAAACAAAAATAATATATCAATATTGGTTGATTGGTTATGACAAATGTACCATACTAACGTAAGATAATAATAACAGGGAAAGTGGGATCCAGGTATATGGGAATTCTCTGTACCCTCTTTGCAGCTTTTTTGTAAATTTAAAACTGTTCTGTAATTAAAAGTTTATTTTATATTTATATATATATATACATTAAAAAATTTTTGTAATGTTTATTTTTGCGAGAGACAGAGACAGAGTGCAAGTGGAGGAGGACAGAGAGAGAGGCAGACACAGAATCTGAAGCAGGATCCAGGCTCTGAGCTGTCAGCACAGAGCCTGATGCAGGTGTTGAACTCATGAACAGCGAGATCATGATCTGAGCCGAAGTTGGACACTCAACCAACTGAGCCACCCAGGCGCCCTATGTATACGTACTTTTACAAGTAAAACACATATATAGATATAATACACACACACACACACACACACACACACACACTTTTTTTTTTCCCTTTCTCTCTTTCTTTTTTTTTTCAAGTACAGCTTGACACAGGACACAAAGAATGTTTTTTGGAATCATTTTATTCCTGACTCTGGAGGAGGTGGCTGAAGTCCTGGTTTCACTGTAAAAACACAGGAAACAGTGGGGGACAAGTGTGGACAAAGGCATGTGGATTCCTGGACAAGCAGAAGGGGGTGCCAATTAGTTGAAACAATGGAAAATGTCAGAGAGAGGCAGAGAGACCCATATCTCATCCCACCTACTTTTTTTAAAATTTATGTTTATTCATTTCTGACAGAGAGAGACAGAGCACAAGCAGGGGTGGGGCGGAGAGAGAGGGGGACCCAGAATCCAAAGCAGGCTCCAGGCTCTGAGCTGTCAGCACAGAGCCCGACGCGGGGCTCAAACTCACAGACTGCGAGATCATGACCTGAGCCTAAGAAGGACACTCAACCGACTGAGCCACCAGGCACCCCGAATCCCACCTACTTTTAAAAACTCATGCCTACTCTGAACCTAGTAGAAGAAGTAGTCCAACGCTGGGTAACACTAGCTTAAAAAATGAAAGGAAAGAAGGGAGGGAGGGGAAGAAAAATAGAGAAAAAGAAGAGGGACAGAGAGAGAGAGAAAGAATTTCCTTTTTAAAAATAACTCTCATTTAAAACAACTTTCTGGAATGTTAGCAGTATTTCACAATGCAGACATCTCAGTTTGGCAGCTTGATTGATTTCCTGATTTCCAGGAAAACTGAGCTGTCATCTGGTCCCTACTAGGCTGCGTACCCTCATGAATATGCAGTTCTTACAAAATGTGAAATGGTTGCTGAAGAAGAGAAACTTAATTCTTTCTGACATATCGCTCCAAGCCCTCCACTGTCTCAAAGGGAAAGAAAACCAGTAAAAAAAACTTGCCTCCTTTCCACATAAAGGAGAGGGTGAAGAATTCCTGACGATCCGTTTCCCTGGGCGTCTCCCCACGCACCAGAGGTTCTGGACCCCTCTGTTGGGTGACGAGTCAGATGGGAACAGTGCACCTGCACGGTTTTGTGTGATACCTACTCAACCGAAAGCCGGATAGCAGCAGCCATGGCTTCTGTTCCCTGGAAGCCCGAGAGCACTGACTGCCATCAGCATGTGTTTCGAGCGCCTCCTGGTACAACCATAACAACGGTGGAAAAGACTAACATTTACTGTGCATTCTGTATGCACTCACCTCTCACCAGTCCTGCACGGTGCGCTCTTCTATTATTCCATTTCAGACAAAGAAACACAAGGCTCAGAGAAGTATCCTGCCCCACACACCTGGTATGATGGTTAATTTTATGGGTCAACTTGGCTAGGCGATGTGCTCAGTTATTTGGTTAAACACGAGTCTAGATGACGCTGTGAAGAATTTTTATTTTTTTTTATTAAATTTTTACTTGTTTTTTTGTTTTTTAAGTAATCTCTACACCCAATGTGGGGCTTGAACACACAACCCCGAGATCTAGAGTCACATACTCCATCAACTGAGCCAGCTAGGCACTCCTGCTTCGACGAATTTTTGAATATGAATAACATTTACAATCAGTGGACTTAAAAATTTTTTTAATGTTTATTTTTGAGAGAGAGAGAGAGACAGAGTGCAAGCGGGGCAGGGGCAGAGAGAGAGGGAGACACAGAATGTGAAGCAGGCTCCAGACTCTGAGCTGTCAGCACAGAGCCCGATATGGGGCTTGAACCCCTGAACCATGGGCTCATGTCCTGAGCCAAAGTCAGACGCTTAACCAACTGAGCCACCCAGGCTCCCCAACAACCAGTGACTTTTTTTTTTAATTTTTTTTTAACGTTTATTTATTTTTTTTTAATTTTTTTTTCAACGTTTTTATTTATTTATGGGACAGACAGAGACAGAGCATGAACGGGGGAGGGGCAGAGAGAGAGGGAGACACAGAATCGGAAACAGGCTCCAGGCTCTGAGCCATCAGCCCAGAGCCTGACGCGGGGCTCGAACTCACGGACCGCGAGATCGTGACCTGGCTGAAGTCGGACGCTTAACCGACTGCGCCACCCAGGCGCCCCTAACGTTTATTTATTTTTGAGACAGAGACAGAGCATGAACAGGGGAGGAGCAGAGAGAGAGGGAGACACAGAATCGGAAACAGGCTCCAGGCTCTGAGCTGTCAGCACAGAGCCCGACGCGGGGCTCGAACTCACGGACCGCAAGATCATGACCTGAGCCGAAGTTGGACGCTTAACCGACCAAGCCACCCAGGTGCCCCAAGTGACTTTAAATAAAAGCAGATTACCTCCCATAACGTGGGTGGACCTCATCCAAACAGTTGAAGGTCATCAGAGCAAAA
This sequence comes from Herpailurus yagouaroundi, assembly GCF_014898765.1. Classification (NCBI taxonomy): domain Eukaryota; kingdom Metazoa; phylum Chordata; class Mammalia; order Carnivora; family Felidae; genus Herpailurus; species Herpailurus yagouaroundi. The sequence goes on along the minus strand of NW_024412394.1, from coordinate 3,064,099 downwards.
GCCGAGGTTTCCCGAAGAAAAAGGAATTCGGCCTCATGAGTGTAATATAAAACTCCTGCCTGAATTTCTAGCTTGCCAGCCTGCCCTACAGATTTCAAACTTGCCAACACCACCCCCTCCCCGGGCAAGTGAGCCAGTTCTTTAAATTCCACTCTTTTTCTCTTAACCCCAAGGCTTTTTGTCTGCAAAGCCCCTGTTCTGCCCTCCACACAGTGCAGCCTCCCAGACCCCAGAGTCATAAGATAAGCCAAGAGTGACCGGGACGTAGTCTCTTGAGGACCTACTGAAGGAGGATTTGATGAGATCAGGTAAGTGAAGAAAAGTGCTGTTCCTTTCTTTTTTTTCTTTAATGATAGTGTTGTAATTTTATTATTATTATTTTTTAAGTTTATTTACTTTGAGAGAGTGCCTGCATGTGCTCACACACATATGCTCAGAGGAGGGGGAGAGAGAGAGAGGGAGAGAGAGAGAATCCCAAGCAGAGCTCGACACAGGGCTCAATCCCTTTGAACTGAGAGATCACTTGATCGCTTGATCAAGTCAAGAGTTGGATGCTTAACTGACTGAGTCACCCAGGCACCCCGGAAGTGCTGCTTCTGAGAAGGAGGAAGGGAAGATGTCAGGAAGATGGGGTGAGCAAGGAGAAAAGAGGATGTGGTAGAAAATCACACTTAATGCTCAGTGAGCGCTTCTTATGTGTCAGACACTGTCTTGAATGCTTTCCTTATATTAATTTCATTTTTGGGGTATGGAAACAGACGCCCAAGATCACACGGCTGGTTAAAGGCAGGCAGCGCACGTCCAGAGCCCAAAACTTAACCAGTGTTGTGCACAGGGAAAGAACAGGGATAGAAAGAGGCACCGCTCTTCTGATGGGGGCTAAAAAAGAAGGGGCCGGACGAAGTTAGAGCTTCTAAAGCCAAGGCCCTGTTCTATTGGGCTGGGCTCCTCCTCAGAATTAACACAAAAGTTCTGGGATCTTCTGGACCCCACGACACAAAGAAAACGTCTCTGATAATCCATCTGTGCCTCAAACCACTGTGATGGTGCACTAGTTAAGAATGTGTGACCTACACGTAGGAGAATCTCTCTGAGTGATGGTGCCTTCGGCTACAAAGTTATGTAGGTATTTCATATAATAAGAAGCCTGGAGGCAGGCAGTCCCTGGAGTGGTGTCATCAGCTTCCTGATGTCTCCGAGAAATCAGGACCTTGGCATCCTTACATTTTATCATCCTCAGTGTATGGACTTTTTAGCCTTGGGCTTGTTTCCTCTTGGTTACAGAATGGCTGCCAGAGCTGCAGAGCTCACAAAACCATCTTCAGGGCAGATGGCAGGTACACACCACCTAGATCTCCTTCCCAGACTTCCCCTAAGTCCTCTTGGGCAGAACTGAGTCCTAAGCCCACAAGCAGCAGAGAGAATACGCTCCTTTGGTGTAGAACAATCATGGGTCACCATCTGGGGCTGGGGGAGAGGCCCACGTTTCCGTGCAGGTTGCAGCCTGAACGAAATGTGGGTTCTTGAAAGAAGAAGGGAGGGTGGCTGATGGAAAGGAAACCAACTGTGTCTGTCACAGAAGTCCCCTGTCCCAGTCCACAGGGCTCTTTCAGGTCCATGGTTCTGATGCCACAGGACACACTTGTCACACAGGAATTTCAGCCAAGACTAGGAGCCCTGGGCTCCCAAGCATACTCAGCAGCCTCCTCTTGAGTTTTGCAAGGGTGTTGACAGGGAGCTGGTCACAGTCTCAAAAGAATATCGGGACCAACAGGCCCACTACTTCTCATACCTACTCACCTCCCAACCTGTTCTCTTCCCAGAATCCTAGCAAAATATTCTCAAAGATGAGACCTTGGGGATACCAGAGGAATAAATGCCTTTCTCACAGCTTCCTCTGTCGGCCAGTTAACACAAACCCATCTCTAGGCTTGGCTGTCTTCATGCCTGTGGTGGTTGGGGGGACAGGGACAGCAAGGCAGTTCTCAATAAATCACCACACCACTGTCACAGTGGAAAGAACAGTAAATGGTAGGTAGGAGGCCTGGAACCCAATGTCTTCATCACTAAAATTGTTTAGAGGAAATGCGGTACAGTTGGGATGGGAGAATTCCATGCAGTTTGCAAACTAGTTATGGAGGCCTCGGCAAATTCCCGAGCAAAATGCCCCAGTCAGACTTTTCCTACTGGACTGTGAGGTTAGGAGACACAGGGAAATGGGGAGGGGGGTGTAATATGTGTTGTAGGCGTCCAGGTGCAGATGTGAAAGTTTCCAATCCAGCTCTGTGATTACACAAGACGGAGGACGGGGTGAGAGGGAGGGGGTGCGGGTGGTGGTGGGGCTGGGGGATCAGTTAAGAAATAGCAGAGGTTGGGGCGCCTGGGTGGCTCAGTGGGTTAAGTGTCTGACTTCGGCTTAGGTCATGATCTTACAGTTTGGTTTGTGAGTTGGAGCCCCACATCAGACTCTTTGCTGCCAGCACAGAGCCTGCTTCAGATCCCTGTCCCTTCTCTCTGTCCCTCCCCTGCTCACTCTCTCTCTCTCTCTCAAAAATAAACACTAAAAAAAAAAAAAAGAAAAGAAAAGAAATAGCAGAGGATATGTAAAGTCACATTTTAGGGGTAGCTGGGTGGCTCAGTCGGTTATGCATCTGACTGCAGCTCAGTACAGGATCTCACGGTCCGTGAGTTCGAACCCCACATGGGGCTCTGTGCTGACAGCTCAGGGTCTGGAGCCTGCTTCACATTCTGTGTCTCCCTCTCTCTCTGCCCCTCCCCTGCCCTCTCTCTCTCTCTCTCTCCCACAAAACTAAATACACATTGGGGGTGCCTGGGTGGCTCAGTCAGCTACGCGTCTGACTTCGGCTCAGGTCATGATCTCACAGTTCGTGAGTTTGAGCCGCGCATCGGACTCTGTGCTGACAGCTCAGCCTGGAGCCTGTTTTCCGATTCTGTTGTCTCCCTCTCTTTCTGCCCCTCCCCCATTCATGCTCTCTCTCCGTCTCAAAAATAAACATTAAAAAAAATTTTTTTTAAAAAGTCACATTTTAGTTTCTATAACAAGTGTTCTTCACTGGGCCCACCAATCACAGACTGCACCCTCTAATTCAGACTCGGTGAACTTGGGTTGAAAAATATTACGATTTTCCTGCCACTTGCTGCCATGTCCTCGGTTCTGAACAGAGGCTGCAGACTAAGGTCATATGAGCAGCATCGATAGGAAGCACAGAGCTTTTCATTCCCCTCTACAGTTGCTTCAGTTATCTTGAAACATCGTTCATGCTCATTTCGACTTCAGATTTGTGGTTTATCAGGCTCACGGCTAGATCTTGTTATTTAATGCGTTAATAAAGAAACCCATGAATTACAACATCACACATTTAAATGTTTTCACAACTGTATTTCAACATAACTGGCTTCTGCTGTAATCCTGTGTATTTCAATTTATGTTTATGAAAATATTGTTTTGAGAAGGGATCCAAGGCACAGAAAATGGTTAGGAGCCCCCCACCCAGAGGTGCCTTGTTGTCACTGGCCCAGAGTGAGGGCAGAGGTGCCACATCTGCAGGAGGGATTAGATGGGAATTCCCAGGAAATCTCCGGGTAGGGGACCAGGGGTGAGGCCTCCATGGTGACATCTCACTGAGATCTTCGATTTGGTTGAATGGTGTCGGGTCTCTGCTGCCCGTTGTGAAAAGGGAGAAAGTCACTAGCTTCTTACCTTAAATCACAGGAGGATTTAGGGAGGATCACAGAGCCCCGAGCTCACTGTGGATTAGAGGGAGGGGGGCACCCCAGCACTAGTGCTTAGGGAATTGTTTCAACTGAATTTAACGACACAAAAGCCTAGAGTGGGGAGAACAGGCGGGAAGACATTCCTCCCTCCTCAGAAGTGAGTTTCCCACACCCTGGTAGGGAACCAAAGCTATCTCTCTGTGCCAGGGGAAAGCTGATCCCTTCCCCTTTCAAACAAGCCTGCAGCCCCTCAGGCACTGGGTCATTCACCCACCGGGCTCTTCCGGGCAGGGACGGTTCCAGTCTCCCATCAGCTGCCCCTCGCTGGGAACAGCGCCACCCCTAACACACCAGGCAAGCCCTGGCCCGGGTGACACCGGTGGCCGGGCCCCGGCTGTAGGCCCCAGTGGCCTTGGGAGAAGAGCTGCACATTGACAAGGACACCCTTCCTTTCACAGGAGGAGATCCAGCGTGCTGTTACTGAACTGTCTCCAGTCCCTGAGTTCGGCTTCCCTATCTCTGTCAGGAAATTTCAAGCTTCCCTGCCTATCGCAGGCAAATCCCAACCTCGTCCACCAACAGGAGGGACACAGAGACTCGTCAGAGGTCCTGCAGGCCGATACTGAGAGTAGCTGAGCCCAGTCCCCCAGCCATCCTATAATAATTGGACTCGTTTCCTGTCCCTGCAGCCATGTGCCCGATAGGCGAGGCCAGAATCCATGAACCCCTTCCCACTGCCCGGCATTGTCACCTCCCTTTGGAGAAACTTCCCGGGTTTGAGAGGATTGTAGGGAAGGGGTTGAAGGGACACACAGAAGTTTAATTCTGAGCTGGGGAGGGACTGGAGGGACACTGGGATGATGGGCAAAGGCCTGGGAGTTTGAAAGCCTAGAAATTTTCGGGGGAGCAACTCTAAGATGCAAGCCAGGGCCACCTGCTTCTGCTTCCTGCTTTGTTCTCTGCCCTTGATACTATGCAGTCTGGTGGGGGCAGAGACACGATCAGCAGGACCCTGGGACGACATGTGCCCATTCACAGATAGCTGTCCCAAGCGGGGCTCACAGTGTGCTATGGGGAGGGGAGGCAGAACCACACGGACTGTTAACAGACCGTAGCTACCGCCCACAGAGGGCCTGGGGCAGAGGGAGGAAAACACCCATTCTCTTAGGGAGGATTATGGAGAACTTCTTCTCCCATCCAAGTACTAACCAGGCCCGACCCTGCTTACCTTCCGAGACCAGATGAGATCCGGCGCGTTCAGGGTGGTATGGCCGTCGATGGAGAACTTCCTTCTCGATGGCGGCCTGAGGCAGAGTCTCGAAGGCTAAGGAGGATTTTCCTAAGTGAGGAGGGGGGTGAAGGACCTCCTAGGCAGAGGCTCTGAAAGAAGCTCCAGGCCCACCTGGGGAGCAGTCCTGGGACTTGTGCCCTGGGCTTCACTGCGCACATGGGGGCTGTGTGTGTGATGGCTCTCAGGAGATGGGGTCTTGTGGTTAAGGACATTTGGCAAGTGCAGGGCTAATGTTGAGCAGACCTCTTTACTGAAGGGCTTGTCAGAACCTTTAACCTGTTCATGTGCAGAGTGAGCCCCGTGGTGTATCCCAGGACTGGTGGTCTGGCAAGTCACGCTGGGGGAAGGAAAATAGGAGGCAGTAGGAGTACATGATGCTCGGTAGGATGCAAGGGGCTTTGAATGCCAGGCCAAGGACACTGGACTGTGTCCTTGGGACCAGTGAGGAGTCTCAGAAGGCTGAAAGATTTAACTGAGGGATTTTGACGCAGGGGACTTGGGGCAGTTTAGTACCCAGCAAGGTGAGGGCTGTGGCAGGACATGGCCAGCCCCTCTCTCCTTGACGGCAGGTTCACCCTGTGGGAGAGGAAGCAGAATCCATGGACATAGGCAGAGAAGTTCAGAGAGACAGGCTAGAAGGTACAGAAGGCTGAGCCACCATTGAATCCAAGGGTGGGTTAAGTGTCTTGGGCCCAGTGGTCAAGGCTGCTCGGTTCAAATCCGGACCCCCCTACTCCCTGGCTGTGGGTATCAGACCCTATCTCCCTGGGACCTCAAGCTTTTTGCTTCTCTTTTTTTAAAAGTAGACATTGTTGGGGCGCCTGGGTGGCGTAGTCGGTTAAGCGTCCGACTTCAGCCAGGTCACGATCTCGCGGTCCGTGAGTTCGAGCCCCGCGTCAGGCTCTGGGCTGATGGCTCAGAGCCTGGAGCCTGTTTCCGATTCTGTGTCTCCCTCTCTTTCTGCCCCTCCCCTGTTCATGCTCTGTCTCTCTCTGTCCCAAAAAATAAATAAATGTTGAAAAAATAAATAAATAAATAAATAAAATAAAAGTAGACATTGTTTCTTTAGAGCAATTTTAGGTTTACAGAAAACTCATTCCAAAGTACAGAAAGTTCTATGTACTCCCTCCCCAACACTCCTCCCGCCCCTGCCTCACAGTTACCCTATTATTAACAGGTTGCATCAGTGTGGTCCATTTGTTACAAGTGAGGAACCAATACTGATACATTATTATTAACTAAAGTCTATGGTTTGAGGGTTCACCCTGTGGTGTTCAGTTCTGCTGGTTTTCACTAACGTATGATGTGATGTGTCCACCATTATAGTCTCAGAACAGTTTCACCCCCCTAAAAGTGCCCCGGGCCTCAGTCTTCACTTCTGTAAATGAGTGTGTGAAGCCCATGTAAGTCCCCAGTTGCAGGCCTCTTGACAAATGGTACTGAACCCAACGAAATGTCTTTCTAAATAAGGTCTGGCGTCCATCAGAATCCCTGGGCATGGGTCAGGGAGGTCTTCATTTAAATGTTCTCAGGTCTCAGCTTCAGACCTGCTAAATCAGAGTGTCTGGGGTAGGGCCCAGGAATCTGCATTTAACCCCAGGCCCCAGGGCTGGAACAAGGCCAGGCTCCTGGCTCCTTCCCTGTGCGTGGGAATTTGTTCTTGCCAAAGCTCTTCAAATGTAAACAGAAAAATCCTATCCACTGTCAGGTTAAAGCTCAGGAGAGATGTATCATTCCCAAGAGGAGGCCGGAGTGGAACAGTTTTCCAGAAAGCCCGGAAAAAGCCCGTTTCTGCCTTCTGCAGCTCCCAGTCAGCAAGCCTGCTATTGTTTCGTATCTTGATTGCTTATCACTCACCCAAAATAACCTGCATGTAATGTCTCACCAGCTGCAGCTCTCTGCAACTCCCTTAATTTAGCAGCCAAACACGTCTGGCTCGGCAACAGAGCTCGGGGCCCACGGAGGAGCCCCTCCCTCGTGGCCATCGGTAGTGGGTCCAGTAGTGTCCTCCCTGAATCCATGTCCTTCCAGAACCTCAGAATGTGACCTTATTTGAAAACAGGGTCTCGGTAGATGTAATTAGCAAGGACCCAGATGAGATCAGACAGGATTAGGGTGAGCCCTAAATTCAATCACTGGTGTTCTTATAAGAACAGGCGAGGCCAGACAGATACGTGGAGGGCAACAGGCCACGTGAAGACAGGGGCAGAGACTGGAGTGATGTAACTGCAAGCCAAGGAACACCAACGGTTCCAGAAGCCACCAGCAGCTGAAGAGAAGCAAGGCAGGATTCTGCTCTGAATCTTCAGAGGGAACATGGCCCCTCTGACACCTTGATTTCAGACTTCCTGCGAGCAGAGCTGTGAGGGCATAAAGTCCTGCTGTTTTAGGCCATCCGGTTTGTGGGGATTTGTCACAGCAGCCTTAGCGAACGAATAAGCCGTCCCTGCCCAGACCCCCTGCCCTGGCTCAGTCCGCCCCTCAGCCCGAAGGAAGCACCCCACACACAGGCAATTCTCCAGACTGGCATTTTAATGTGGCTGGTTGTGATCAGAACTGTTTTCTCCCAGCCAACATCCCTGAATTCTGCATGTACTAGGCCTGTTTCCTACCACAAGGACAAGGGCCCTGTGTCCTCCGCCTGGAAGGCTATAATCCAAGAAGAGCTGAAACTGTAGTAGTGACAAACAGACATCGGTCCCGGGGGCAGTGTCTGGCAGGTGGTGCTGGGTTGTGGTCCCTGGGCTCAGCTAAGGGTGAGGCTGGGCAGGTCACTGCAGCTTCATGCCACACCGGCGCCGTGAGTCCTTCCGGGCAATGGGGCTGAAGTTCACAATCTCCTTGTAGATGTGCTCTGAGAAACACAGGGTGGCCCGAGGTGTGAGGTGGATGGGGGGGGGGGGGGCGGGCGCCCAGAGCAAAAGAGAGGCTCCCTCCCCGGATGTAACATGGAGCAGAAGTCAGCTAAGGGAGTAAGAAATGCACACAGGAGACAGTATCTGCTCAGAGAGGAGGTGTTGATAGTGATCCAGGAGGGCGGTGGGGCCGCCAGAGGCCACGCATGGAAACCGTGGAGGCAAAGGAGAGAGAGGCTGCAGGCAGAGAGAGGACGAACCCGAGGCCCCCAGCTCTTACGCTTCCATTCATCCACTGTGAGTTTCTCATGTTCTAAGGAGTCATCAAATGGCTGCGGGGCCTCTGTCTCCTCCTCTGGGTCTCGGAAGGGTTCAAAGAAGGGGTGGGCGAGGGCCTGCGAGGCCGTCAGACGCTTGTCCACGTCCAGCTCCAACATCTTCTCTAGCAGGTCTGTGGCTGCAGCGACAGAACACTCGTCTCACATCCCAGGCCTGGGAGAGCCCGCCCGCTGGGACAGACGTCAGAGGCCCGTCAGAGACCCGTGGAAGGCAGGGCCCAAGACTCACCCTGGGGGCTGGCCCGTGGGAAGAGCTGAGAGAAATCCTTCTTGGGGCTCTGTGGCAGGGCCTGGATGTAGGATTTGGCCTGGAAGACAGAGAAGCACTGAGTAATCTCCACCTGTCAGCCCCTCGGGCTCAGGACTTGGGGTACAGAGCAGGGGGGACCCCAGAAACGCCCCGGAACCGGGCTGAAGGCTCAGGCCAAAGCCCAAAGTGGGATGAAGGCAAGAGCATCTGCCAGGGCAAAAAGGAGGCAACGGGGGAGCCCTCCTTCCCAAAGGCCCACAGCCCACGTGACCCCTGGTTAGCCAAGTGCACAGCCGAGGCCAGTCTAGACCCATTTGCCACTCACTGCTTTGTCATTCAACTTCTGCACAAACTCTGCACCCGGCACCCCGGTCACTTTCAGGATCTGGGACAGCTGGTCCAGGTCTTGGCAGAGGGTTAAGGCTCCGCCTCACTCTCTGCTGGTAGATCTGAGGCTGCCCTTCCCGCCGCCCTTCCGTCACTCCCACCCAGGCCCCGGGGCAACGAGCCAGGCTCCAGACGTGCCTTCCTTCCGGGGAGGACACAGGTCTCTGGAAGGCTTCCCACCCACCAGGCTGGGTTAAGAGTCCTTCGCCACAAATGTTCCTGGATACGACCCCTTTCCAGCTCCCGTCCCGCCCAGCCACCTTCATCCCCTTCTTCATCACCGTCCCCCCTGCCGCACACTGAGTTCGGCAGTGCAGACTCCACATATTCTCCTCCTGCACCGCACACAGGGGCTCAATTAGTGTGTGTGATGCCAAAGCATGATGTATTTTCTACATGGTGCCGGAATGACAGGTGGTGCTTTTCATCAATTCCCTTACCTGCATTTTAAAATTGTTCTAGAGTCAGAGGGCACCCGGGTGGCTCAGTCAGTTAAGCATTTGACTTTTGATTTCAGCTCAGGTCATGATCTTGTGGTTCATGAGCTCAAGCCCTGCATCAGGCTCTGCACTCTCAGTGCAAAGCCTGCCTGGGATTTTCTCTCTCTCTCTCTCTCTCTCTCCCTCTCTCTCTCTCTCTCTGTCTCCCTCTCTGCCCCTCCCCTGCTCTCTCTCTCTCTCAAAAATAAATAAATAAGCATTAAAAATAAAATAATACAGTTGTTCTAGAGTGAGCAGGTACCACTTCTGCAATAACAACAAAAAAAAGAGGGATTAAAGTAATAAAGTGTCTGTTGAAGGAATGAATCCCTGGATGGAGGTGGGCTTTTCCAGCAAAGGATACAATCTTTCCCCTTGAACAGAGTTTTCCCGGTCAGCATCTCTGCCATGATACAGCCCACAGACCAGATGTCCACTGCGGAGGGAGGGAGGAAGGAAGCATCACCTGGACCAGCTGACCAGGACCCGGCAGTCAGTCGACCCAAAAGAACTACAAAGGCCCTGGAGAAGCTTCCAGAGAAGATCCCCAGCCCCTGCCACCCCCGAGCAGCTGGCCACTGACCAGTCTGGTTGTAGTGCATCCAGCTGAGGATCACCTCAGGGGCCCGGTACCAGCGGGTCACCACATAGCCGGTCATCTCAGCATCTGCATGCCGGGCCAGCCCAAAATCCAAGATCTATGACTCGCGGGACAGAGGGACAAAGAGTTGCTGCAGACAGTCCTGGAGCAGCTTTTGGGGGCTCCCAGGGGAGAGGGGCCCACCCCAACCCGCCCCAGCCCACGCCCACTCACCTTCAGCTCACAGTCCTCGTTTACGGCCAGGTTGCCCGGCTTCAGGTCCTAGATGAGAGGAGAGAGGAAGCACTGGGCCAAGAGGCAGAGATGGGAGCCTGCCCCCGCCCCTCTCTGGGTGTTGGTCTCCTCGTGTGTAAAATGACGGCTGCACCAGGTGTCCTCCTGGGCCCATCCAGCTCTAAGATCCTCCTGATTCCTGAAGCCTGAAACAGCTCAAGGCTTGCTTCATTTGCAGCACCCAGAAAGTTCCCCAGAACACAACGTTCTTCTGAGCAGGCCTTCCTGGGCCAAGGCTAGGGGGGAAATATCCACACGCCAGGTTCCAGAGGACTCTCGCCTCCCCACTCCTTTCCTCCTCCCCGGCTGTGGAGAATCCTTCCATGGTGCGGAGGGTGGAGGGGCCTCTGAGCACCGGAGCAGAGAGAGCACTCACCCTGTGGACGACCCCAGCTGAGTGGATGTACTGTGTGAGAGAGAGGGAGAGAGTGCAAAGGGTGAGTCCGGCACCCGGCTTCCACACCAGGTGGTTCAGGCTGGCTCCAAACCTCCTCTTCCCTGTCACAGGGTGCTCTCCCAGCCCCCAAGTCCTGGTGTTCTCCAAACCTCAGGTGTCAACACCAAGGCGCCCCTCTCGGTCACCTTCCGGGCCCCCACGCACCTTAAGACCCTTGAGCATCTGATACACCAGGTACTGGATCTTGTCCTCACTGAACTCCATCCCCATGATCTTCTGCAGGTCTGTCTGCATGAAGGGCATCACCAGGTAGCTGCAAGGCATGAGAGCTTCTTGACAGTCCCCAGTCCCGCCCGGCCCCAGGCCTGAGATCACAGGAGGTGCAAAGGAGCTGGGGCAGAGCACAGGCCTTAGAGGTGGCCTCCGTGTGCAAGAACCAGCCCCCGCCATAGCCAGCCGGACCTCCACACGGGCCTCCTGGTTTCTGGCCCCCAGCCTGGCCACGGTGGCCACCCAGCTGGCAGAGCTCAGGGTAAGCATTCTAGCTGGAGCGTGCTCAGGAAAACCAAATGGAGCTGTGTTCTGTCTCTTCAAAGGTGCCCTCGCCTTGCCCCCTTCCACGCCCCCCAGAAAGCCACAGCTGTGACTTAGAAACATCTGCCAGAGATCCCCTCTGCTTCTGTTCAAATACTTTTTCCCCCAGAGGGTCATGCCCAGCTGGGAGAACTCCACAAACAACCAAGGATGTGTGCCCTTCCAAGAAGGAAATAATAAAACATTTTATTTTTATTATTATAGAAGGGCAGAAGAAGGAAGAAGGAGTAGCTGAGCCATTGTACCTTCCTGTGGGATTGCAAAACAGGTCAAGGTCAGCAAAATATAGCTGTTGCTCAAGGTAGTAACAGCAACGTCCAGAACAAAATATGATTTAAAAAGGAATATCAAAGGGGTGCCTGGGTGGCTCAGTCAGTTAAGCATCCGACTCTTGATTTCTACTCAGGTCCCGATCTCCCGATTTGTGAGATCGAGCCCTGCATCGGGTTCTGCGCTGACAGCACAGAGCCTGCTTGGGATTCTCTTCCTCTGCTCCTCCCCAGCTTGCGCTCTCTCTCTCTCTCTCTCTCTCTCTCTCTCTCTCTCTCTCTCTCTCTCTCAAAATAAATAAATAAACTTT
>NW_024412394.1:3047961-3052219 GCF_014898765.1 Herpailurus yagouaroundi | reverse complement strand
AATATTAAAAAAAAAAAAAAAAGGATGTGATGAAGGCCATCTCTATGAGCCTGTGATTTTCTGAAACTTTCTTTTACCTGATCATCCGCCCTCCCCCATGGGGGACCCTGCTTCATGCACAGTCCCCTCCCCAGTGTTGTCTTTCACCTCTACATGGACCCTGGTTCTTTCTTCTCTGGTGACAAACTTGAAGTCTCACCATGCTAGAACCACCTTCCCTTGACTTGGTTCTTCAAATAACTACCCTTTCTCCCTCCTTCCCTCCCCAGCCAAACTTCTAGAAAGAGTGGTCCACACCTCTTGACCCACTGCCTTAACTTCCAATCCCTTAACAATCTGGTGTCTGCTTCAGCCCCTCCGAAACGGCTCAGATCAAGATCACCAATGACCCCCCCCTCCCCCCACACACACCTGTGGCTCCCTTTCTTCCTATTGGACCTCTTGCAGTCTGACACCTCCTCAAGATTCTCTGTTGATCTCTTAATCAACAGTATTATACCATGTTCTACCCTAGCCCAGACCTTCCTGGGCTCCAGATGTGTTTGCAACTGCTGATTAAACACTGGAATGTTCATAGGCTCCTCAAAAGTAGTGTCCAAAATGGAGTTCGTTCTTTCTCCCAACGTCTGTTCTTCCTCCACTTTGTATTTCAAGCAGGAGCCTGGCATCTTCACCTACACCCCCCTCTCCCAGCCACTGCGTCCCAACAGATAGGGCCTTTTGACAGGTCTCAGGTCTGCTCTTTGGCATCCCATCACCTCTGCCTTATTTAGATCAAGGTCTGGGTCTGGGACACTACTCTCCAGGTTCTCTCTCCCGCCACAGTGCACCCCAAAATCTTATCTGACCACATCACCCCAATGTTCAAATCCTCCCTGGACTTGAGGCTGCCTGTGGGATCAAGTGTGGACTCTTCCCTTGACCAAACCAGCCACTGGCCTTCACTAGCCACAGTGAACTTATCAATATCGCCCCAACGGTCCAGTCTCTTTCATGCACCATGGCCTTTGTCCATGCAGTTCCTTCTGCCCAGAATGCTTTTGGCACCTTTACTGCAGGCAAAGATCTACTCACCCTTTGGGGTTGAGTTCAAGCTTCCTCTGTGAAGCCCCCTGAGGCAGCATACAGTCCCAGCACTTGACCGTACACAGAGCACCGACCACACTACTGTGAGTATTCAGAGACTACACCCCCACCCTTCCTGGGGGGCTGGTCCACTTTAAATTCCCCACGTTAAGCCCAGCAGCTGGCTTTATAGGAAAAAAAACTCCATTCGGAATCACTGCATTAAATTTAAAACAAAAGCATCCTAACAAAAAGACCTTCAGCTGCATTTGAAATAGGGTCAGTTCAGGGAGCCTGGGTGGCCCAGTCGGTTGAGCATCTATATGACTCTTGATTTCGGCTCAGGTCATGATCCCACAGTTCGTGAGTTTGAGCCCCGCGTGGGGCTCTACAAGGACAGCATGAAGCCCGCTTGGGATTCTCTCTCTCCTCTCTCTGCCCCTCCTCCTGCTTTTGCTCTCTCTCTCTCAAAAATAAATAAGTAAACTTAAAAAAAAGAAAGAAAGATTGGGAAAAAAAGAAAGACTCCATCTTCCTAAAGATTCCTACGTTTTAGACCAGGCACCGGTCTAAAGTTTCTGGTTCTATGTGACTGTCAAACACCCCGTCAGCCAGAGGCAGCCAAGCCTTCCCGCTCCTCGCTCCGTGCCCAGACCCACACCTGGGACCCCACAGAATGGCGAGGTAAGCCAGTGCAGATCCTGTGAGGACTGGCAAGGAGGTCTCGGTTGTATTAAAGCGGGTAGTAAGCGAAGCCGACGAGCAGACAGCTCTGTGTCAGTCAAGAACCCCGCTAAGCCCCTCCCACCTCTTCCGGCCTGCCTTTCTCTCCACCCTTGGCTGGATCCAGACAGAATCCAGACAGAATCACGCATTAGTGGACGGCCCAAAGGGACTAGCAGGACCGGAAGCCCCCCTACCCGGAAGAGAGAAATCTGGACTCTCCCCCAGCTTGCTCCCAAGGGGCAAGTAAGGCCTGCAGATGCCCCGGAACCCAGTGCAGCCCAACTCACAAGTCATGGAAGCCGCGCAGGGAGGAGGCTGGGGTGAAGACATCCAGGAGCCCGATGACCTGGGGAGAAGGTTGTCAGTGAGGCTGGGCAGCCACCACAGCCCTCTCTCCCCCCAGCCCCGGGGCCCCAGCCATGCCTATGACCACCAGCCCTTTCCTAATACGCCGTCTCCAGCAGGAGGCAGGCTCCCGGCCTTCTCAGAAGCAGTAAAAAGGGGCAGAAGAGGAATCCAGGAGCAAGATCACCTGTGGCTGGGGGCCATGGGGAGGGGCCGGCTGAAGAGCAACGGGGCTTAAAACGTGCCCAATGTTTTGAAATCATTATTTTAAATGTTCACCCTCCAACCTAGGTATCCTGTTCCAAAGCCCAGTTGCTAGGCCCAGAGCTGGGTGACTAGCTTTCCCAGCTGCTTCCGTCAGACAAGATGCTCTCATAATTCTGCACTGAGGCCCCAGAGCGTAGGTTCAAATCCCAGCTCTGCCACTGACTAACCATATGACCTCTTAGTCTTTCTGTGCCTCAGTTTCCTCTTCTGTACCTGGGAGTAATAGTACTTAACTCTTGCGACACGGTGAGGATGAACAAATCAGCTTCTGCAAAGCTCCGAGAAGAGCACTTGGCACACAGTAGGTGCTCAACTGTCTGTGGTTATTGTTGTTATTATCAGGGCCACGTGTGCAAATACATTAACCGGGATGGGGGGGCACCACAGCTCTGAGACCTCAGGACAAACGACACAGCGCCTCTGTGCCCATGCAACAGTATGTTTGTGCGCCTCGCAAAGCTCCTTTTGCTCCACTGCCAAAACTACCCTTTGCACCCTTCCTGGGAAGTAGGCAGGGCAGGTCCTGGCGCCTCGCTTTAATGAGGTGAGGAACAAGAGTGGGAGGGGCAGGGAGGAGAGTCCCCTTTTCCTGGCCCTGTCCTGAGCGCCCTGCACCCCTCAGGCCGGCGCCCTCCCCCCCCCCCACACACACAGGGAGGGACCTGGTCAGGACCCCTCCCTGGCTCCCCCTCCCCCTCTCCGGAGCAGCCCCCAGGCCCAGCCCTACATTCTCATGCTGCATGTGCTTCAGCAGGCGCAGCTCTCGGTAGGCCCGCTTGGCAAAGATCTCCGACTGGAAGGGCCGGCTCAGCTTCTTGATGGCCACCTTCTCCCCTGACCGCTTGTCGATGGCGGAGCTGTAGGGCACAGACAGGTGAGCGGGCTGTGGCTCTCCTGCCCAGCAGCCCCCACTCCACATCCCGGGTGGAATCTCCCAGGTCACTCGGGGGAGTCCAGGCCATCCACCCCCCCCCCCCCCCGGAGAAAGGGCGCGCCGGGCCGGGGGGCGGGGCGGGGAGGCATGGAGCCCGCGACCCCCCCCCGGGGGACATGGGGGAGCAGCCTCAGGTACAGTGACAGGTCAGGGGTGTCAGAGGGGACCGGCAGTAACTGACAGGGGTGCACGGAGCCTGGCGATACACAAGTTAATGCCAACAGGATCCAGAACCTGGAGGGAAGCTCACTCTTTGCAACTTGGCAAGTCGCTTCTCCCTCTTTGGGCCTCAGTGTGCCCACTTGTAACATCAGGGATTCACCTGGATGAACTCCGGGGTCCCCTATAAGGTTCAAGTCCTGGAGAACCAGACCCAGTCCTAATTCAATCCACAGAGACCCCGCAAAGTGAGAAAAGTGAGATGGCGCCTGTAGTGGCCTCAGGCCAGCCTCTGCCAGCCTCTGCCAGCCTGAGGCTTCTTGCTCGTACGCCGCTGCCCAGTCGCCTCCTCCCAGCTCCAAGCGCTGGGCTCAGGAAGAGCCCCTGCGAGGGCCTTCCAAGCCCGCAGGGACTCTGGGCCTTGGGGTCCTCGCTCAAGGCGGTTGGGCGAGCGGCCCCGAGGGCCCAGCGGCGGAGGGGACACCCAAGGCGGGTCTGGGAAGGGAGGCACTGGCCCGGCTTGTCCGGGAGGCTCCACCTGCGTCCCCGTGCCTATGCGCCCGCCACGTGTCCGGCCCCGCGCCCCGCGCCCCCCGCGCCCCCCTGCGGCGCGCAGGCCCGGGGGGTCTCACCACACGGCGCCATAGGCCCCGCTGCCTACGTGCGTCGGCGACACGTAGGTCTTGGGCAGCTCCCAGGCGGTCTTGTTGACGTCCTGCTTGTAGAAGCCCTTTTTCCGGGTGAAGCTCATCCCGGGCACCC
>NW_024412394.1:2883980-3047561 GCF_014898765.1 Herpailurus yagouaroundi | reverse complement strand
CTGGGAATTTTATTTTATTAAAATACAGTTTCTGATTCAGTTGATCTGGGGTGGAGCCAAGATTCTGAATTTCTAACCCGCTCCCAGGCTCCGGGGCTCCCTGGACGGCACTTCGTCGGTGAGGTTCTAGTGAACCTGAATGACCCCAATCCTTCAGCTGCAACAATGATATCAACTCTTAGTCAATTTTGTTTTCCATCATTTTGAAGCAAAACTAGGCCTTATATAATTTCACCCATAAATATTTTTTGTATTTCTAAAAGATAAGAACTACTCTTTAAAAAAAATGTTGTTAGGGGCGCCTGGGTGGCGCAGTCGGTTGAGCGTCCGACTTCAACCAGGTCACGATCTCACGGTCCATGGGTTCGAGCCCCGCGTCGGGCTCTGGGCTGATGGCTCAGAGCCTGGAGCCTGTTTCCGATTCTGTGTCTCCCTCTCTCTCTGCCCCTCACCCGTTCATGCTCTGTATCTCTCTGTCCCAAAAATAAATAAACGTTGAAAAAAAAATGTTGTTATTTTTGAGAGAGAGAGAGAGAGAGAGACAGAGTGTGTGTGTGTGGGGGGGGGGGGGGAGCTCCAGAGAGAGAGGGAGACACAGAATCCGAATCAGGCTCTCAGCAGGCTCCCAGCTGTCAGCTCAGAGCCCGATGTGGGGCTCGAACCCACGAACCCTGAGATCAGGACCTGAGCTGAAGTCAGAGGCTTAACCATCTGAGCCACCACGTGCCCCTAAAAGTTAAGGACTAACCACAATATCATTTTTAAGCTTAAAATTAACAACGGGAATTCTGTAGCATCAACTATCCCGTCCAGGCTCAAATTTCCAGTTGGACAGTTTTTTGTGACTTCCTACTGCCCCATGAGGGCAATGATAAGCCAGGGCCTTCTGCCACCTGTGTCTGGCGGCTCATGAAGCCTGAAGAAGATTCTGTGCTGGAATTAAAGCACGGAGGCCTCCCAGGAAGCGGGGGTGGCGGGGTGGGCAGAGAATAACCACAAGAGGTCCACATGCCTGACTTATCTTAAACTGCACTGGCCTGGGGAAGGGGTGGGGACCTCTCCTTCCATGTTGTCAAAAGGAGAGAGGGTGACTTGGAGAAGGAAAGCAACTTGCTTGTGGCCTACAGCAAGCTGGGGGTCCTCACTAGGGAGTCTGCAGGCCCCAAATCCTGTGCCACAGTCCCTCCCACAGAGTTGTGCAAGTTATGCAGCATCGGGCACGGTCTGGAAAACCACTGCAGGGTGAGGACCGTGCAGAGATCCCACTGAAGTGCCCAACAGGCATTGCAGGTAAGGAATCTGAATTATTCATGTCCGGCACACGGTAGGAGATTGAAAACTGTAGTGAGAATTAAACGGAATGGAAAAATCAGCCCATTCGAAGTGAAAAGATATTTACTGAACACTTGTGTTTGCCATGTGCCAGTCATTATTCTAAGTGTTTTACGTAGACAACTCCCTTAACCCTGGTAAGAGGTCTGTGAGTCAGTACGATTATTATCCTCATGATAGAGATGAGGAACCCGAGGTACAGAGAGGTTAAGTAACTCGCTGAAGGTTGCACAGCCGGCAAGGGGCAGAGCTGGGTTGAAGAAGTGAGCACAGGGGCACCTGGTTAAGTGTCCCATTTTTGATTTCCGGTCAGGCCATGATCTCACGAGTTCGTGGGTTCGGGCCCCACATCAGGCTCTGTGCTGACAGAAGAGATCCTGCTTGGGATTCTTCCTCTCTCTGCCCCTCCCTGGCTTGAGCTGTGCCTCTCAAAATGAATCAATAAAAAGTTAAAAAAAAAAAAAAAAGAAGTGAGCTATGGTTCTAGAGGCTATGTTCTCAGCTCCAAGTCTATGCAGCGTCTCGGGGTTGAGAGGCCTTGCTTCTTAAAGGAGATGGTCTGCATTCTAAATCATCCCCCTCACTCACATCGTGAGGACATGTCTACTGATCAAACCATGTCTTCCTCCGCACATCCCGTACTAGGGTGTCCGGCATATTCCCCACCCTCCCTGCCCCATCCTCTGCTCTGGCCCTGAGACCCTGTGGAAGGAAAAGGGAAGGGGCTGTGTGCCTGGGAGGGCTGCCAGGGGAAGGCACCCTGACGCTGAGGCTGGGGTGACATCCTGGAAGCCAGAGCTCAGGACTGGGCGCAGGCAAGACAGAATTTTCCGGGGGACCGAGATTTCCTTCTGGGTTGAGTATCCAGTTCCCCAGGGTGGGGACAAGGCTTCTGACTCTCCCGTATGTGTCAATCACCTGAGCGTGACAGAGGTGAGCCCAGAACGGTGAGGAACACCGGGGCTCCTGCCCAGGTGGGAACAACCCCACGAGGGCGCGAGCTGGCCACTCAGGCTGTGGCTCTGGGTGCCTCTGAAGCAATGGTCGGGAAGTGACTCAGGCCTCAGACTGATGACACTGACCCCCGCCCCCTCGGGCCCCAGCTGGGCCTGTGTTTACTCAGCAGCCGGGCGGCCTCGGACAGAAATGCCTTGGAGGATCCAGGCTGGGAAGTCACACGTGGGAGAGCAGTCACAGGGGGTGACTGAGGATGTCCTGGGTGCTCCCTCCTGCCGCCCCAGGGCTCTCTTCTCTTTCGGCCCCAAGACCCCCCTGCTCTTCTCCTCCCAGATGCTTGGCCCTGTGTTGTCATGTTAGTTTCTGCCTTCTCGAGGCCGAGGCAAGGGCGTTAGGAAAACAACTTTGGAACGTGACCTGGCTTTCCACCCTGACTCTGCACTACCAGCTGTGTGGCCCTGGGCAGAGCCACCGCCCCTGTCTGGGTCTCAGTGCCCTCCTTGTAAAGCAGAAGTGAAAGGAAAGCAGGGCAAACATATCTGAAGAGTCCTGGGAGTGTATCATCCCACATGCCCGACCAGGTGGGGACCGTCGGCGCCTCCAGCCAGAGATCACTCGAAACTTACCTGGGAGTGAACAAGCCAGGTCTGTTACCCGTCACAGTGAGGAACGTACACCAGGGGAACCACGGGGTGTCTTGGTAGCAGGGTGCTGGAAAGGACTCGCTATAATGTTTGGGTTTGTGTTGGGCGATTGGTGGAGGGTTTCGGGAAGCAGGACTTTGATCTGGATTAGAGGCTGTCGGGAAGTGGAGGTGACTCTGTGATTGGGGATCTTACAGCTTACCTCGGAGGAGGGCCAGCTAGAAAGAGGAGAGAACTTGGTCACCGGTAGAGAAGTAGTCTTTACTCGGATTAGCTGCCCGGGGGATGTTTGGTCGTTTTTGTGGCCTGGACGCTATTCACGTTTTGTCTGTTTTCAGACGTGATTCCGGAGTGCTCTTGTGTTTGTCTCGGTCCATCACGGTGGCGGATGGCCCTGTCCGTGTTCAGCGGGAGCCACACCAGGGCCTGGCTGACAGGGCCAGGCAGCTCCCGGATGTCACGGCTGCTTTGCTTTGTCGGGATGCTATCGTTCCCCCTAGGACAGATGGAGAGACCGGGGCACCTCTTGGCCAGAGTCCCACAAGACCAAGAAGGTGGTGGATGGGGTCTTCAAACCTGTTGTCCTGCTCCAGAGTCTGCACGTTTCACCACCAACTAGGAGGCCCAACACCAGGCAAGCACCTGTGCAGTGGCTGTCGCTGTGGTGGGGTCTCCCGGTGACGCTGTGAGCCTCCGGAGGGCAGGGGCATGGGTTTTGGGGGGATTGGTGACTGGTTTCTTAGAATGGAGACAAAGCCTCATGGGACATTGAGGCTGGCTGCCCGTGTCCCCTATCCTGGCCACCCAGACTCCATCTTGCCTCAGGCATACGGCCACTCAAATACTAGAGCCCCCTTTGTCCCAAACACAGGGCCGATGACTCAAACCCTCACCACAGCTGGCCAGAAGACCTCTACGGAATGAGAAACCATGATAGGCCTGCAGCTCCTGCCGGGATGAAACAGCAAGGGGGCCCCAGAGCTCTGGTTCCAGCTTTGGGAGATTCCCCTGCTCCTTAGGGACTTCCAAAACTCCACGAAACAATCAAAATGGAGACAAAGTAGGGAATTGCAGAGGGAAGGCCACGCTTGAGGGCTGCCCTGAGGCTTGTTAGCTTAGCTAGCCTTGGACAAGTTAGCCTCTCTGAGCCTCAGTTTCCTCATCCGTAAAACAGGGCTGGTAACAAGACCCACCTCACGGGACGTCACGAGGACTAAAAGACATGCTGGGAGAAGTGTCTAATTCAGTGGCTGGCACATGGTTGGTGGCCCCCCAGACACTCCTTCCCCAGTGTCGTCCAGCTTTGCCTCCCGGTGCCAGACCCACACTGCTCCACCCCAGCCCCCACCCCCTGCCCCAGAAGCCACTCCCTAGGTGGCTTCTGCTCCCATCCTACTCCCTTATCATGCTTTTATTATTAATTTTAAGTGTTTATTTATTTTTGAGAGAGAGAGAGAGAGGGAGGGAGAGGCAGAGAGCGAGGGAGACAGAATATGTGTGCTGACAGCAGAGAGCTCAGCTTGGGGCTCGAACTCATTAACCGTGAGATAATGACCTGAGCAGAAGTCGGACCCTTAACTGAGCCACCCAGGCTCTGCCTTTGATTATTTTTTAATGTTTGTATTTAAATTCCAGTCAGTTAACATACAGTGTACTACTAGTTTCAGGTGTAAAATATAGTGATCCAGCAGTTTCATGCAACACCCAGGGCTCAGCACAAGTGGCCTCCTTAACCCCCATCACCTGTTTCACCCATCCCCCCACCCACCTGCCCTCTGGAAACCATCAATTTGTTCTCTGTAGTTGAGAGTCTGTTTCTTGGTCCCCGCCCCCTCCCTCTTCTTTTTAACCCAGCCCCAGGACACATTGGCCCATCCACTCAATGTTTATTGCCTGCCAGATACTGATCCAGGTTCTGGGCACGTGGCCAAAAAGTAACAGATAAAGATCCCCCCCGTGGCGTGGAGCTGACATTCTAGGGGGGAAGCAGAGGGAAAACCAATGAACAAATTCTAGCGTTAGGTTGAACCACATAAAACTGCTGATATGTGACCATTTCATGGGATTCAAGCAAATGTAATGTCAGGTAGCGGTAAGCACTGTGAAGAAAATACTGCCGAGTACGGATACAAAGAGGGACGGTGGTGCTCTTTCAGGCAGGGAGTCCGGGAAGGTCCGTCTGAGGAGGCGATAGGTGAGCAACACCTGAATGTACGGAGGAGTGAGCCGTGCACATCTCCTGCCTGCCTTCGAAACTTTTCCCCTGTGCTCCCCCATCTGGCGCTACCCTGGCCACGCCCTTCCCTCAGCGTCCCCGAAGATGGGGGAGACCAGCTCACAACACCTGGGAGCAGCTCACTGGCCCCATCTGGGTACTGGGCCATCTTCCCCAGCACCTCTTCCTCTTCTGGGGGGCTGGGCACACTCAGGGCCTGAGCAGAACATCCATCTCAAGAACAGGACATCGGTTCCCCCTTCTCACTGGTGCCCCTCAACTGAATGAGCCTTTTTCCCAGCCACCTTCGCTCTGACGTGGTCCCCTCCCTGCCCTCAGTTTTAGCACCCCCTGGTGGAGTGCGGGGTTGGGGACAGCTCTGCTGGAGTGGCACCTCCCAGCTGGCCTTCTTGGGACCCGGAAGGTGAACTTCCCCTCCTTACACTATACACCCTTCCACTCGACCCCAACACCTGTCTCTCTTTATCCAGCCTGCACCCTTGACCCAATCCTGTGAAGATGTGGCCTGGGGCCAGCCTGGTGAGACACTCCAAGGATCCTGAGGACACTTCTCCATTCGATCTGCATTGTCCTTTGTGGTGCTCATCATAATCTCAATTAATCCACACTGTCCTCCATTGAAATGTCCGCCTCCACCACCGGACAAATGAGTCCTTGGGTCGGCAGTATCTTGGTCACTGCTGAGCCCCCGGCCCTGTGCCTGCTCCACAGTAAGTGCTCAATAAACACCTAGTGAATAAACAAACCAAAGATTTTCGTCTCTTGTGGGTTCAAGAGGCAATGACCGGAATGTGGTTTGAAGACCCAAAAGGTGGAAGTGGGGAAGCAACAGTAGGGGGACCCTGCTTGAAATCAGGTCCCCCGTGAAGTGTCTGGAACGTGTGGTCTCTGTTTGGTTGGACATGATCTATCCTGAAGGGGTTTTGGCTCTGCACTGTGAATATCACTGCTCTCTGAGGCAAGGCCTAGGGGCTCTATGCTTGTGTGACCCTCCAGCTCCTACATGTGGTGGTAAAAGGCTTTTGATTAAGAACCAGGGTACACAACCTGACCTTGGGGACCTCTTCTCTCACCAACAATCTGCACCAAACTTCTATTGTAAAGCAGTCCCCTCACCCCCTACGGTCTTCACTGCTCCCACTGACCCTGTCGAGAAGCCAGACCCTCTACCCTTTGGAAGTGCCCTTCCTTCCTGATCTCGAAAGTTCAGCTCTAAGCTCACCTCCTCCAGGGGGTGTTCAAGAGTGCACTCTAGACCTGCTTGCCTCCGTACCCCACCGTATACCCTTCCTACCCCCGTGACCCTGGCTTCCCCATGCCACACACACCCAGGCTGTGTGATGACCACAGTGTCTTTGGGTATACTCCTGGGAGCCAGTGGAGAGGTCGACAAGGACCAGGAGGCAGAGGTGGGTCTGAATCCTGGGTCAACACTTACAGGCTCTTTGACCTCGAGCGGGTGAATGCACGTCTCTGAGCTTCCTCATCAGTAAGATTGGAGAGCAACACCCACTTAGCCAGGGCACGCAGGAGGATTTGATGAGACTCTGGTTTCCTGTTTGCTCCCTCTCATCCTTCAGGACTGCTCACATGTCCCCTCCTCTGAGTGTCCTCCTTGACCCCATGGCAAGCCATGCCCCACCTGCTTTCCCGGCCTCATTTTCCTTGAAGACCTTCTATAGCTCTCAATTCACTCGTTTATCATCCGTCTGCCTCCACTGGAACATCAGGGCTACGGGAATAGGGGTTTTGATGATTTCGCCCATTGCTGAATCCCAAGTTCCTAGAATAGTGCCCTGCATACAGTCGCTGGTGAATGGCGGGTACATAGTGGGGGTTTTCAGCAGAAGCTGCTATTATTACTGTGCAACTCTGTCTTCTCTGTTTGCAACTGACAGGTTGGCCGAACTTACCTTCGGGCCTGGGGCAGTCCCAGCTCGACGATCTGCCAAACTGGGGTAATGGGGTCACCGTCCTGCCTGGGTCCCTGTGTGCCCTGCTTTGGGCAGAGGAGGCTGTGTGCCCTGGAGGCCATCTCGACAACCTGCCCTTCCAGGGCAGAGGCCACTGGGCCCGCCTGCTCCACCCCTTCTGTGTAAACATCCAACACTGGGACACATGAATCATCTCCAGGAAACCCACAACCCTTGTCAGGGTCAAAGAAAGCCAGATAAGACTAGTAGGACTACCTGCCATGACAGAAGTTTGGGCTCTGGTTCCAGTTCTGCTTCTTTGGGTTCTTTGGTTCTATTTTTTGTACTTAACAAATATTGATAGAGCATGAATTACTTGCCAAAAACTGTTCCAAGAGCTTTATCCATATGTAACTCATTCGGTCCCCTTAAGAACCTTAAGAGATGGGTTAATAATACCCTCCATTTTGTATATGAAAAACATGAGGCACAGAGAGGCAAAGTGACTCACCCAAGGTCACACAGCTGGTAAGGAACAGAGCCAAGGGTCAAGTCTGGGGCCGTCTCAACCGTCCGCGCTGGTAACCACTGTGCTGAACTGCACTGGACAGCGCCCCTGAAGGCCCAGCCTTTGCCTTTTAGGAATCTGAATTTACAATCCCAGATGGCGCCTCCGTTGTTTGGCCACGCACTTATCTTCCGCACTTATCTTCCTAAAGGTTCCGTTTGGCTTCCCTAAACAAGAATCTCCTTTCCTATCCTCCCTATCTAATCCCTGAATCTCCTTTGTTTCTAGAAGGAAACAGCCAGTGCTAGAAAACTGGCACGGGGTGGAGGTGGGAGGAGGGGAGGAGGGGGGAGCCCCAGTGCCTAGTGCTTACTGATTTGTGGCGTAATCCTTCCATCACGGCCAAATTCAAGCCGCCAACGTGATGTCGCCGAACATGGAGTCAAGAAGAGGTGCATGACGTCAGCTGTCGAGAGCCACAACCAGCGGGCCCCAGCGCTGTCGGCAAAGATGCGGCAACAGGGGCAGGTGGGATGCACGGCACGAACCCCCAGCTGGGCCGCTGGGCCCAGGGACTGCGCTGCTCCCTGGCCTGTGCCTCCCAGGCCCTCCCGGGACCCTCGCACTTCGGTGAGGCCGCCCTCCCTCGCCCAGGGCGGGATCTGGCTTCGGTTGCCCGCCCGCCAAGCAGACTGTGCACCAGCGGGCCAGCGGCCCAGCGCAGGTGTGACCGGCAGCCCCGCTGTGGTTGGTCCTCCTGGTTACAGCAGCCTTTCCTCCGAGACACTCCCCACCCCGGGTAGCTCCCTCTTGCCTCCGGGGGGAAAAAGTTAAAACTCCTTAGCCTGTTGGACAAAGCTTGCCGCTTGCCGTCATCCGGGCCCTGCCTTTCTGGCTAATCGGATCCTCCATGGCGTCGGGGCGCAGACGACGTGCCTTACTCATCCCTGGCACCATACCTTTGCCTGAGCTGTTGCCTTCCTGGAATGCCAATCTTTCTGGAATGCCCATCTTCTGCTTTTCCAAGGGTGGGGAGGGACCCTCGTGCCTCAAGGCCTGGCTCAGTAGCACTTCCTGGGGCTGGCTTTGCTTGGCCGCTCCTACCCAAGTGCGTTCTCCTCTTCTGACTCCTGTAGGACACAGCAGGCTGTGAGAACTTGAACTGTCAGTTGACATTCAAACCAGACTACACTGCCTGTCTTGAGGCTATGAGTGTTTTATTTCTCTCTGTCCTCCGAACCTACTGAGCAATGTGTCGTAAAGCCTTAATCCATTCCACTGAATTTTACCGAGCGCCTATCAGGACGGTGGAGATACACGGACAAATGTCACAGCCTCTGTCCTCAAGAAACTCATACCCTCGTGAAGGAGGCAGAGCAAAACAGGAAATGAGAACACACTGTCACCTGCAGGTGGGAATGTAAATTGGTACAAGCTTTTAGGAGAACGTTGAACAACCCCTCAGATGTAAGGGTTGAAAACGTGCGTCTCCTTTATCCTGGGGATTCCGTAGCTATCAATTTAGTCGACATAGAACGGACAAGGGGGCACATACTTATCAGTGTTGTTTGTCATCTGTAGCAATAAAGAGAACTTTCCAGCATCGTGAGGAAAAAAAGGAAAAAAGGGCCTGGACGGATTGTTCCAGATTTGCAGAGTGGGTGTGCATTATTCCCATATGTGATTTTTTACTTGTGCTATATATGTATCTGTAAAAATATCAAACTGGATCATGCTGCAACTTCCCTTTTCACTCAAGATTGGTGGCGAGATCTGCCCATGTTGATTCAGACTAGCTCGAGATTTCTCAACCTCGGCACCAGCGGCACTTGGGGCCTGGTAATTCTTTTGGGGGGGGCCCCCCCGCGCGGAGGCGCTGTCCAGCGCATCATAGCAGCAACCCTGGCATCTACCCACTAGACGCCAGCAGCTCACCCCTCACCCCCAAGTGGCGACAACCAAAAATGCCTCCGGACCCTGCCCCACGTCAGACAGACAAAACCTGGGAGGAGGCAGAGAGTCCTTCTAGTACATTTGCTCTCACTGCTGTGTAGGATTTTGCCGTAGGAACATACCGCCGCTTATTTTAAGCAATCTCTACACCCAACGTGGGGCTCGAACTCACAACCCCGAGATCAAGAGTCGCACGTTCCACCGACGGAGCCAGCCAGGCGCCCCCCCCCGTTTGTCTGTTCTTTTCTATTACACATAATGCTGAGTGAAGAGGCCCCCGTAATCATTTCCTTGAGCCCAGTGGGGAAGTTTCTCCAGAACAATGACCTAGAAGCAGATGCGGAGTTATAAGGTATATATGCAGCTTCTACCCTTGTTAAGTCCTGCCAAACTTCTTCCAACATGTGCAAGTTTTACTTACAGCCTTGGTGTAGTCGAATGCATTAGCCTTTTCCTTTATGATTTCTGGGGTTTGTGACATGCTTCGAAAGCCCTTCTCCATTCAGATCTTTGGTTTGTCTGGAAGTGATTACAGCTAATGGAGGAAAGTAACTGTCCAGTTGTCTCGACACCATTTACTGACACAGATGACTGACTGACATGCATCACCTCTGTAGAATGTGTTTTTACAGATTTAGAAAATCTTCTAGAGGTGAAACCACCCTGTCAACAGCTCTTATTTCTGGGAAGTGGGATAATGGGCGCTAGGTAGCTGCATTTAAATTTTTGTCAACAGGGGCACCTGGGCGGCTCAGGCGGTTAAGCGTCCGACTGCTGATTTCGGCTCAGGTCATGATCTGACACGGTTCGTGGGACTGAGCCCCGCGTCGGGCTCCTCGGTGCCAGCGCGGAGCCTGCCTGGGATTCTCTCTTCGTCCCTCTCGTGCTCACACACTCCCCCACCCTCATAAATAAAAAAAAATAAATAAACGGAAAAAAAAAAACAAAAAATGGTCAACAGGGAAACAGGTTTCATGGTCACAAAAGAATAGTGGTAGTTAGAAAAAGTCGTGTGCGACTGGTGTGCTTGGTGCAAGTAGGAAACGGCTGGAGGGGTCACGTGACTGGAGGCTGGGGAGAGGCCCCGCGCGCGCCCGCGCGCACGCGCGCTGGGGTATTTCCTAACTGGGGAGCGGGTGGGACTCGTCAGCGGCAGAACAGCCTCCAGATGGGAACACGCCTCACCGCAAGCATCTGTCAGCAGTCATTACCAGGTAGTCACTGCCTCTGGCACTGGACAGAGCTGCGGGTGTGGGTTTTCGGTACGGGGCCCATGGCCTGTGTCATACCCGAGCCACGGCCGAGGGGAAACGGGTCCTCGTGTCACGGCAGCGGATGCTGGCTTTACACCTCACAGCCGGAAACAGATGACTGCATCGGCAGCCCCGCCCGCCAGGTGGAGCCCGCTGACCAGGTCGGGGACACACAGGCCTAGGACTCCCATGAGAAAGTCGCACGGCGTCGGCCGCGCGCCCGGGAGGGGGAGCAAGAGGTGCACCCGGCCCAGAAACGGCCACCAGCAATGAGCCCTCAGACGTGCTGTTCTTGGGGTGCCAGGGGAGTGGTACTGGCGTCGCCAGCGACTGTCTTCTTCCGCATTAGTATGTTACCTCCAAGAGGGCACGACTGTGACTTTTAGTCTTTCTCGTGTTCCCAGTGCCTGACCCAACAGATGTCTGTGAAATTGAATGAGGGTGCGAGATACCACAATGACTTCCAACTTTCCCTTCTTTCTCCCTGATATTTTCATTTGAAGGTGGCAGATGGATGGGGAAACAGTAGGAAGTTTCTGGATCATGGCCATCAGCCACCTTCAATCATCTTTTGATTCTCGTTCCAATTCATTAAACCGCGGTGCCTCCGACTCGGGTCATACAGCAAGATGCAGCCAAGAGAATCAAGAGTCCATTTATCCTGAAACTTGTCCGTTCCTGAGCTGGAAACTTCCACACCGCACCGTTTCTTAGGGCAGGTAATCTGTGCATATTTAGTATCTTTCTTTTGATGGTCTTTGCTCGGAAAGACTGTTGATTATACAAACAGGAAGCAGAGGGCAAGGTGATTTGCAAGCGATTAAAAGATGATAGTCATTCAGTGACTCAGTCAATAAAGATCGGCCGCCTGTTGTGTGTCAGGCACCATTCTAGGTGATGGGACACAGTCGCAAATAAGATGGCTTGTGCCCTTGAGGACGTACAGCCCCGAACTAACATTTATTGAGCGTTTAATGTATGCCATTGAGCATTTAACGTGCCTTAACTCATTTTATCCTCACCACAACCCTCTGAGGTAGGTTTCGAAAGATGAAGTAATTTACTCAAGATCGTACCACTTGGAGATAGAGGGGCTGGGCCTCGGACCCACGCAGACTGTTTCCAGAGCCTGTGTCCTTGACCTTTGCAGGTTTTTGCTCTCGAGCGGGTGATACAAACATCAGGCCATGACAAAACAATGTGACAAAACATGGCCAGGGCCACCACAGATCAATGCAGACACACACAAGTGGCACCCAGAAGGGACCGCTAATCCAAGCTGGGGGATGGCCAGGGAAGGTTTGCAGAGGGAGTGGTTATGGGTAGCCAGCCTGGAGGAGTGAAGAACGAGGCAGGGGGTTCTACACAGAGGGAACGCCATGCACAAAGACCAGAGGAGACAAGGCTAAAACACATGGTGGCATTCTACGAAGAGTACCGCTTTAGCGAGGGAGGGAGAAGTGACAGCTGGGGACAGAGGCACTGAAGGGGGGCACAGGTAGCTGCATGCAGCTCGTCCTCGGACCCACTTCTCTCCCGAGCGCTGGAGGTACCTTTCTATCGCAGGTGAGCAAGAAGGCAAGGGAGAGGGGACTGGGGCCTGGGAGATGCTCAGGGTGCCCTGAGTGAGGTGAGGCACCAAGTGCCTGGCTGTGGCTGCCGTGGACACTGGTGTCCTTTTCACTCCTCTCCTCTTTTCAGCCAGCAAGTCCTTAGGGAAACTATGCAGAAGGAATACAGTTTTGATTTTCTTTCGGGAACCAGGAGGGGTGTGTCTAATGTCAATGCTGCAAAACTGTGGAGGCTGGGGGTCCTTCAATGGCGATTTTTGATTTTTGAATCCAGCGTCAGCAGCCACGTGACTCGGGATGAGGCTCTGAGACATTACTTGGAGAGACTATACAAGTAAGGATATCAATTGCTTAGCATACAGGAGGGGTCGGTAACTGCTTTTTAGCAGGGAAGGCGGGGAACCGACAGGGGAGAAGAGGAAGTCAGATCATCGACAAGGTTTCGCTGCTTAAGGCTCTACAGCCCTTGAGTCATTTCTATGTCAGCCGGTTCTCAAAGGGTGACCTTTGGAAGCCGTTGCAGTCATTTTTGGTTGTTGCAATGACCAGAGCTTTCTGATACGTAGCGCACAGGAGGCATCATGCAGGGTGAGATTCTCAACGAGAATTGCTTCATATGACAAAATACATCCTGCCGGACATTCACAGGGGTGGAAAAATCTATTTAGGGCTACCTGAGCCTAGGCTGTAACTTGACTTTATGTGTAAAACACAGGCTCGTTGGTTTTTCTGTTTGGTGGTTTTTTGTGTATGTACTTAAAATTTCCAGGATCACAACTGAGTATATGAAAAAAGATTATACTTGTTTCATTTGAAATTTTACCAACAGTTGTCCCCCAATTTCAGAAAGTCACATGACCGACAGCAGTCCATCATGGCATTTGAGTTGCCAAGACAACACGACACAGTGGTCACATTCAACACGATTCTAGGTTTAGGAGCAAGTACCTAACTGCTTCCGTATGCCTTTTATGTATTTATGTATTTATTTATTTATTTATTTATTTTCTTTTTAAAATTTTTATTTTATTTTTGGAGAGAGAGAGACAGGGCGTGAGCAGGGGAGGGTTCGAGAGAAAGGGAGACACAGAATCCGAAGCAGGCTCCAGGCCCTGAGCTGTCAGCCCAGAGCCCGACACAGGGCTTGAACTCATGAGCCGTGAGATCATGACATGAGCCTAAGTCAGAATCTTCACTGACTGAGCCAACCCAGGTGCCCCTGCTTCAGTATGTCTCTTATGTGGTTATGCTTGAGCATTAGCGTATTGAAGTGTATCTTTTTTCTGTATCCATCATTTATATCAGATCATTCTATCTGCTTTGAAATCGTGTGTGTGTGTGTGTGTGTGTGTGTGTGTGCGCGCGTTGTCTATGAATTTCACTTCAGGATCATAAGAAGAATGTCTCAAGATATTAGTTAAGCATGTTGGATCTGATAAAGACTTGAGAACCACTGTTTTTTGCGAAGGGGCCAGGTTGGCCCTGTAGTTTTACATCTTCTTTGTGCCCACCGTCAAACGACACTCAAAATGTGGTGGTGTATATATATTTTCTTCATTGCAAAATTGGACTTAAGGTTACTTCCTTACTTCATTGCTTAATGACTTCTACATGAAGCACATTCTCCCAACTGAACTGATCAAGAAGTTTTGCAGTACAACAGTGTCCTGCTGGCGATGGGTACTCAGGCCACAGCCCCTGGCCTCAATAATAGTTTTCCAGAAACTTCCCTGGAGCTAGGCCCTGGACTATCTCGTCCAGGGAGCTCTCCTCCCAGGTGGCTTCAGAAGCTCACACTGCAGGGGCGCCCGGATGGCTCGGTCAGTTAAGCACTGACTTCTGCTCAGGTCATGATCTCGCGGTTCGTGGGTTCAAGCCCCACGTCGGGCTCTGTGCTCACAGCTCAGAACCTGGAGCCTGCTTTGGATTCTGTGTCTCCTCTCTCTCTGCCCCTCACCCCTCCCCCTCAAAAATAAAATAAACATAAAAAAAAAAAAGAAAAGCTCACACTGTGGGGAGGACACTCCCACACTCACTCTAATAGAACAGCCTCAGTGCCCAAAGTCAGTTCAAGAGAGATGCAAACTAACCAGTATCTTGAGTGTCCACAGCATACTGGGCACAGAGGTTTGTTATTTTGTTCATTTACAAATCTTCAGTCACCTGAAAACTAAAAGCTATTATCCCAGCATCACATACCTGACAAAAGCTTGAGTCAGGATTTGAACCTGAGATTTATGGCTTCAAAACCCAGTATTGCTTTCCACTGTGACCCACACCTGCCTAAGAAAATCTTGCAGTCGTACCCCAGTTTAACTAATACATTTTCTGGCGCTGTGGCAATGGCCCAAAAGCTTCTGAACAAAGAATAATTGTATCCACTCGACACCCACTTCCTTTTTCTTTTTTTGAGAAATGGAATAGCCTTAATCCAGTATCAAGCCTACCTTCTTCTGAACTATCCTTTTCTCCAAAAAAGATCTACTCCAGTTTTTAAAAAGCCCTTTCCTACATTGAGAATAGGTTAGTAGGTGTTAATCTTCAATTATTTCTTCAAGAAAAGGGTCTTTGTGGGGCGCCTGGGTGGCTGAGTCAGTTAAGTGTCCGACTTTGGCTCAGGTTGTGATCTCACGGTTCATGGGTTGGAGCCCCACATTGGGCTCTCTGCTGTCAGCACGGAGCCCATTTCGGATCCTCCCTCTCCCTCTCTCTGCCCCTCCTCTGCTCATTCTCTCTCTCTCTCTCTCAAAAATAAAGAAAGAAAAAAGGAAAGGCTCTTTGTTATTCTGCAAGACTAGAGGTGTCCCAGCTTTATTATTATTTATTTTTGTTTGTTTTGTTTAAAAAAATTTTTTTTCAACGTTTATTTATTTTTGGGACAGAGAGAGACAGAGCATGAACGGGGGAGGGGCAGAGAGAGAGGGAGACACAGAATCGGAAACAGGCTCCAGGCTCTGAGCCATCAGCCCAGAGCCCGACGCGGGGCTCGAACTCACGGACCGCGAGATCGTGACCTGGCTGAAGTCGGACGCCCAACCGACTGCGCCACCCAGGCGCCCGTTTGTTTTGTTTTAAAGTAAGCTCCAAGTATGGGGCGCCTGGGTGGCTCAGTCGGCTAAGTGTCCAACTTCAGCTCAGGTCATGATCTCACAGTTCGTGAGTTCGAGCCCCGCGTTGAGCCCTGTGCTGACAGCTCAGAGCCTGGAGCCTGCTTCACATTGTGTCTCCCTCTCTCTCTGCCCCTCCCCCGCTTATACTCTCTCTCTCTCTCTCTCTCAAAAATAAATAAAACATTAAAAAAAAAATAAAGCAAGCTCCAAGCCCAATGTGGGGCTTTGACTCACAGCCCCAGATCAAAGAGCCACATGATCTACTGACTTAGCCAGTCAGGTTCCCGAGGTGTCTCAGCGTTAGACCAGTGGTTCTTAACCAGGGATGATTTCGCACCAGCGGACATTTGGCAATGTCTGGAGACATTTCTGGCTGTCATAACTGGGAGAGAAGGGAGTATGCATGCGACTGTCATGATGTGAGCAGAAGTCAGGGATGCTGCTTGACAACCTACAGCGCGCAGGTCTGCCTCGACAAGTAACAATGTGACCCCGGATGCCAATAGTGTCAAAAACTGAAAAATCCTGCTTCAGATCCCCCCAATACACTAGGGAAGAAACTACCCAGGGCTCTCAGCTGGGGGCAGAATCCGGCTACACAGGAGTGGTGGTGTTATGCTTGTCAAGAGGCCCCACAGCTGGGTGCAGCCCCTTTCCACCCTGTGTTCTCCTGTCTTGGAAAGTTGGGCTCTGACCCTGGCAAAACTGAAATTGGGGGATGGATCTCCGGGTCTCACACACACACACACACACACACACACACACACACACACACATCTTTCTTCTGTTTGCCACTTACCTTCTCTCGCTCCTAATATATCCTGCACATGTACCCGTCTCCATATATGGTTTTCCACTGTAAGATGGCCATGTTATTCAAGTTCTCATTGGCAGAAATGTCAATATTTTGCTATCGCAAAGAACAAGACCCCGAGTGACCTTTTATTTCTTCATTCGTGCACTTGTGAGAAGTGTGTTAAGTCCAAAGCATATGTTGAGACATATCTGTATTATTAAAAAGGTCTTCATTTGCATTTTTGGTAGCTAAGTCCTCGTAGCTATCAGATCGTACAGAGAAGTGAAGGTCATCACACAAGCACATTCAACTAGTTAACGGACTACTTAGAAAATTTATCCCTTTTTGCTTCATAAGCCTCTGAACCCAGAATGTCTATCCTACCCATTCTAGTCTTCTGTTAGTCTCTAATTACGTTGTACGCATATGACCAATGACACAAATATGAGGCAGATTAACTGCAGCAAGTAAACCTTGCAAAAATGGTAGATTTGATAAACTTGATAAATAACGCTTGAAAACTGCTTAGATCTCAAAAATGTGGATCTGGCGGACTCCGACCAGCCAACAAAAAGGGAAAAGTAATAAAGTGATCACCAAGAGAGACTTAGAGAAAAGAACAATGTATCAAAAGATTGAGGTCTTTAGGAAAACTGAGGAAGCCTCAAATATTCTTGCCCAAATTCCCCCTCTGCGCTGCAAAAAATCAAAATGGGAAGGATACCGCAGGCTGTTAAAGACGGTGTCACGTGAG
This sequence comes from Herpailurus yagouaroundi, assembly GCF_014898765.1. Classification (NCBI taxonomy): domain Eukaryota; kingdom Metazoa; phylum Chordata; class Mammalia; order Carnivora; family Felidae; genus Herpailurus; species Herpailurus yagouaroundi. The sequence continues at coordinate 3,030,534 of NW_024412394.1, read as the reverse complement.
AAACATTTTGTTCTTTGTTCATGACAAAAGCCTATCTGAAATTATGAATATGCTTTTACAGTTCTGCTCCGTTTTCATGATCGTCCCAAACAGACTTCCTCTGTCCTCCAATCCCCACCACGTACTAGGAGATTCTGGTCCTCATTTTCAGTGGGTTCACTTTAGGGAGCTCTCTCTGGTGTCCATTCTCTTGAGCCACCAGGCAGCACCCACTCAGAAGCCTAGGAGGAAGGCTGAGTCACAGCACTCGTGCCTGGTATGCGAAGGCAAAATATTTCCTGCAACTGTCTGATCCTTGCAGGGGCGTATATATCACGTGTGACAACTGGGTCCCTTTCCTTTTACCCTCTTAAGAAGCGGATGAGGATAGGATGAAACAAAGAGTCTGTGCTCAGTTTGCCTTCTGCCATTATTCCCAGCTGCCAGCCTGGGACCACACGCCGCAGGACAGAACACCCGGCCGCAGGCTCTCGATATCCTCGCAGGCTGGGCCTCGACAATCCAGCCTGGGACACCTGTCAGCATTCCTCGGCCACTGAGAAAGGAAGCACACGGACACAGGCCCTGAAAACAGCCGCGAGACCTCGCGGACCTTTAATCCTGTGGTGCAAGTCACTTGTTTTGAGGAATACTGTCAGGGGTCATAAGATAAATGAGTCATAAAACAGATTGCTTAAAAATCTATAAACAATATACGTGTATAGGTACACATGCAACCTTCTCTCTGGCAATTTCCAAATGAAAATATACTTTCTACAGATAGAATGTCAAAGCTGAAAAGAACCCAAACAACTACTTAAACAAACTTCATTTTACACATGAGGAGACTGAAGTCCTAGGCCAGGGGTCAGCAAACTTTTTCTGTAAAGGGCCAGAGAGTGAATTGTTTAGACTCTGTAAGCTGTATGGCCTCTGCTGCAACGACTCGACTTTGTCACTGCAGCACAAAAGCAGCCATAGAAAATACGTAAATGTGTGACTGTGTTCTGATAAAATGTTACTTACAGACATTGAAATTTGAATCTTATATTATTTTTCACACGCTACAAAAATACTGTTCTTTTGATCCCAACCACTTAAAAATGTAAAAACCATTTTTAGTGGGCTATACAGAGACAGGCGGTAGACTGGATCTGGCTCTGGGGTCATACTTTGCGGACCCCTGTCCTGGGCTACTCTGACACCCAAGTGTAGTAATACAGAGCCTGCTGTGTTATACCTTATTTGCGATTTGCTCTATCTGTCCCATCAGTGACTCAGATCTGCTTCACCATAAAGTGGACAACTAAGGACCTCTGTAAGTGTTTTCTAAATTTCAGGAGTAATATTAAGATCTATCAGACACGTACGCCAGGCCACAATGGAAAGAACATCGATATGATGCCATATTGTGCACTAAATAAAATGCAATCAACATAAAAATATAAGAAACTTGAGAAACTCACTAAATTTGAAAAATAGGCTTTATTTTAACCAGTGGTATTGTATGACATCCTATACGGCATAACTGATTACAGCCAAGTTCATGAATACAAATACAATAGCAGTTTCCCTCATTCTCTCTTTTGCTTTCTGTTCAGAGAAATCAGGAGATGGGAGCCTGATGCTCAGAAACCAACGAGCTGTTCCAAGGCTCCGGCCGAGTCCAGGCTCCTGGAGCATATTCAGACTCCTAACACATACACAATCACATGTGCAAAGACCTTTATGAAAAATACTCAGAGCAGTATTTCTTCAGGAAATCACACTAGCATTTACAATCAGACACGGCCGATAAAATTCATCTTGTTGTGGATTGTGAGGATTTGAACTGCACATAAAGGAGATGAGGCCTTTGTGTCCATTTTTCTTTAAAGAGGGGGAGAATCTCAGGTGAGGTGCGGTCACCCATCAGCCTGCCTCCTTCCTTCTCGCTCCACAGCTGACTCAGGGGAGCTCCCCGTCCCTCCGGAGGGCATGCGCCACGGCACTGCGATACAGAAATGGATACACCTTGTCCCAAATACAAGATTTTGTCGCACCACCAACAGTGGAAGTGGCTTTACGCTTTCTTATTTCACAAAAGGTTTAAATACGTGGGCCCTTAGGGGGCACAAGATGCCTGAAATTCAGAAAATTAAGGAAGCAACTCTTCTCTACCCCTGAGGATATTTCATCTTTATGAAGTTGAAAATACAAAATATTAGAATAATTTGCCCTTTCTCCCCATCAAATGGAATCACATTCTCAAAGGATTCCTGCAATATACAAAATTCTGAAACAAAATCTTTTTCTCCCCAAACCAAGACCAAGATTTCAATGTAAAGCTGCCAAGAAGACCCTCTCCCAAAGACGGGTGGAAAAGACACCTCGTTACTTCTCTAATAACCACGTTTAGACAAAGATAGCGAAAGGAGTTTCTGGCCTCATGAGTTTTTATTTTTCACTTTGATTTTCAGCATTTCTTAGCATTGGCTATTGGGAGTGAAGAGAACAATTTGTTTTTCAAAGTCTGAGATATTCCCGGGAAGAGCCCTGATCTTTCCCGTGACGGTTCCCTATAAATAGTTTGTCAAAAACCAGACGGCAAGAGTGAAAATGCTATCCACCCATCTGTTCCATTTCTTCATAGTTTTCACATCAAAAGCACCTAGAGTATCAATTGTGTTCAACACAAAATAGCACTGGGACTGGAGAGAGGATGTCACCTGCCCGTGGCATCGGCCGAGGTGACGTGGGCTCTGAACTACCCAAGAAGTCTTCACCGGCAAACCTGCCAGGCACCAGGGCCTCCCGAAGAGAACAGACAAGCAGCTGTGCATGCTCAAATAGCAAGACGTGCAAAACACATCATCACTCTGCTGGGAATAAAGAGCACACAGGAAGTACACTGACAGCAAGAACCGGCTTCTGCCTGCTGGGGCCGATATGCGTGAGACCTTGGCACTGAAGGTCGGGGGCGAGCAGAGAGAGGGCAACACCTGGGGGGGGGTGAGGGGGAGAGAAGCACACACACACACACACGCATGCTCGCACATGCACACACGATGCCTCCAGGGGCTCCCTGGTTACTTTGGGTTCACGAGTGGCCGTCCAACAACCTGACTACTTGCCTGGCTCAGAATGTTCATCTGCCGCGCTCTCGAACTGCCTACACTTTCTTCTCTCCTTTTAAGGCACAAGCATATTTACAGTTTCAGACATACCTGCTGAGTTCTGAGACTCATATTAAGCAAAGTCAATCACAGACTAGCGCACAGAAGCCAGTTGGTCCTTTTCGGCTGCGTGTGTCACTGAGGGACGGCTTCTGAAGCAGCCAGAAAGTGTGAGCCCCTTCTCTGTGCCACTGTGGGATGCAGGCACGTCTACCCCCCACCGCAAGGCGGGGCCACAGGAGAGGCCAAAATGGCAAAAGCATGGCTGGGATCTGGGACGTTTAATATTTTTTACTTTGCATTTGACAAACCCTAACCAGAGGGCAGCTCTCGCCTGCCTGAGCTGACTCTCACAAAGAGCAAGCAGTGGCTGCCACAGAGCTTCTGGAACCCCACATGAAGTCACTGTGATCATAGTTTGCTCATATTCTCTTACCCCCCACCCCCCACCCCCCACAGAGACAGACACACACATGCACACGCACAGGAGCGCACACACACACACACACGCACACACACGCGCACACACACACACACACACGCACGCACACACACACCCCTTCCACCATGGAGGAAATCTTTGCAACAAGAGGCACTTGAATGATATTTGGAGAGTTCCCATGAAAAGGCCTTCCCCTCACAGTGAAGTGGGATCAACAAAACAGAAACCAGGTGCTCAGGATTCCATCTCTTCTTGGTCAAGGGGTGGGGGCACAAAGCTGACGACTTCATCGTAGGTCAGGCCTGGAAATTGGGAAGGAAAAGTAGGATGTGAGGGTTCAGATGATTCTCTTTGCTGGCAAGCACTCGAAGCTTCTAAGTTCGAGATCCTTCCTCCCCGTGCAGGCTAATGGTTTGATGGGTGACTTCAAAGAACCGCCTCATTGCTTATGTGCGCTATCCTAATGGAACGTGTGATTACACGGCAGTTCAGTGATACACGTGAAAGAACTATTTTTACTTCTATGCTTTATTCCTCAGTGTCTCCTCTTTAAAGTTCTCTGGAGCAGGAATAACAGAGCATTCTTGCAAGCTACAGCAACAGGTAATTTTGGCTTGGGGATTTAACTGGAGTTCTGAATGTGTGTTTTATGGAAAGACTTTGAGATTGGACATAGAGGAGACATAGGCTCCATTTCTGGCTGTGTCCCTAACTAGGTCTAAGGTAACAGACAAGATAAAAACTCTCCATCAATTGTAAAACTATAATTCTATAGTTCTATCAACTGTAAAACTATAAAAATACCTTATTCCCTACTTAGAGAGATGTTGTAAATGCAGATTCTGAGAACCTCAAAGCTCTATACAGATGTGAGGGGTTGTGTGCAAAATCAGACCAGACAGAAGCACCTCAAAGGTCCAGAGAGTATCATCTACAACAGACAGTTGCCATCAGGGAAACATACTCGTTCTGCATCAAAGACACTAGTGACAAGTTTTAACAAGTCGGTTATAACCAGAAATTCTATTTTCCCACAGCTTTTGGTTAGTGGCTCACCTAAGAAAGATTTTTAAATCTAAGTCCTCACACTAGATGTTAATCCTGCTCTTATGACTTACTCTTCCATTCATCTATAAGGAGGTCCCTGCTTTCAAAGGACTGATCATAAGGATCAGCCACTGGTTCATCATCAGGATCATGGTACTGGGCAAAGTAGGCGTGTGCAAGTGCTTGGGCCGCTGTGATTCTCTTGTCTGAGTCCAGTACAAGCATCTTCTCCAGCAAGTCCACCGCTATCAGTACATGGATTGGACAGAAAAAAAAAGAGTTTTTAACATGGTAGCAAAAAATTATGCTTTATTAAGCAAACACACAATTTTGACTCTTCATAATAAACAAAATAATTCTCCTCCCAAATGTCTGCTCTAGGATACATTATCCCTCTTCTTCGTGTGTGTGTGTGTGTGTGTGTGTGTGTGTGTGTGTGTGTATCGTGCTTTTTAAGAATACATTACTAAAGAGCGATTTTTAAAAATAACTGAGATTCTGTTTGAACAAGCTTTTGTGGAACGCCAATGTCAAACTGCTACCACTGTAGTCAAACTGTGTCAAAATGAAAGCCTATAACCAAAGTAATCAGGAAAAGGTAAGCAGCCTGATTTTTGTTTTTTTATTTTTTTGTCTGCTTGCACTGTTTATTTACTGACATAAGGCAATGAGTATCCATTAAACAGATCTTCAAACAATGAACAAATTGAGGGTTTTACATGGGTGTGTGGGCGAGACATGGTATTTGGATAAAGGAAATAAAATTTTCACTATGAAAAATTTCAGTGTACAAAACAATAGTACAGTGAATACTCATATGCCCACCACCACCCATATCCAACAATTAAGATAATCTAGGGGCGCCTGGGTGACTCAGTCGGTTAAGCATCCGACTTCAGCTCAGATCATAATCTTGCAGTCTGTGAGTTCGAGCCCCGCGTCAGGCTCGGTGCTGACAGCTCAGAGCCTGGAGCCTGCTTTGGATTCTGTGTCTCCCTCTCACTCTGCCCCTCCCCTGTTCAAGCTCTCTTTCTCTCTCTCAAAAATAAATAAACATTTTAAAAAGTTTTTTAAAAAAACAAGAAAACATTATCTATCTACTTAACTGTGTTTTCTGCTGGACCATTTTAAAATAAAATGATAGGCATGGTACTTTACCCCTAAATATTTCAGCATAAAGACATCTTTCTATATAGTCACAAAACGATCATATCTGACAAACAGATAATTCTCAAATATCATCTAAAATCCAGCTTATGTTAACATTTCTCCAATTATCCTAAAGTTGTCTTTTATACGTAGTTTGTTCAAACCAAGATCCAGTTAAGGGTCACGCACTGCATTTGACTGGGTTTCCTAGGGTGAAAAGTACCAGGTCCTAATAACCAATACCTTGATGAGGAATAAGGTTGGGGCAAGAAAAAGATTCCTCTAAGATCTTGACAGATACAAATATACACACCACATCAAAGGGCAATTTAAGCTTTAATTCATGTTTTGAGAATGCCAGTTAAACATGATGCCAGTGACTGACAAAATACAGCTGTCACTATTTACATCGTTGGTGTACTCCTGCTCAGTTAATATGCTGGGCACAAGTTCATGGTCAGTAACAACATGTTCTGTCTGCAAGAAGAAACTCTTTGTATGACATCACTGTTTGGCAGTGAGCTATGAGGCATGTTTAAATCCTGACAAGTGCAGTGCTGAACACCAGATGGCCCAAAGCCTCCATTCAACTCATTTGCAGTCTGTATTGCTAGGTGGTATCCAGTTCTTTTGAGAATATTTAAATTCATGATTCCAGAGAAGGATGGATGTGACCTAAATAAACTGCTGGGACACACACATACCTCCCCCCTTCTCTAGAAAAGTGAGTTAACAAGTCTCTTTGAGTTGGCTAAGAGGAAGTCAAACAGTGAGCACTGCCAGGTCTGAAACATGAACTGATAGGATGAAAATACATTCAGAACAGAATGACAGACAAGAAAGCTACCAGCATACAACATGATTTCCCAACATCCTAGCGTATTTGCGACTCAAAGAGAGCTTCTCACAGATCCTTGAACTGGATACTACAGCTCAAATAAATCATACAAAGCCAACGGGAGCGTACCAGGGCAGATGCAAACCTCAACCGACCGCACAGAATTCTGTATACCCCTGATGAGTCTGTGGACTCATTTTTGGATGTGAGAGTGGCCCAGCTGAGGTCTGGCACGCTTACGATCTCCAAGGCTGACACAGGCTCACCCAGAACTGCCCAACTTTTCAAAAAAGGTAAGCATCTCTGCTATTGTAAGAATTATCACAGTAACACTGAAATCACTCGCAACAATCACTATGGAAGAAGTACTTAAAACGGTAAAGCCACTCAGCCTTCACTACAACCTGAAGAGGGAGTCGTGATTATCAGCCCTCGGAGGATAAAACTAAATGGGAAGTGCAGCTGCTGGGACCCATAAGGAGAGGGAGGACCCACTGAGAGATTCCAAAACATCCCACAGCCTTGCACATATAACATGTGACATATAACACACACAACACAATCTTCAGAAAAGAGAGAAGGTTGATTATACTATTATCATAGCATTGCCCCCTCCCTGTCATAGGAAGGCCCTGATCTGATTTTTCTGTGTCTGCCGTTAAAAAGCACTGTCCACTGCACAGTCCTTGAATCAGGGAATTAGAGGCTCAGGCAATGACACTTTTAGAGGCCAACCAAAGCATCTATTAGCCCTAGCTTTAAGGAATAAAGCAACTCCCCCCCCTTTTTTTTTTTTTAATGTTTTATTTATTTTTGAGAGAGCGTGTGCACACACACACAAGTAGGGGAGGGGCAGAGAGAGAGGGAGACAGACGATCCAAAGCAAGCTCTACACTGTCAGCCCAGAGCCCGATGTGGGGCTTGAATTCACAAACCGTGAGATCATGACTTGAGCTGAAGTTGGATGCTTAGCTGATGGAGCCACCCAGGTGCCCCAGTGGTACCCTATTTAATCAAAAGGAAAAACTCTTCTTCAGATCCCCAATTTATGTCATAAACAAGTCAATATCCTTGAGATGAGGATATGATCAACTTACCCAAGGGATTGGCACCAATAAATACATTTGCAAAGTTCATTTTCGGCATCTGGGTCAAAGACTGAATGTAGTTTCTTGCCTGTAAAAATAAAAGGTTTTCAAAATGGCTTTGTTCAATAATGTTACTGCTCCCGGAGTCTCAGTCCTGCCAAGGAACAAGTGTTAACTGACAAAATCTGCTAGCTTCGGTATTTATGACTGTCTCTGATATTCAGTTAAAGACTTCTCTTTTACTGCCTTATGTATGATCATCACCTTTGTTATTCTGGTTATCTCTCACAGTTACATTTCAAGTGAATGAGAATGCTAACCAATTAAGTTCCCTTTTAATAGCTTTCTGATCAAAGGATCAGAAGTTTAAAAAAAAAAAAAAAAAAGAGGCCAGGAGATCTAAGAAGCTCCCCTTTCTGAAACAGCCTTCCTAGAAAGCTAAAATTAGCACAGGGATTGGTACTCCTAAGGAAAGTCTAGGACTAGCAGTCTTCTGATGGTGCTGATCTCAGTAGGTACTCTTGGTACATAAAAAGGATATTCATGTTAAACCTTGCTAACAAAGTAATCTTGGTAACAAGAAAGTAAACATAAGCCTAGTATATTATTCTAAGAGTCTTGAACACATTTAAAAAACACTAATTATTAAGAGTAACAAACAATAGTGGGTTATAAGTTACACGGCTTGTGCAGAAATCTTTCCCCTACCACTTAGAAGGTACATCTTTTGGGGCTAGTCCTCAGCTAACAATCAGTGACCTCATCTGCAAAATATTAGTATTAGATATTAGTATTTGGCTTGCCTGTAACATACAGTCACTGTGATACTCAAGTACGATAAAAGTTTATGAAAGAGCTTCAAACTAAAATTCTGACACAAACATTTATATTACCAATATAGTTGTTATTAGTTTGGTCCCTACGGTGGAACAGGCTTGAGTTTCTATCTTGAGTTTATCACTTTGGGTAAGTCACTTACTCTCTTTAAGTCTTGAGTTCCTCTTCTGTAAAATGAGATTAACAATGCTGACCTCACCAGGCTGCAGTGAGGATTAGAGATAATAAGCCAGCACTTCCTCAGCACAGTGCTTGGTTCAGAGTGATGGCTCAATAGACATTAACTGCCAACACCGTTGCCTTTAGAAAGTTTGCTCTCATTCACTAAGGGTGTTTCAACTTCACAAGTTCTGAATTTCACCCTAAGGAACTTAAGGCACCAAATATTATTCAGGACTGATAGCTCTACCAAGGCAAGCCAAAAACTGGTCTTGAGAATAATCATATAAATACAAATGTAACTCATAAATGTGTACTTCAGAGATTAGGTATTAAACTATGTCTATGGACATCCCTGTTTCAAAAAGTAAACCCCACTCACTATCAGTCCATCTGAGATAAAATTTCTTTTATCTTAACCACTTCCTTAAAATTCCTGTTTTAACAAGGCTCAACACTAAACGTATGTGTGTACGCTGTATGTGTGTAAAAATGTACACGCACACACAACCTTAGAAAAAGTTCTGGTTGCTAGGGTAACTTCACCTTCTTAGTCATTGTATGTGGCGCAAGTAGAAGTCCGCTTTGAAAAGCCGTTGAGTCCGATTTGAAAAGAACTCGACTGTCCACATGGCTGTAATCCCTTCCTACTTGAGCGTAAAGATAAAAGGATGAAGGGAAAACAGAGGCAAGAGAGACCTGTCTGTCTCATGCAGGGAACAGTCATCCCTCTAATAAGATTTTTTAAAAAAAGGTAAATTTCAAGACTGAAATATAGCTGAAATAGAAACAAAGCTGCTGGGAAGGGCCTCTGGATGCCAACCTGGCTCCCAAAAGCATTAAAGGCGCCTTAGAAAGAAGTGCCCCAATCACCTCTGATAAGAAAGCTAGCATTAGATTAAGTAGTAAGAACTGGTCCAGAAGACACCTTATGCTGTATCAGTGTTCATATTTATTCCATATTATTTACATATTTTCTTTTAAATACAGTACTTATTAGTGTTGGATATTTTACTGATTTTTTGTATTTTAAAGGAATAATACTCTTTTGCTCATTATAAAAAATTGACGAGTAGACCATCCTAATGGTCCTCAGTTAAATACACTTCCAGCCTAAAGCCATCAGATGGTAACATACCCTAACTAGGAACACACAACAGTCTCTTAAGCACTAAATTCATAAAACCCAAATATAGAAGTAATATCATTTTCTATTTACAAGCCTGTAAGTTATATTCTCAATCCATAGGATTGGATGACATTTTATCCCAAATGTCAACATCTTGCAACAGCACACGGGCAGTCATCAGTAGCCTTCAAGGCACATGCAAAAGCACTCAGTGACATTAAAAACTGTGTTGATTATACAGTGGCAATAAAATGAAATGTGGCCTTCTGAATTGGATATCCCTATACAGTCTGTTTGTTCTCACCTCATGGCTTGGCATCCTGTTAATGAGATAAGCAGGGGGGGTCCCCGTCAGACGCATAATCTGCTGAAGCTGGTTAATATCTTAGATGCCTAGTCAAGGGCATTGTTAAACATACAGTGCAAAAAAATAACTTTCAACTCAAGTTTTTAAGAAGGCCAAAAAAGCCACCCCAAAACAAAGGAAAAACCCACCCACTCATTCCCCCCACCCCCACCCCAGGCCAGAGCCCAAGGCTGTATGTTAAGGCACACTTCTATGAATGGCATGAGAGTTATTAGGCATGCAGCCAGTGACTGGCCATGCAGATAAGAAAAATTGCTTTTCTTTCATTTTAGCATCATCTTTAACATGAAATATTTTAGGCTCCCTGGAAAGAGACTGCCCTGTGATCCAGGATGCCAGCCAGAGAACTGTTTTCAACAGGATGGCCCAAACCTGTTTGCTTGGGGATGGGGGGGGGGGGGGGGGGGGGGGGGGTAAATGGAGAGGATTCAGAAAATTTTGATTTGGCTCTGGAGAAAATAAAACTTTCAATATATCCATTCAAGGAAGAGGTTAAATTTTTGTGGCACAGGTTCTGGTGACTCTCCAAGGCACCACCCCTCCAATCTTAAGACATGGCCGGGTGTGTGAGCTGATAAGCAATGCCAAGTTTCAAAGACATTAGTCGTGGTACATTTATAACATGCCACAAACACACAGTTTGTGTGTTATCACAAACACACAAACACACAGGAAGAAACAGGAGACACGGGGGAAAGTTAGAAGCCAATGGCAAGGACGGAACAGAAGTCACAGGCCACTGATGGTGTTCTAGCAAGCCTCAGTGATTTCCTCCACAAGTCTCTAACAGGTGGACAGGCTGACTCCACTTCATAAACAGCCGGGAGGGAGCCTACAAAACAGTCTGCCGGGACCGAACCATGAGGTCTTCTGTAGGTACGCGCGCGTATGTAAGCGGCACTCCAAACTTTCCTCTTCGTGCTGTCCCATCAGCTTTAACACAATTCCCCCGCCTCCAAAGTGCTGTAAGAACTGCCAGTTTATCATGTGTTCCTATTAAAGGAGAAGTGATGGGATTTTGAAAATCAACACAATTCAATAAAAATGGTCTTGTATTCCCTTTCTTCTTAAACCTTTCGTTCCCCGCTGCGGCTGGCGTGGCATCTTCAGTGAGCACCCTGGTCAAGTAATTACATTTCTTTGTGGCTCCCTTCAGTAGCTCCAATGCCCTAGGGGTCGGATGACGTGTGTAAGGCTGGCCATCAGGAGAGGGCTGGGGCCACACGCTCCACCCTGCCTGTCACATTCTATTTCACACCGGCCCAAAGACAGGCCAGCAGATTCAAAAGGTGGCATGAAGTCGTTTTAACTTTCTCTCAACAAAGTTTAGATTTACCTTTAAGCAAGTTACATAACGAACGTTACTTTGCATGCCAAGAAATGTAACCACAGGGGGCCCGCTAAGTAAACCCCCCCCCCCCCCTGCAATAGTGGAACACCAGTTGGGTTTTAAAATCTTAAAATCCTGCCACCTCTCTGGTCTTTCTTGTGAACAACACTTGGCCTGTGCGTTTTCTGTCTTTGTTTCCTTTAGTCAAATAGGTTCTTATACCCCCTTCCTGTCAGGGGGTTAGGAAGAATAGATTTCTAGAGAAAAATGTGAGTCAGTGAAAGGGCTTTTGCATTTTTAGTATGAGATTTTTTTTGCTCTTTCACTGATTACTATAGGTGTTGGGTCACTAACCAAAAAACTCTCTCCTCAGCCATCCACCATGACCCATTTTATCCCCTTTTCTCCCAGCACATCCCAACTTGTTCTCAATCAGCCCACCCATTATCGCATTTTCTTACAATGTCTTATTATTTATTGATTGAATTTCTACATCAGTGATGACATCACTACCTCACTATTCTTCACGAGTGATGAAAATAGCTATTGGCTTTCTTTTTTTATTACATTCCTTCACTAATGAATTTTTCTTTTCATTTCTAATACCTTTACACAGGTTTCCTCACCTGGCTTTGTTATTTACACAGCATGTATCCTACACATCATGTGCTTTTAAAATAAACTGGTACTTGGGGAGTATCACTGACATCAAATTAATCTTGTCTACCGTTTTGAAAGTTTAAAACCCCTTTTTTGGGGCGCCTGGGTGGCGCAGTCGGTTAAGCGTCCGACTTCAGCCAGGTCACGATCTCGCGGTCCATGAGTTCGAGCCCCGCGTCGGGCTCTGGGCTGATGGCTCGGAGCCTGGAGCCTGTTTCCGATTCTGTGTCTCCCTCTCTCTCTGCCCCTCCCCCGTTCATGCTCTGTCTCTCTCTGTCCCAAAAATAAATAAATGTTGAAAAATAAATAAATAAATAAATAAAACCCCTTTTATTTACTCGCCATAACCATGTAGGAAAAAAAAAACAACTGTCTTATTCCTGTACTCAATACAATATTATTTGAGTGCGTTCTATATTCTGGTACTCCATTTTATTATGCCCAACTCTAGAGCTATTTAAATGTATAATATATCCTATTTCACCGAAGATAAAGGTGATCTCATTATTAGTTTGGGCACTTGATGTTGTTTCTTTCTTAACAATAAATGATGGATTAATAATAGGTAAATACTATATTACCCATGCTTTTTCTTTTAGAAATTCTTATGACTAACAGCACACACCTATAAGGTGGATGGTTGGGGTGGGAGACACGACTAAGCAGGAGCTGCTAACAGCCTTTCCCAGACAGGGAATGAATTTACTATCTTAGTCTCATTAGTACTATCAGTAAACAAACTGAACTTCCTCCCAACCCCGCTCCCTTGCCCCCGTGTTTTCTCTATTACCGGTTTTTCTCAGCAAATGCATTTAAAACAATAAGGCACCATCCTCACTACGCAGCATCTCGTATCTTCTTTGATTCATTCTATCCAGCTTCTGCACTTCATAAAGCAAAAGAAAACACTCCTTTGGGTTAACACTGTGGTCAGTAACTCTGACAATGACTTTCAAAATAGTGTGCAATCGCATGAGATTCAAGTTTAGAGATCATGTTATCAGAACATCTGATATCTATGCTCAGCTCTGCCAAGTGACTCAGTGCATGACTCAGGCAAGTCACAGCTTTTCTGTGCTTTTCCTTCTTCTTCTTAAATAAATAAATGAAACAAAATAATAGAGCCAGCACAGTCTCTTACATCCCTCAGAGTAGAAATTGATAAATACACTGGACTTTGTGGTCTTTTAAAGGAATGTACCAGAAACATATCAGATGACAATATTCTTTATTTTGTAAGGGAGACGATGAACCATTCAAACTCACCTGCTCAAGCCTGCCTCCAGCTACCCAGCAGTCCGTCCAATTGGGCAAAGGGACCCCGTTAGTCAGAATGCTGGGACGAGAATTCAGGAAGGCACGACTGGAGCTTGGCTCCACAGCTCTTTTTCCCTTTTAGTCAACTGCCTGGCGGCAGACAGAGGAGAAAAGGGAGAAAGGCTGAGCTTTCATGATCTCTCTCTTATCTCTGGCCCTAGAAAATGACCAACAGCAGGAAATCGGAGCCAAAGCAAGCCAGAGTCACATTCCCACGGCTTCTCTCTAAACCCCTGCTTAGAGGCAGGAAAGCATTAGCTCTAAAGCTTTTTCTCAGGTTATTTGACTTGTAATTACAAAGTCAGGCTGTGGGAGGAAGGATTTACAAGCCAACTCCAGTGGATGTGAAGTACTAGGACTGGTCTGGAGACAGGGTGGAGAGATGGCCCTGCTGAGAATAGACAACTTATACAAGATGTAGAGTTGTCGATTCTAAAACAATAAAAAGCAGGAACTTCTGGAAAAGGGCAGTAGCGTGCACCCAATGCACACTTCATCCTCGTGGTGATGAAGCTAGACTAGTACATGGTGAAGCTCATGCTCTGAGAGCAAGCACTAACCAGAATATAAAAAGAGCTCAGGTATATGTGACACTGCTGAGGAAAATGATGTCAGGGCTTGGTAACAGAGACCAATTTTCCATTGATCTCTTGGAATGAGTTAGAATCTCAAATCATTTACTGGGACACGACTGCTCAATACCAGCTCTCATGATCTATGTATGTACTCCAACAGAGAACGAAACACATGCACGTGAGCAAATGTGTACACACACACACACACACATACACACACACTTATACTTCATCCTGGAAGTCAGCACAAAAGGGCACACGTGCTTACAAACATACCCAGGTCAAAGTACAGATTGAGGGAAGCGGCAGAGGCTCCCAACACGGCAGATCATGAATTACAATCAAAGCATCAACTCACAGACTCTGAGGAGATTTTCTTCAAAAGATCAGCCCCTGGGGTTCCAACGAGTCTTAAAATGAGCTTCAACTGATCAATATCTAATGGTGGACTATAAAGGAAAATGTTGGGACAAAATAAAAATAAAAAACACAAACGACAACAAAACAAACAAACAAAATACCCCAATAACAAAAAGTGAAAACCCCCAGCCAAGCCAAAATGGTGAATTAACCTAGATCAGGGTTTCCATGGATGGTCACTTCAAGTAGAACATGTTCCTCCTGTGCAAAGACTCAAAATACTACCACTCACACCCCCAATTTATATTCATTCCGGGCATCTGTCAACATTACCTATCAGTAAAATGAAGCGACTTTAGCTGGCTCAAAGACAGCAGGTGACAGCACAAAAGCTTCACTCAGTCCACACCTAACCTCTTTGCCTTCCACCAAAGCGTCAGAAGCCAGTTGAGCAGAAAGCACTGGCAAGCAGAGTGCTACACGAACAGAAAGAGCAGCAGAGCATAGGAGCTAGGGCTGGCCAAGCTCCCCCGGGAATACTCCCCCGAAAGGCTTGACCCAAGGAGCTTGTAATAGGACAGGAGCCTGCGACTACCCCAGGGCCTAACACCACTGGAGCATGCCCTCTGGGAAACCTCTCCCTCTGCAATGGCTAGAGCAGGCAGAGAGGAGCTGTGAGTGATAGTCGGCCAGCAGAGGGCCCCACTCCCCCACTGCATCCGCGTGTTCTTCAGGAGCGCCATCATGAAGCAGAACAGGAGAGTTTTCCATCTCACAAGCGCAGTGACACACCTCACACATCCCAGAGGCTCTACACAATAGGCTACAACGTCCAAACCCTTATTCGGGTAGCCAACTCTTCCGCGTATGTGCATGTATTAACCAGAAGACAGAAACTGTTCGTTTGTTCTTATTGCCTTTAGTCTGGCCCAAAAAGGAAGTTAAAAGGGGAGAGAAAAAAATTATATAAAGTAAGCTTTTAATACTCTCTATGAAAGTGTGAGAGTTTATCCACGTCTCTACTGACATTCGGGGAAAAGGAGGGGAGGATGACTGTCTTCTGGTGCCTATCACACATCCTGTCAGGTTGTTGGCATATTAGATCCTTCTCAACCTCAGATCTCACTTCCTCAGAGAGGACTCCCCCCACATTCTAAATAAGAAAGCCCCTTCTTCCTTGTATTCTCTACCCTAGCACAATGCTTGCAAACGTCAATCTATAATTACTTCGTTTGCTTTCTGTCACCTCTGCTGACCTGTATGTAGCTCCATGAGGGCACGGGCCACCCTGACTGCCACCTATCCCCCCGTGCTTAGCCTGCCATCTGCTACATGGTGGGCACTCGAAATATCTGAGGAGATCTTCTCCTCAGGAAGCAGGAAGGAAAGGAGGATGGAAGAAAATATTTCTGTTTATGATTACACATATAAAGGTAATACGGTGTAACTTAAAATAATGGCTTCTGCAAACCACAGTTGCCTAAGTTACAGGAATTACTTACGCAATATCACTGGCATCTTGCCCTGTTCTTCCCCGTCCCCACCCCCACCCAAGAAACTGGCTTAAATGGAAGAACATTCTAGACAGGAGTCAGCAAACCCCAGCCTGCTGCCTGTTTTGAAAATAAAGTTTTATTGGAACACAGCCATGCCCATTCGTTTATGTACTGTCTGTAACTGCTTTCACCCTACACAGCAGAATTGAGTAGTTACAACAGAAACCATATGGTCCCCAAACCCTAAAATATTTACTATCTGGCTCTTTAAGAAAAGGTTTGCCAAACCCCAGCCTAGACCCAAACAATTTGTGTTCTGTAGAAAGCAAGGTTAAATTAGAAACAAGTCCACTCACAGAAATCATTTCTAAATTAAATATAGTAGAGAACTTTGTCATCTGCAAATGGCAAAAATCAATGTGTTCTGGAGGTTAAAATTTCAATACTGATTCTTAGTTCAAAGTGCTGACAAGAAAAAAAAAAAAACTAAAGCATGCAGTAATGGGGACAGAGAGAGGGGGATGGACGAATATGGTCTTGCTTAAAAAAAATCAAATTAAGGGGCGCCTGGGTGGTTCAAGTGAGCATCCGATTTCCACTCAGGTCATGGCCTCACGGCTTGTGAGTTCGAGCCCCGTGTTGGGCTCTGTGCTGACAGCTCAGAGCCTGGAGCCTGCTTTAGATTCTGTGTCCCTCTCTTGTGCTGCTCCTCCCCCACTCATGCCCTGTCTCTCTCTCTCTCTCAAGAATGAATAGAAAAACATTAAAAAAATAAATAAAATAATAAAATTAGCTATATGACAACAGAATTTAGTACAGGATCCCCTCTGCCCATTTTAATTGATTCAGTTTACAAGTATTAAGTCCCTTCACACTCTTCAGGAACAAATTTAACTGGGTAGCTCTCCCACAACACAAAGTATATCATATATGAAAACCAACTAGACTACTTCAACTCTTTTTTTTTTTTTTTTTTTTTAATTTTTTTTCGGGACAGAGAGAGACACGGAGCATGAACGGGGGAGGGGCAGAGAGAGAGGGAGACACAGAATCGGAAACAGGCTCCAGGCTCTAAGCCATCCGCCCAGAGCCCGACGCGGGGCTCGAACTCACGGACCGCGAGATCGTGACCTGGCTGAAGTCGGACGCTTAACCGACTGCGCCACCCAGGCGCCCCTAGACTACTTCAACTCTTAAACAGGTAGTTTTACAATATATGCGTCAAAATTAATCTCGGGAAATAAAACTGTTGAGATTGGTACTCTTGTTTAAGAGACTTCTGACTACTGAAATGAGAGTCAAGTTTTACACTCCCTTCAGGGAAGCCAGAAGACTCTGGGCTGAGTTTCTTAACCGCCCTACCTTCACCTCATCATACCTGAAGAGTGTGGCACTCCCACTAGTCACAGAGGCTCACGACAGCAATGAGCTGGGGGCCCCATGTCTCTGCCAGTATAAAACAATCACACGTCTGAAGAATAAAGCCCGAATTCCTAGCCCCTCATGGCCCTCCCTGACTTGGCATCAAGCTTCTTTTCTGACTGCCTCAGACGGTTTGCTTCAACGCACACCAAATATTCTAGGCAACTCTAAGCTTCCACCTTCTTATTTATGCAAGTCATACGCAGGAATATCCTCCATTCTCCCCTCCTATCAAGTCTTTTCTTATTTATTCTACAAAGTCCTACTCAAACAAGAACTGTGCTGTGAAGTCTTTCTGGACATCTTAAGTTCGAATTACTTTACTTCTTCTCAATACCTTATTTGTACCTCTATTATGGCATTTTTATCACTGTCTTATTTTATAATGAGAGAGCAGACATTTGTTCTGGTAACTCCTATAACTCACTTTCCACTGAGTATGATCACTCTGGTTTGGGGGACAGGTACTATCTCATCCCCAGCACCTTCCACAGTGTAGTTTGATAAATATTGGTTGGCTTGAAAAGACTAGTTGTAATATGCTTTCTAACTCAGCTCCAGCCCTCTGCCTTGCCCTAAAAAGCCTATAATGACCATACTCGATGGATAGTCTAAATACAAAAAGTAGTCCAGAAAAGTTGCTTCACTTAATATCAGGCCTAACAAAGCCCTCAAACCTTCCAACTGAAGTGTCTACACCATGAAGAGTACGCAAGTATAAAGCCATGAGTGTGTAAGGGCTATGGGCAAAGAGAGTGGCTACAGCATGATAGCCAATACTTGGGAGATTACTAAGCACACAATGCAAAACAAGAATCTACTTAGTAGCTAAAAGCACTTGTAAGAGGGAAGTCAAAGCATGCAGACCTCAGAAGAAATCACCATAGGTTCTCCAAGAGCTGGCAAATCCATTGAAATACAGGTCAGTCTTCCAATAGTACCAGCTACTGTAAGGCCACTACAATTTGTCCAGGCAGTTAAGGCCAGAAGGTGCTTCAAGCAGCTACATAAGCAGAGCAAAGCAAAATTTATCACATAATGACAATTAGTTATCTCCACAACAAGCCATCCTTCATAATTGGTTTAACCCTCTTTTTCCCCCCTAGACAGAAGAAATTTTTCCTGTTAGGTAAACAGGTATTTCAGTTATAATGATCAAATTGTCAAAATTCAAATCATAAATGTCTTGGTCCTTTCTAAAACAACCACTGAGGCCCAAGATTACTCTTTAGGTTCTCTGTAACAAAAGTAATAGGTAGAATGAACAGATGAGGAAATCAACCTAAGGTTAATGGGGTAATCAGAAGGAAAATAAAAAAACCAATATTCTATTCACCTCTAAGTGTTCTAGACAAAGCCAGAACATTAATGTCTGGAGGGTGGAAAACCTTCCTAAGACAGACAGGATGGACTAGAAGAAGACTTAGGCCTACTTTCTTCTCTTCTTGGTTGTCAAAATAGTCATTTTCACTGTCACACACACTAAAATTCTTAAGGTACTTTAGGTTTGTGGACACACGTGAAAATTCCAACGTTTCCTGGGAAAATATATTGTCAAGTTGGAGAAGAAAAGGCAAATAATGTAGTAAAATTTTTTTTCTTCTTCGGCATTTATTAGGACCTTGCTTTCAGTGTCTAAAGTGAAACTTTTTTTTTTTTTTTAATTTTTTTTTTTCAACGTTTTTATTTTATTTTTGGGACAGAGAGAGACAGAGCATGAACGGGGGAGGGGCAGAAAGAGAGGGAGACACAGAATCGGAAACAGGCTCCAGGCTCTGAGCCATCAGCCCAGAGCCTGACGCAGGGCTCGAACTCACGGACCGTGAGATCGTGACCTGGCTGAAGTCGGACGCTTAACCGACTGCGCCACCCAGGGGCCCCCTTTTTTTTTTTTTTAAAGAGAGAGAGAGAGCGAGCGAGCACGTGAGTTGGGGAGAAGGGAGAGGACGAGAGAGATAAAAATCTTAAACAGGTTCCATGCTCAGCACAGAGCCGACACAGGGGCTCGATCCCACAACGCTGGGATCATGATCTGAGCCAAAATCAAGAGTCAGATGCTCAACCAACTAAGCTACCCAGGCACCCCATGAAACTGCTTTAAAATGAGAGAGAATAGGGGCACCTGGCTGGCTCAGTCAGTGGAGCATGCCGCCCTTGATCTCGGGCTTGTGAGTTTCAGCCCATGCTGGGGGTAGAGATTATTTATTATTTTTTAATTAAAAAAAATAGTAAAATGAGAGAATATTTGAAACTAGTGACTGCAAGTGAGGGGTAGACATGACAGCAAGGGGTACATCAGAAATTTTTTACTGGCGTGTTTTAGCCCATAATCTGGGAGCTGTGAACATAGGTGTTCATTATGTTATTGTTTTTTTGGTATTTCACAAAATGTTTGAAAAAAAATCAAAAGAAATAAATAAAGTAGAATTAAGGAGCAAATTTAATACACTAAGGAAATTCATATGGAGTAAGGCAGCAGCTAATGGCAAGTAGATTATAACTCAACAGCCCCATTATCCTCTGGTTAATATCTTAAAGGTACCCCTTCTATTAAGATGAAAGAAGGAGGGGCACCTGGGTGGCTCAGTCAGTTAAGCATTCGACTTCAACTCAGGTCATGATCTCACCGTTTGTGGGTTCGAGCCCTGCACCAGGCTCTGTGCTGACAGTGTGGAGCCTGGAGCCTGCTTCAGATTCTGTGTCTCCCACTCTCTCTCTGCCCCTCCCCTGCTTACACTCTGTTTCTCTCTCTCAAAAATAAAAACACATTAAAAAAACTTTTTTAATGAAAGAAGGAAAAAAAAGTTTTACACATGAAGGAAATACATTTGATTACTTAGGAAAGGAAAATGACAGCAAACAAACACTGTGGTCTCCAGAAGAGGAAACAGTATTTGATGTGCAACAGGGCTCTGAAACTCATTTTCTCTCTTCCTTACGCTACAGACTATCAAGTATTGGTAGTACCATTTTCTAACTGGCCACTCTTCTCAAAACCAATGGCATTTGAAATAGGCTAGCACTATGCCTGAAGGGACATTCTGTACCCTCACTATCTTCTAATGTGAAGTTCACCAGCTGTGTCCACCTGATATACCTAGTTGACTGGACTTCTAAGGCAAGGCTTCATTCTTTAAATTTTTTTTTTTTTTTTTCCCAGCGTTTATTTATGTTTGGGACAGAGAGAGACAGAGCATGAACGGGGGAGGGGCAGAGAGAGAGGGAGACACAGAATCGGAAACAGGCTCCAGGCTCTGAGCCATCAGCCCAGAGCCCGACGCGGGGCTCGAACTCCCGGACCGCGAGATCGTGACCTGGCTGAAGTCGGACGCTTAACCGACTGCGCCACCCAGGCGCCCCAAGGCTTCATTCTTTAAAAAAATAATCCTGTTTTTGAGCTAGATGGAAAAAGTGTTCTACAAAGTCATAAATGAGAATAGCTTCAAACCTAACAATATATACTTAGTTTTAAGACAAAAATTAGTATTTCTTACACCTTTAGGGGAACTCCAAGGATTATTAACAACCAGTACTAAAAGCATCTCTCAAGGAGGAGACTAATCACAAAAAAATGAGAAAAAGGTAGAATACGAAGAAGACTTATAGAGATCTAAAACTGCATTGTCCAATGCAATACCAGTAATCACACGAGATTAACTAAATTTCAGTGTAATCTAAATAAAATCTAATAAGATTTGAAATTCAGATTTAAGACTCATAAAACTATGAATCCAAAGAAACTTCTCTGAAGTGATACTTCCTTGACATGATAAAGAGCATTTATGAAAAATACACAGTTAAAATCATAGTCACCGGAGAAAGGCTGAAAAACTTCCCTCTAAGATAAGAACAAAACAAGGATGCTCACTTCACCACTGCTATTCAACATTATACTGGAAGTTCTAGCCAGAGCAACTGGAAAGGAAGAATTAAAACCATCTCTATTTGCAGATGATAGGATCCTATAGATAGAAAAACCAAAGAATCTGCAAGAAACCTACTAGAGCTAATAAACAAATTGAGTAAAGACGCAGTGCACAAAGTCAACAAGAATCAGTTTTGTTTCTTCACACCAATAACAAACAACCTGAAAAAGAAATTAAGAAAGCAATTCCATTTACAATAGCATCTAAAAGAATAAAATACCTCGGAATAAATTTAGCCATGAAGGTGAAAGATTTGTCCAATGAAAATGATAAATTGTTGCTGAAAGACATTAAGAACTGAAAAATGGAAAGACATCTCGTGTTCATGGAAAGGAAGACTTAATATTGTTAAGATGTCAGTATTATCCAAAGTGATCTAAAAATTCAATGCAACTGCTATCAAAATTCCAACAGCCTTTCAGGGTACCTAGGTGGCTCAGTTAAGCATCCAACTCTGTTTTTTTATATTTTACTTATTTTTGAGAGAGAGAGACAGAGAGAGACAGAGACAGAGACAGGGAGCGAGCAGGGGAGGGGCAGAAAGAAGGAGACACAGAATCCGAAGCAGGCTCTAGGATCTGAGCTCCAAGCACACAGATATTCCTCCACAGAAGATATACAAATGGCCAGTAAACACAGGAAAAGATGTTCAACATTACTGGTCATTAGGGAAATACAAATTAAAATCACAAAGAGATCATGACTTAAGTCGAGGTCAGATGCTTAACCGATGCTACCCAGGCGCCTCATCCGACCTTGATTTTGGCTCAGGTCATATCACAGTTTGTAGGACTGATGGAGCCTGGTGCCTGGCTCTGTGCTGACAGCCTGGAGCCTGCTTGGGATTCTCTCTCTCCCTCTCTCAGTCCCTCCCCTGCTTGTGCATGTGCACACACTTTCTCTCAAAATAAATACATAAACGTTAAAAATACATATTAAAAAAAATTCCAACAGCCTTTCCTACAGAAATGGAAAAGCCCATCTTCAAATTCATATAGGATTACAAAAGAGCCTGAAAAGCAAAAAAAACAAAAAAACAAACAAAAACCCCCAGCCATTTAACAGTGAGAACAAAATTGAAGGACTCACACTTCCTGAATTCAAAACTTACTATTAAGCTATAGGAATCAA
Organism: Herpailurus yagouaroundi; assembly: GCF_014898765.1. Lineage (NCBI taxonomy): Eukaryota > Metazoa > Chordata > Mammalia > Carnivora > Felidae > Herpailurus > Herpailurus yagouaroundi. Next base: position 3,008,127 of record NW_024412394.1, on the reverse strand, counting down.
AACAGTGTGGTACTGTTACATAAGCATAGATATACAGACAAATGGATTAGAATTAGCCTTGGAGAGAAATGCCAAGCCTATTCAGTGGGGAAAGGATAGTCTCTTCAACAAATGGTTCTGGGACAACTGGGTTTCCATATGCAAAAGAATAAGTTGGACCTCAAACCTGACATCATATACAAAAATTTACTCAAAATGGATCAAAGACCTAGGTATGAGAGAAACACATACAACTCTTAGTAGAAAACATAGTAAATCTTCACAACCTTGAATTTGGTAATACATTCTTAGATATAACATGAGCAACAAAAGGAAAAAATAGATGAATTGGAACTTCATCAGAATCAAAACTTCAGTGCATCAAAGGACATTATCAAGAGGGGCGCCTTGGTGGCTCCAGTTTGTTGAGCGTCTGACTTTGGCTCAGGTCATGATCTCACAGCTTGTGGGTTCGAGCCCTGCATTGGGCTCTGTGCTGACAGCTCAGAGGCTGGAGCCTACTTTGGATTCTGTGTCTCCCTCTCTCCCCTCCCCGCCTCCCCTGCTCATGCTCTGTCTCTCTCTGTTTCTCAAAAATAAACATTAAAAAAAATTTTTTTTTAAAGAAGGACCTTATCAAGAAAGTGAACACACTACCCACAGAATGGGAGAAAATACTTGCAAATCACATATCTAATAAAGGTTTAATATCCAGAATATATAAAGAACTAAAAACTCAACAACAAAAAGACAACCCAATTAAAAGATGGGTGAAGAACTTGAACAGACATTCCTCCATAGGAGATATACAAATGGCCAATAAACACAGGAAAAGATGCTCAACATTATCAGTCATTAGGGAAATACAAATTAAAACCACAAAGAGATACCACTTCATACCTATGAGGATGGCTATAATTTAAAAAAAAAGAAGAGGGTGCCTGGGTGGCTCAGTCGGTTAAGCGTCCGTCTTCAGCTCAGGTCATGATCTCACAGTCCGTGAGTTCGGGCCCCGCGTCGGGCTCTGTGCTGACAGCTCAGAGCTTGGAGCCTGCTTCCGATTCTGTGTCTCCCTCTCTCTCTGCCCCTCCCCTGCTCATGCTCTGTCTCTCCCTGTCTCAAAAATAAATAAAAACATTAAAAAAAAAATTTTTTTTTTTAAAAAAGAAGAAAAGAATAAGTGTCGGTGAAGACACGGAGAAATGCTCCTACATCATTGGTGGGCATGTAAAATGGTACAGCTGCTGTGGAAAACAGTTTGATAGCTCGTCAAAAAAGTAAACGTAGAATTACCACAGGACCCAACAATTCCACTCCTAGATATATATACCCAAAAGAACTGAAAGCAGGGCCTCAAACAGAGAGCTATATGCCAATGTTCATTGCAGCACTATTCACAATTGCCAGAGGTGGAAATAACCCAAGTGTCAACGAAAAGATGAGTGCATACACATACAGGGGAATACACATAAAACGGAACGGAGTCCTGGTAACATGCTGCAACACAGATGAACCTTGAAAACATTATGGCTAAGGGAAATAATCAAGAAAAAGAACAAATATTGTGTGATTCCACTTATATGAAATATCTAGAATAAGCCAATTGAGGAAGTTGAAGAGAGGAAACCAGAGGCTGTGGGAAGGAAGAATGGGGGTTATTGTTCAACGGGTACAGTTTCCGTTGGGGTGATGAAGATGTTTTGGAAATAAGATAGTGGTGATGGCTGCACAACTTTGTAAGTATAGTTAGTGCCAGTGGATTGTGTATTTAAAAATGGTTAAGATGGTAAATTTTATGTTATGCGTTTTTTTACCACAATAAGAAAAAGGTAAAATGGCAAATTTTATGTTAATACCTTTTACCACAAAAATATTTTTAATTCAGTTTCTACGTTTCACTAGCCACATTGTAAGTGCTCAATAGCCACATGTCACTGGTGGCTACCAACCAGTGCACAGCCCAAACAGAAAACATTCACAACACCACAGACAATTCTATTAGATAGTTCTTATCTAGAAGCTAAAACCACCAGTTTTTTTGATGTTTATTTTTTTTGAGACAGAGAGAGAGAGAGATACTGTGAGTGGAGGAGGGGCAGAGAGAGAGGGAGACACAGAATCCAAAGCAGGCTCCAGGCTCTGAGCTGTCAGCACAGAGCCCGACACGGGGCTCGAACTCGTGAACCCCAAGATCATGACCTGAGCCAAGTTGGCCGCTTAACGGACTGAGCCACCTACGCACCCCTAAAACCACCAGTTCTAGATGAGAATAATATGATTAATATGTGAGGAAAACAGGGAGAAAACTGCACTCAACAGAAGAGCAGTTCTAGAGGCTGCCTCAGCATTCAGTTGCATTTAAAAAGCATAAATAAGCAGTGGCTGCACATCTTGCCGGGCAAAGAAAGAATGTGTGGGGCCAGCACATCCTCCAAAGGAAAAAGAAAAAGAAAAATTTAAGAAAAAGAAAAAGAAAAAAGAAAAGAAAAAGAAAAATCTGGGGAATAGGTAACAAATAAAACAACGTAAAGAAACTGTGACCTGAGTCATAAGTAATAGTTTTGGATCTATCTTCTCTGGGTCTTGGTTTCCTCACATGTATAAAAAACAGGGGGTTCAATTAGATGTTTTCTAATATCCTTCCAGGCCCCCAAGTGGATAAGTCTAAATTATTAACTTTCTCATCTCATCGGTACCTTTAAAAAAAAATGAGGGGGCGCCAGGGTGGCTCAGTCGGTTAAGCATCTGACTCTTGATTTCGACTCAGGTCGTGATCTCACAGCTCGTGGGATCGAGCCCTGTGTTGGGCTCTGCGCTGACAGCATGGAGCCTGCTTGGGATTCTCTCTCCCTCTGCCCCTCCCTCTCTTTCTCTCTCTCTCAAAATAAGTAAATAAACTTTAAAAAAAAAATGAGGAAAGACTGCCTAACTAATTTTTTTAGGATCAGCCCGAAAGGGTAAGAGTAAAATTCAACTGGGCTAAACTCTAGTTGTGCTCAACACCTGCTGCACATTGGCAACAACCGGGGACTTAAAACATACGTCAAAGCCTGTGCTTGGACGCCACGCCAACTTTAGTTGAGTCTGTGAGGTGGTGCCCTGGCACTTGGGAGTTTTTAAAAGCTCCCTGAAGTATTCTGATGAAAATGAGACTTAAGAACCACTATGCTAGAATGCACATAACGGTACACTTCAGGCAAGAAAAAGTCCTAGAAAACGTTTTCCTCTCTCCTTGTCCGGCCACCAAATCTACATCCACACAGCTGGCAACTGACAGGATGGGGGTGGTATGTATTGCAAATACAAATCCTCTGAATTTGACTTTTATGATCCAGTAGAATATCTGTCTGAAAAAGAGCCAAGTACAAAAGAAATGGTGTATTACTAAAATAGGAATTTTGAAATGAATTTCCATGTATTAAAAAAAAAAGCCCATGGTAAAAAGCCTAAATGCTAGGTTTTCTATCTAAAGCTCACAGAAGGAAAAGAAGTATGCACAAAAAGGGAAGACTTCTGGGGCGCCTGGGTGGCTTGGTCAGTTAAGCGTCCAACACTTGATTTCAGCTCAGATCAGGATCTCACAGTCATGAGATCGAGCCTCACGTCAGGCTCCGCACTGACAGCACGGAGCCTGCTTGGGATTCTCTCTCCCTCTGCTCCTACCCTGCTTGCACACATGTGCACACACTCTGTCTCTGTCTCTAAAATAAGAAAAAATAAAGGGAAGATGTCTTACAGGTTGAAAGTTAGCATTCTAAAAGAGTCAAGCCATCAGGGAGTAAGTAAGTCTGTGAGATAAAACCATAGGGCACAATTGCTTTAAAACCTTTCTACCAGTAGCCCGCCAAGGGGATCCATCCTTTACTACTTGTCACACAATTTAAATAAAACAAACAAACAAAAACTTTTAATGATTCACAGGCAGACAGTAAAGTGGGAAGGTAAAGGGAAAAAGTATTTCCCAAAAGTCAGTAATGAAGATGATGGCTAACATTTCCTGCCAGGCTCTAACTACTTTCCAGATACTGTCTCACTGAATTCTCACAACTGCCTTGTAAAGTACATACTATTAGCATTTTATGGTTAAGGAAATCGAGAGACAGAGGTTAGAAAACACACAGCGGGGAGTGTAAGAGGCAGGATCGAAACCCAGGAAGTCTGATTCCAGAGTATGTGTTCTCAAACAGTACACCCTACTGTCTCTCTCCACTACTCTGCATGTCAATGCAGGCACGCATGTCCAAAGCTGACTGCAGGTAAAAGGAGCTACAGATAATAAAGAAGAGGAAGGGGAGGGAGGAATAGAGAAATGCATCAGAGTAGTGTGCTTGGGAAGAGAGACATTAGTCTGCTGGATGGGGACTCTGAGCTGTGTACCTGAGGAAAAGGGGAATTAAAAATTTCCCTAATTCTCTTAGCTTGGACTATAATGTATATACCACATTTCTAAGATGCAGATATAAGGTGAGTGAAACAAACACTAGGTATTTAAACCAAGAATCCGGGACCGAGGAGCAGTAAGGTGAGTTCGGTACAGGGAGACAGAACTCTATCGATGCGGAAATAGTCAGGGAAATACACAACTTTGCCTGAGGGACAGAAACTTTTCAGTTCATTAGGAAAGCACATTTTTCTTCAGCAGAAGATAGATAGAACATGTGGAGAGATAGCATGAATATTCACAGTCACCACAAAAGTATATCCCAAACTGTAAGCAAGTAAACGGACATTCTGGTATAAATTCAATGAGTTTGCTTAGGTGAGGGTCTGTTAAAACAGTTTTTAGGTCTCTAAGCATGATAGAACACATTCATAGCATGACTGCAGCATTTTTTTTTTATTTTTATTTTTCAACGTTTATTTATTTTTGGGACAGAGAGAGACAGAGCATGAACGGGGGAGGGGCAGAGAGAGAGGGAGACACAGAATCGGAAACAGGCTCCACGCTCTGAGCCATCAGCCCAGAGCCTGACGCGGGGCTTGAACTCACGGACCGCGAGATCGTGACCTGGCTGAAGTCGGACGCTTAACCGACTGCGCCACCCAGGCGCCCCCTGCAGCATTTTTAAAGCCCAGCCAAACCCACTATAGGCTAGTCAGATGAATTTTACAAAAATCTTCAAACCTAATTCTAGACACATATTTCAACATTCCTTCTCACTTGAACATCTTCCCCAAGTGAAAGTAATGGGACTTCTAGCAAACCACATTTGGATGATGCTACTTCTAAAGCATGAAATGGGCATACAGCAGAAGGGAAAGGGCCTAAAATAAAAGGGCCGTGGTAAACCATGGGCTAGATGGTAAATCTGGCAGTAAATTAAGGTTTGGCTACAATCTAGATAAAAACAAAATTGTGCTGGAAAAAAAAAAAATTGTGCCATCACATGGCAGGATGACCTTATCATGTCTTCCTTTTATTATTTGTTGTTAAACAAGTATAAAGAGAGTCAGCAGGTGCATCATTATAGGGATGAAATATAATCTTTTTAACATGTAAATCAAACATAAAAGCTAAAGACACCCCTGATTTATAAATGGGTGCCTTGCTCTCATTAAGTGTTTGCACAAGTAGACTAAACCAGTCATTGAGATCTGGAGCCTCTCAGGAATATGCTCAGGTTGCAGAACTGCTGTGGGAAGATTAATGTAATAAAGAACTCACTGCAAAAGATAACAGGTGAAAGATATAAAGAGTTCCCCAGCTTGTGAGGAATTTTTCCAACTCACAAGTAAAATTGAAGGCACTTTGTTGGCAAAGCAAGACACTTAGCCAGAGGGCAGATCTCATAACGCATGTCTCAACTATATAAGCAAGTAACTGAGAGCTTCCCTAGAGATAGGTAAAAATGATATACTTCCATGGACACTGGAATACAGATAAGAAACAAGAATCCAAAACTTTTTAAAGGATACGGTCTGTACCAGGAAACAACGTTCTTCCAGTCAACAGCTCGGCCATTATGCATCCCACTGACCAAATATCAACTGGCAAAATTAAAGAGAAAAGGGCATACAATGTCACTGTTATCATACCTGACCACAAATGGAACTATAACTAGAAGTGAAATACTCAAATTAATATTTAAGACATTTGAGGTCCACGATTCATGCTCATCTTTATGGAAGTTAGCTTATTAAGACCTTCACCCCACTAAAGGGCTTCATAGGTAGGATGTCAAAACATAATTAAGGCAAAGAGAAATAAGCTGTTCACAAAGGGGTAGAGACTCTTATTGGTGGAAATGGTGGATTCTCCCAAGTCATGTTGAGAGGTTACAATTATGAACCTATTGTCTTCAGATAGAAGTACTCACAGAATACGCTGGAAATCTAAATAAATAAAAACTCAACTGCTAAATCATAAAGTTTGAAAGCTGTGTACAACACCACCCCCCTTCTCTATCTGAGCAACTGAAATATTTTCTGTCGACTTTAAAAGGATTACTGATGGAAAAAAAAGATGCTTCCTCCCATTCCCACTACCTCCGCTTCTGAGAATCCCAAATACGCTCAACATGCTGACCAAGAAGGTGCTAAATAACCAATAAAAGCAATACCTGTCTGGTTGTAATGCATCCAGTTCAGCATGATCTCAGGAGCCCTGTACCACCTAGTGGCCACATAGCCTGTCATTTCATCATCTGTATGTCGAGCCAGTCCAAAATCTAAGATCTAAGGGAGAGAAGAGAAATCAGGCACTGGAACAGTCAGGATCCTAAGTCTCATAAGGCAAGAGGGAAAAAACTCTACTGCCTCAGAAACGGGAAGAACAATACAGCACTTTCATAAACATACTTCCAAGTCTATGTTTGGAATGCATGATAAACACAGCAATTTAAAAAATGAAATTACAAAAAGCAAAACAAAAATGTTACTCCAGGCATTTACCCAAGAGCAATGAAAACACACAGCCACACAAGGGCTTGCATATGAATATTCATAGCAGCTTTACACAGCCCCAAACTGGAATTGAAGCAAAGGTCTATCAACAGGTAGATGGATAGACAAATCGTGGCATATTCACAAAATGAATATTGTGTTCAATATTTTGTGAATATTGAATTCACAAAAATTCAGCAACAAAAAGGAATGAACTACTGATATGACACAGATCTCAAAAATATTATACTAAGCAAAAATCAGATACACACACACAAATACTGTATGATTCCATTCATGTGAAATTCCAGAAAAAAATAAATCTGTTCTATGGTGTCAGCAATTAGATCAGTGGTCCAGGATTAGGGGTAGAGGAGTAGGGAGTGGCTCGGAAGGAGCATAAGTCAACTTCTGGAAGTGAAAAAGTGTTCTTTATTTTAATTGTGTTGGTGGTTACATGGATACATAAATTTATCAAGTGTGCACTTAAAATGATTCTTTTTATTACATTTAATTATGTTTAAAAGATTGATTAAAAATGAGAAAAAATATTCTAAAGCTGCTTGCTCTCTATATATTTATATTTATCCCCTATTTGAATTATTTTGAATGAGTGGCTTTTGCCATTCTTATCTTAGGAAACTAATCTAGTAATTATCTCTTCAGGATTGCTTACTTAATATTCAGACTATGATTTTCCTTTATTATAACTAACAAATTAAATTTCTAATGTAACTTTATTTTAGAATGAAAATACAACACCTGATGCCACCTTCAATATCCTTTAAACTAAGACTTATTAAGTCTGTGATTCAAACTCTGATATTTCTAAGGAAAATATGAATTTTCAGACAAAAAGTCATGATTTTATAAACCCATTTACTACATAAGTCTGCCTGGTTAGTCAAACATGTAATTACAAGTGGAAACAAACAATTCCCACTGTTTCTTCATCTTACCTTCAGCTCACAGTCTTCATTCACAGCTAGATTACTAGGTTTCAGGTCCTAGGAAGCAAGTCCAGAGAGGCCATGATCAACTCTATGATTCATGCTAGGTTTTCTCCCCACAGGTAATGATGAAGATCCAAACATAAAAGTAAGACTTTATTCAGCTATAAATGATCTCCATCTATAGTCAGTCACTACCTAGTCCTAATTAGCCTTATATAGTAAAAACCACACACATTTCTTTAATCAGTTTAAACTTAGAGTAAAGTTATAATCAATAGTTCAATGGCTAAATTAAGCTTAGACTAGGATCTTGGCCACATGCCGGTCCTCTCCACTTCAGCGCTCCCTCCCCAAATAATGCCATCAAAATCATAATACATTACCCTGTGAATTATGTCAGCTGAATGTATATACTGTGAAAGAGAAAAAAGTCAGTTAAATCAAAAAGTTATCTCCAACCTCTTATGGCCATATGACATAGTTAAAGTATATTTTCATGAATCAGTAAGAACTACTAGTATTAAAAAGTAGCATTAGAAATGAGAACAAGTAATTATTAGTAATCTGAACATTTATCATAACTATGATTTCTATACTATCAACTCTATTCATAGAGTTGAAGTATAAGTGAAACAGCTTTCAACCTATTTTCTCGCTAGTGCTCTGGAGCTCACTACGGACTCAAAGCTGCTAAATGTCAATGTCAAAGGTGCTTTAATTTTAAAACATTACTTATCTGCCCTTCCCACAAACAAATTAGCATCCTAGAGGAGGTTTTTAAAGTTTCAACATGACTCTGACCAGACATTAGATTAGATCAAGAGATTATGACTACTCTTTAGAAGGAAGAATGAAGAGTCCTGAGCTCTCAGACATACATACTGAAATATCTATTATGGGTGGAATGATATGATGTCTGGACTTGTCTTAAAAGAATCCAGGGCTTGGGGAATACAACAGAAACAAGATTGGCCATATGTTGGTAGCTGTGGTCATTGAGTAAACGCAGGGGTTCATTACAGTATAATTGTACTTGTGATTTTATGTTTGAAATTTTCCATAAGAAAGGGTTTTTTTTTTTTCCTTCTTCTTCTTCTTTCTCTTAAGCCTTGAGATGGAGAAAGGGAGACTATACCTTGAGACCGCGGAGAATCTGGTAGATAAGGAACTGAACATGGTCATCCGTAAGCTTTTGACATTTCACAATGTTGTTCAGATCTGCTCCCATGAGATGGGTCACCAGATACCTAGAAATTAATGGAGAGTTACACAATAATCCAGAACCCCTGTGAAAGCTCTTAATTTCATAAGACTTCTAGAGGTATTTAAGAAAAGGCAATTGCCTAAAAGGCAATCTACTGAATAGAAGATATCTGCAAATGATATATCTGATAAAGGGTTAGTATCTAAAACATATAAAGCACTGATACAACTGAACACACCAAAAGCAAATAATCCAATTAAAAAATGGGCAGAAGATATGAACAGACATTTCCCCAAAGAAGACATACAGATGGCCAATAGACACAGGAAAAGACGCTCAACATCACTCATTATCAGGGAAATGAAAATCAAAATCACAATGAGATACCACCTATGACTGTCAGAATGGCTGGAATAAAAAATTCAAGAAACAGGTGCTGGTGAGGATGTAGAGAAAAAGGAACCCTCATGCACTACTGGTAGGAATGCAAACTGGTGCAGCTGCTGTGGAAAACAGTATGGAGCTTCCTCAAAAAATTAAAAATAGAACTATCATATGTCCAGTAATCACACTATTAGGTATTTACCCTCAAAATACAAAAACACTAATTCAAAGGGATACATGCACCCCTTTGTTTATAGCAGCATTATTTACAACAGCCAAGGTATGGAAGCAGCCCAAGTGTCCATCAACTGATGAATACAGATGTGGTATATATATACACAGTGTAATATTTCATATACTATATGTGGTATATACATAGTGCAACGACATAGATAGAGCTAGAAAGTATAATGCTAAGCAAAATAAGTCGGTCTAAGAAAGACAAATACCATATAGTTTCACTCATATGTGGAACTTAAGAAAACAAATGAATAAAGGAAAAAGAGAGAGAGAGAGAGAGAGAGAGAGAGAGACAAACCAAGAAACAGACTCTTAACTACAGAGAACAAACTGATGGTTACCAGAGGGGAGGTGGGTAGGGGCATTGATGAAATAGGTGATAGGGATAAAAGAGTACAGTTATCATGATGCACAAAAGAGGAGAGGAGAGGAGAGGAGAGGAGAGGAGAGGAGAGGAGAGGAGAGGAGAGGAGAGGAGAGGAGAGGAGAGGAGAGAAGGAAGGGAAGGGAAGGCAAGGCAGTAAGTATGACAGTGACAGCTAACAACTTAGTAAATACATGGGGGGGCTCATTACCCCTATTCTAACTTTACCACCTTCCATCTAGTTTTCTAAAAATTTCTATAATCCTTCTTACTAGATGTATCTTTTCCTAGGTTCTCTGAAGAAAGAGACAAGAAAAAAGCAAAGATGAAGATCAGAATGATGTATGTGTCAATATCAGTTTTAAAAAAAAAATGTTGCATGAGAAATACACAGTGCAACTAAATACATGGCCATGATAAAGTATCTTGATTTTTAAATCTATCATTGTTATTTTCACCTCATTATAAACCAAGTTGTAGGCACTAAAATAGGAATATTTTTAAATTTTCAAATTATAATTCTTTTTCAGGATTCACTGGTAAAAGGATATTGTTCACTGACAATATTCCTGCATTTACTTTAAAGGAGGGAGGAATATTATCTATAAAGCAAAATGGGGCATTCCAGAACCTCTCCTCACAGGTGTGGTCCTGGTTATTAACCTTACGTGGAAAGATTAGGGAAACGATTACATTCAAGTCCAACAGGTTCACCACAAATATTCTAGATGCAATGCCTTACCCACTCATTACTGTATTACACAGCTATGGGAACATAAAAACCAGATCAGTAGTAAAAAGGCTGAATTTTTAAAAATCAAATTAGGTTTTATCTACTGTGTAAGAATCACTACTTGTTCCTGAGGCTGAATAATAATGTATACCAGTTGAGCTATTACAAATGCTTTCATTTCATTTCTATTTTTATATTTTATAAATTTAGAGGAAAAGACACTAGGCCAGTAAATTTAAATCTATTAATGCGTTATATAAATATGTGCATGATCTCTCTTCATACACACACACACCCCACCCCACATCACACCACACCACACATTATATTGTTACTTTCTCTCCTTAAAGAGGAACTGAATTTTTCTCCTGTTTCGTAATTTCCCTTTTGGGCGGATATGGTCAGTTCCCAATTTCACAAAGATCAAAAGAACTTAGCCTAGATATAAAAGTAAGACTTTAGCATTTCATATTTTTAAAGGTTGCACAATTACACGTCCTTGAGGAAAGGGCAGACTCTAAATGTAATTTAAAGAGTGAATTGGACTTTTTGAAAGGCTTCATTAAACGTAGTTCTCTTTTAAGAGATGTTCCAAGCTCAACATAACAACCAAATGTAGTCAGTGCTTGCTCTGTGTCAAGCGCTGTGTATCATGCCTGTGTCTCATGTATTCTTCCCGACAACTCTATAAGGTAAGTCTCATTAGCCTTGCCATTTCACTGATAAGGAAACAGAACAAGGATATGTAACTTGCTCAAGGTTAAAACAGTGATAATATCAAGGGTTGAATCAAAAACTGTTTGCTCTCAGGACCATGGTCTTTTTTTTTTTTTTTTAACTTTTTTTTTAATGTTTATTTTTGAGAGAGAGAGAGAGCTAGCATAAGCAGGGGAGGGGCAGAGAGAGAGGGAGACACGGAATCCGAAGCAGGCCCCAGGCTCTGGGCTGTCAGCACAGAGCCCGATGAGGGGCTTAAACCCACGAACCGTAAGATCATGACGTGAGCTGAAGTCAGATGCTTAACCAACTAAGCCACCCAGGCGCCCAGGACCATGGTCTTAATCACAGCACATACTGCTTCCAAATTCTTCCATTTGACCTCAAATGTAAGTCAAAAGAATGATCTTCTTTAAAAAAAAAAAAAGTTTTCTAAGTGTCACAATAATCAGGGAAGCAGTATCTCTAGATAATTTCCATAATAATTCTCAATTAAGTAATTTGACAGTAAGTATCAAAGTAAGTAACTTTGTAAGTTACTTTGTAAGTAACTTTGTAAGTTACAAAGTAAGATACTTACTATCAAAGTTAATCTTTACTGAAAGAAGAAAGTTGGCAAAAGCCTAGCAATATTCCATCTTAATCACAGTCACTGTATTTTTTTAGCCCCAACTAACACATAATCTGACAAATATGAGAATGTTATTAATAACTGGTTAATATTTTGAAATCAGGACTTCTCCCAGAAGATCAAGTATAATGGTTGCCATATGCATAATATCAATTATGACAAAATGTAAGGCTCAGGTTGAGGAAGAGAGAATCCAATTTCTATTTTATAAGTGTTTTGCAAAGAATTACATTTTATGACTTTGGATAGAACAAGGATTATTCTCTCGATTTTAAAAAATAATTTTAAGGAGAAAAGGTAAACAAAGAGAACATTGTTCTACATGATTCCACTTAGAATCTCCCTTGAAATAAAACCTAAAAATCTTAACTCTCTAATATGCCTGTTCTAGTTCACAAAGATGTTAAGCAGTATTATATCAAAACAACCATAGTAATTTCAAATATAACTATTGCGTTTAAATGGTTACCAGTGACTTAAGAAATCCTATACAGCCAGGGGTGCCTGGATGGCTCAGCTGGTTAAGTGTCCGACTTCGGCTCAGGCTATGATCTCATGGTTCGTGAGTTCAAGCCCCGCGTCTGAGCTGACAGCTCAGAGCCTGGAGCCTGCTCGAGATTCTGTGTCTCCCTCTCTCTCTGACCCTCCCCTGCTCACACTCTGTCTGTCTCTCTCTCTCAAAAATAAACAAACATTAAGAAAAAAAAAATTTTAAGAAATCCTATATAGCCAGAAGACCACTGAGTGCACAGCCTGAGAGACAAAGAGCATGCTTTTAATTAGAATATTCCACCACTGTCCCCATCAGAGACCACATCTATTTTATCAGTAAAATTTCCAGGCAGAGGGTGAGACTGTCAAAACATTAAATTAATGAGTCTATATAGTAATAACTATCATGCATTGCTGCCAGGCTACAATTAAATAAACTAAAAAGCATTCATGGCAGAAGTGTCTTGCAGGGAGTAACCTAATCACTGTATGTTGTTTCCACGAATCCCAAAGACTAATTCACAACAACCAGTTGTCAAATTCCAGCTCATCATATACTGAAAGGTTTCAAAAATAAACCTTCCAACAGTGGACAAAAGCAAGCATCATGCAAAGTTACTCAATGTTTATGGAAGAGGTATGAACTTTTAAAACGGTGAACAAGGGAGAAGAAAATGTAGATGAACACATTTTGAATAAATCTATTCCAAAAGGAGCATTCATGGATAACCACATTTCTACAGCATTTGTCTCTGGAAAGCAAATTTAGTTACATTTTGGTAAAGACATGACTAGTATTGTCAGTGTTCATAATACCTCAAATAAATTAACAGAGGTTTGACTTGAGAAAGCTGGAATGCTATCTAGTTGTCATCTTTTTTTTCTCTCTGTTTATTTTTAAGCTAGAAAGGAAAATCAAATGTAGAACGATTCTGATGGACTTTTCAAAGAAATTAACTACCACAGATTTGGGGCCCAAGCCTCATCTGGATTCCAAAATACATGGTTTCCTCAACCCTAATTGGACAAAGAAATAAGTTGAAAGTTTTTTTTTTCCATAAAAGGAATATTTGACAAAATTAAAGACATTTATTTAGGGTAAGAGAGATATTTTTCTCAAATAACAAGATGAGTTATAGATACCCTATTTCAAGAATTTATAACTCACCCAGTCACAAAGAATGAGGACCATATAACCATCTCTCTCTTTAAATGAGAACCTAGGGCACAAGTGGTATGGAGTGGTAAAAATTATGATAAATCTTAAATTCAAATGACAAGTTCCTTTTGGCTACAGAGTGAGACAGGGATACCACACAGCCTTAGACTGTGCAATCTGTAAAGACACTGATAAAGTGACTACTTCATAGACGAAGATGGACAATGTGCTCTTGAACTTACAAGGACCCCCCCCCCCCGCATGTGACAGGGAGAGGAAAGAACATATTTTAGCATCATAGGCAGTTGCCTTTACACCTAAAGAAAGGCTATCAAGATGAATGTTTGAGCAGTTCTCCATAATGGTATACATTTCAGCTCTGTGTCCTCAACACCCTCTATCTCCAGCTCAAAAAGCCCCCTGCTCAACAGTGGTTAACCGTATCCAGAAGGCTCTGGAAGAGGTCTGCTGGGCAGCAGGGTTGCTGCTGTTGATAAGAGGCCCCGCGTTGGCCTGGAGACCAGGAGCCGAAATAATGACCAGAAACAAAGATCCACTGGTGTGTCAGCCAAGCAGGATGCTCGACCAGTCAGCTTCCTCCCTCCCTGCTGAACGGTTCTGAGGGCTCCCTATCGCAGCCGCAGGCCACTAGAGCAGACAGATAATGTAGGCCAGAATGACCAGGCCTAGGATGGCAAAGAACATTAGGATGAAAATACCCAGCATGATGGAGCCCTTGGCCAAGGAGGCCTTTGGATTCTGGGCAAATTGAGCTGTGAGCATAGAGGCTGCAGCCAGTGGAGAGCCATGGGTCCCTCTCTTCCCTTCCTAGTGCTCCCATCTTTAAAAATGAATTAAGTAATTAACAGAAACACATGGGGGGAGGGGAAGGAAAAAAAAAGAAAAAAAAAAGAGGTTAGAGTGGGAGAGAGAGCCAAAGCATAAGAGACTCTTAAAAACTGAGGACAGGGGCGCCTGGGTGGCGCAGTCGGTTAAGCGTCCGACTTCAGCCAGGTCACGATCTCGCGGTCCGTGAGTTCGAGCCCCGCGTCGGGCTCTGGGCTGATGGCTCAGAGCCTGGAGCCTGTTTCCGATTCTGTGTCTCCCTCTCTCTCTGCCCCTCCCCCGTTCATGCTCTGTCTCTCTCTGTCCCAAAAATAAATAAACGTTGAAAAAATAAAATAAAATAAAATAAAATAAAATAAGATAAAAAAAAACTGAGAACAAACTGAGGGTTGATGGGGGTGGGGGGGAGGGTAGGTGATGGGTATTGAAGAGGGCATCTTTTGGGATGAGCACTGGGTGTTGTATGGAAACTAATTTGACAATAAATTTCATATAATAAAAAATTTTAAAAATGCACTTAAAAAAATGAATTAAGTAAATCAGACTTTATTAGTCTAAAGGCTGAAAAGACAATTTCATGGCCTGATTCAAATCTTGTTCTTCACTTTCCTTGGAAGACGGTCTCCCTTAAATTAAATCAAACATAAAGAGCACAAATCACCATCTCTCAAAGTGATCACAAGTAAAAGTTACTGTACCAGCAAAAAGGCAGAACTCTACATTAAGAGGTTTTCAGTACTCTCAACAGTGCCCCATTTTAGAACTTCACTTATTAAGCACTTCTTGGATAACACCCAATTGTCAAGACTCCTCCCCTACCACCTTTCTTTTTAAAGCATGATACAATCAGAAAAAATCTTCATAGAAAAAAAAAATCTCTCATATCTATAGATTGGCATGTCTACTACTGTTAGTCCTATTTGATAAAGCAATCATCACAAGGCAAAAAAATATTTCCATATTTAAACAAAGTATTTAAAATAATCACAGAGATTGACAATTTGTAACCACAAGCCTCTGAAATACATCCAGTGATCCTTGGGACTCATTACAATCTATTTGCAACACAGCAGCGGAGTAATTTTTTAAAAATAAAAATCAGATCATATCACTTCTCTCCTTTTCATTTAGAATAAAGATAAAAACCCCCTCAATGGCCGAATAAAACCTTACATAATCCAGCACCCTGTTCCCAAATATCTCTCTGACCTCATCATCTACTTCTCTCCCCTGTTCCATTCAGCTCCACACTGGCCTCCTTACTCCAGGCACAGAGACCCCTTGCTGAAATTCCAATTCAGCATGGAGTCCTCTATCTCAGGACCTTTGCACTGGCTATTCTTTCTGCTTAGAATGCTCTCCTGCCTGGAATGCTCTTCCCCCAGAATATCCGTGAGTCTAATTCCTCTACTCCTTCAAATGTTTGCTCCAAAATTCACCTTCGCAATGAGAAGGTCATTGGCCACTGCATCTCACACCCTGCCCTCACACTCCTAAATTCCCCTATGTTACCTTTTCTTTTTGTCCACAGCATTATTGCCTGCTAATACACTAAATTATTTTTATGCTCATGGTTTATTGTTATCTATCTGTACAATGCTCAAGGAGGACAAAATTATTTTTGTTCCCTGTAGTATCTATAGAAACTAGAACAGTATCTGGTAGATAGTAGGCACTAAATTACTACTGAACAGAATCTAATGACTCAGGACAATGCATATAGAATTACTAGTAGGACCAAGCAAGATACATCTCATTAAAATACTCATGCCAAAGATCTTATCTGGTAAGCAGACCAGATGGTTTTAATGTAAGGAGTAAAGGTACCATTTAGCAGCCATGTAGACAGCTTAGCCAGCTTATTTCACAACAAACTATTCTCCTCATTTAAAGCAAAGATTACTGAGAGGTGACTTCTAAATTATCTGCATCAATCAACCTGGACTCAATATTTTACTATATGGTCTACATTACAGGATAAAAACAAAAAGCTAGTCAAAAGAGAATATACTGAGCATACTACCAGAAAATTAGATCATCAACCAGTTGTAAACAAGACAGCACAAGGTTATTTCTTCAATCACTCCACCAACAAATATTAATTGTTGAGCACTGGGGATGCAATGATGAAAAAGAGAGTTACAGAATTTAGATGAGAGGAAGGCATTTATGAATATAAACTCCTAAGAAAGCATGATTAGAGCTATAAAATATCAAGGTGCTAGAGAACACACAAAAGAGGGCCCCAACCCAGACTTAGGAAGGAGTTAATTAAAGGGAAAGATTTATTTTTTATTTTATTTTTTATTAAAAAAAAATTTTTTTTTTAATTTATTTTTGAGACAGAGCATGGGCAGGGGAGGGGCAGAAAGAGAGGGAGACACAGAATCTGAAGCAGGCTCCAGGCTCTGAGCTGTCAGCACAGAGCCCGACGCGGGGCTCGAACTCACGGACTGTGAGATCATGACCTGAGCTGAGGTCGGACGCTTAACCCATTGAGCCACCCAGGCACCCCAGGAAAGATTTATTGAAGGACCCAAACTCTAAGCCAGACCCTGAAGCTTCTTTACCTTTTTAAATTAGCTCATCTGAGAAAAGGGGGACATCTTATTGACCATATCAGACAAAAACTCAATGGTATTAAATGTAAGTCACTGAAGACAGCTACAAGGAGTTTCACCAAGTCTCTACCCTTGGCAGGTCGGCAGCAGACCTGCGAAGGAAGTAAGTTGCAAATATACCGTTGATACAGTTAACTCCTTCATCTTTCTCCCAGACGGCTTCTCTTCCTGCATTACCTATCTTAGGCTCTCAGCCTATTTTCAAAGAATGAAAGTATTTCTGTAAGCCCAAACAATGAGGCTGGGTATTTCTTTCACAGTGATGGAGGAAAGCATTACTTCCAAGCAGATAGTGCTTATTTGCTAAATTAGGAAAACAACTCTTCTCTGCGACAAAAGCCAATCAATCATAATTTACTTACACAGTTTTTATCCAAATACAAAACAAAAATCAATGCTTATCTATCAACTCCTTTAACATTCTCCATTCAATCAAATCTCTTTTTCTGTACACTTGACACGTTTTCTTCATTTCTTTGACTGTCTGGAATAAATTTCAACCTCTAAGCCCCATCTACATTTACCTGTTTCTTCAGACCCAATTATTACTTTGTTTAGAGGCTTTCCTCTACTGAGCTTCTCCTGTGTCTTGACACCCTGTATGTTGCTTCAACATTAGAAATTTGACTTGGTCCTTTAGTTATTTTAGGTAAACATTTATGTTTTGTCTCATTACAAACAGGCACCACATACAACTGGAAGGCCTTCAGTTGTGACATCTTACACAGAACCAATCATAGTATCTACCCAGTAAGAAAGGCTGGCAGACTTTCAAATAATAATCATAGCCCTGGATCAAGAAAAATGTCATTAGAAATACATTTAGAAAAAAAAAAAAAAAGAAATACATTTAGAGCCAAAAGACCTGAGTTGTATGCAATTTCATATGTAGTATTACAGAATTCAGTTCTTCTCTCGACCACAGTTTCCTCATCTGAAACCTCTAAGTGCTAAAGATTCGACTATCTCTCTGCCCTTCCCCCACTCGTGCCCTGTCTCTCTGTCTCAAAAATAAACAAAACATAAAAAAAAAAAAAACAACTTTAAAGATTCAACAAGGAAGAAAACAAACTCCCTACTCTACTAGACCGTGCAAGCCAGAGGGAGAAGAGACACAATCACAAATGTAGGATGGCACCATCTGCTAAGAACAACGTGGAGTAAGGTGTAGACACGGACGGTGGTAGGCTGAAGCTATGCTAGTGAGGGGAAAAAGAGCTTCTGGTGAAGAGACCTTTGAGTGGGTCCTGAAAGAAACGAAGGAGCCAGTCATGTGGATATGTGGGGAGGGTGTTCAGGCCAACATTAGAAACCAGGATAAAGGTCCCACTGGGAATGTGGATGTCCATATTCAAGCAAGAACACAGAGGCCAGAGTGGATGGATGCAGAGAGTGGGTGGGAAGAATATTAGATGTGGTCAGGGAGTGCACAGGAACAAATCATGTAGGATCTTCCAGAACCTACCACACTGCCTATGGTTTATTAAAAATTTTCTTCTCTCCTATGAGGAGTCTCAACTCGATCATCAGAGATCATGCTTATCTTTATTTACTGTTACATTCCTCAGAAACTAGTACCGTGCCTAGCATAGGTGTTCAAATACTGAATGAAATCAGATTAAATGTAATCCAGAAACTCTCTTTACCAATGCAGTATGCTCAGCAGCTTTTATTTACAATGAGACGTAAAAAAGCTACACTTGTTAGGGGTCCCTGGGTGGCTCAGTCGGTTAAGCATCAGACTTCAGCTCAGGTCATGATTTCACGGTCCATGACTTTAACCCAAGTTGGGTTCTGTGCTGACAGCTCAGAGCCTGGAGCCTGCTTCAGATTCTGTATCTCCCTCTCTCTCTGCCCCTCCCGTGTTCATGCTCTGTCTCTGTCTCAAAAACAAACGTTAAAAAAATTTTTTAAAAGAAAAAAGCTACACTTGTTAGATGAATAGTCATTTTTATCAAGTTTAACTCTACACAAGGTGATAATTTGCACACTGGTTTTCACTGAAACAATGGTTGCTGGCTGACCCTGTTGTAAGGTCTTCTGCTAGATCACAGCAGATTCTAAAACCCCACTTCTATTTCCTCTTCAAGAACTAAGCAGAGATAAGGAACACAGGTATAAGAAACCTGCAATGTGAAGGTGTAAAAAACAAAAAATGCAAAAAGCAGTAGAAAATTCCACTTACCATGACAATTCAGCTTTCCTGAAATTTGAGGAAATAGTTCCCACTAAGAGTCCAAAGACTCTTCATTGCCTATAAGCTTGATTAGAGAACTGACATCCCCAAGAAAAGGCAATATTGTTGCACAAAGTTGCAGCTTTCTCTAGCGGTTAGGTTCAATGGCCAGTGCCATTTAAAATTTCTGGATTTCTGGGGTGCCTGTGTGGCTTAGTTGGTTAAGAGACTGACTCTTGACTTCAGCTCAGGTCATGATCTCACGGTTGTGAGACTGAGCCCCGCACAGGGCTCCACGCTGAGGGTGGAGCCTGCTTGGGATTCTCTCCCTCTCTCCTTGTGCCTGTCTCCCTCACTCATGTGCTCTCTCTCTCAAAATAAGTAAATAAACACTTTAAAAAATAATTTCTTTGGATTTCTATTGGGAACTAAATATTTGAAGCATGCATATGCATATATATGCCACCTCCCAGCAAACATTACCATCAAGAAGCCAAGAGAAATGTCCAAATGATTTTCAGTCACCAAACTACAAAATTTTGCCATCTGTATAACCACATCATATGGCAGTCAAGAACAGCTTCATATATTCATCTTTTTTTTTTTTAATTTTTTTTTCAACGTTTATTTATTTTTGGGACAGAGAGAGACAGAGCATGAACGGGGGAGGGGCAGAGAGAGAGGGAGACACAGAATCGGAAACAGGCTCCAGGCTCCGAGCCATCAGCCCAGAGCCTGACGCGGGCTCGAACCCACGGACCGCGAGATCGTGACCTGGCTGAAGTCGGACGCTTAACCGACTGCACCACCCAGGCGCCCCCATATATTCATCTTTTAACTCCACATTTTCCAAACAATCTCTCTCTCTGTTAGATTCACATTGTTCCTAATGACCAAAACTCACTACCTATTGTTCCTTTCTCAAAAGTTATGTTCTCACAGGGGCGCCTAGCTGGCTCAGTCAGTAGATCATGTGACTCTTGATCTCAGGATTCTGAGTTCAAGCCCCATGTTGGGGGCAGAAATTACTTCAAAATAAAGTTTAAATTTAAAAAAGTACATAGTCTTGGGGCGCCTGGATGGCTCGGTTGGTTAAGCATCCAACTTTGGCTCAGGTCATGATCTCGCGGCTTGTAGGTTCAAGCCCCATGTCCAGCTCTGTGCTGACAGCTCTGAGCCTGGAGCCTGCTTCTGATTCTGTCTCCTTCTCTCTCTGCCCCTCCCCCACTTTTGCTGTCTCTATTAAAAATAAATAAACGTAATAAAAAAAAATTTTTTTTAAGTAAAAAAGTATATAGTCTTACAAATGAAGTATGCACAATGCTTAGTAACCAAGAAGTTACAAATTCAGGAAAATTGTATTTGAATTGTATGATAAATGAAAAATGCTAACTGCAACATAAAGGCACAAATACACATAACACATAATTAAAATTCAACTGTAAATATGAAAAGTAACTAGAGATTTTATTAATTAGCACAAAAAATTCATGTTCAAAATTACAGCCTACTCTAAACCTGGCAGGCTACAGAACCACTCTAGCCTTTAGCGCATCTGATTTGGCCAGAATAGTGGGTTTTAATCCGTCTGCTTTGTTTTAATGTGAATTTGACTACTTTAAGGAAGTACAGTACCAGTATTTTGTTTTACCACACACACCCCCACTCCCAGTTGTATAATGCTGAGCCTCATTTATGTTAGTTGGCCCTAGAAGTATTTAAATTTGCAAACCTTGCAATTAATTGCAGGTGAAGATGTTTGGTCTCTTATGCAAATTCTGAAATGACTTTGGAAAACTCTGAAATAACCACAGTCCTGGACAAGCACTAATTTTTTTCAGTGATACAAACATTATAGAAAAATAAACAATGAAATATTTTCTTCAGGCAACCTTAGGTTCACCATTCTGTTTTCCGAGATTCTCCAGTATCAAAAAAGCTTCAGAAGTCAACCACCCCAATTTTCATCATTTGCCTATTAGGTTTAATTAGAGAACCACTGGGGGCCCGGGGAGGCAACGTGACTAGTCCAAGGTCCTATAGCCAATTCGTATCTTGATTACAAATGGGTTTTAAATTTACTTCCTTCCCCCAGTAAGATTTTGATTTGTCAAGGGCAAAGAGTAGTGTTTTCCATTATTTTGAGGCTTTTTCTAACACTCTGCTCAGCAAATATTCAATAAGTGGTACTGAGATTTCCTCCTAAGAGATAAACTCAATTCTTGTTTATAAATCCAGTAAAACCTTGGTTTGTGAGCATAATTCTTTCTGGAAACAAGCTTATAATCCAAAGCACTTGTATATCAAAGGGAATTTCAAGAACCATTGGCTCAGTTGTGATCATGTGATGTTTGGCATCATGTACTATTTGTATTAAGACATTGCTCGTTTATCAAGTTAAAATGTATTAGAAATGTTTACTTGTCTTGCAAAACACTCGCAGAACAAGTTACTTGCAATCCAAGGTTTTACTGTAATCAGAACCTGGGGCACCTGGGTGGCTCAGTCAGTTAAGTATCGGACTCTTGGTTTTGGCTCAGGTCATGATCTTGTGGTTCATGACTTTGAGCCCTGAGTTGGGCTCTGTGCTAACAGCACAGAGCCTGCTTGGGATTCTCTCTCTCTCTCTGCCCCTCCCCTACTTGTGCTTGCTCTCTCTCTCTCTCTCGAAATAAACTTAAAAAAAAAAAATCAGAACCCAACTTACACAACGTTCTGTGTCAATTATATTTCAATAAAGCTGGAATTTAAGGTGTTACTTCTCTCTTACGGCATAGTGTATCTGTGAATTAGGGATGGGAGGGAGGTGTGCTAATTCAGATACTGGGAAAGCTACAGTAGATTGTTCCATGCATAAGAACACCTGCTGGAATCTATCTTGAACTCACACGTGTGCAAGCTGGGCATGTGAGGTCATTAATTCCCCACAGAGCAACCCTTGCCAATGGGGTCAGGGGCCAGGCGATAAATGTTCCCCATCTGAGGTACATTCAAACTGCTTCCTAGAAGATTCTGGCAGTTTTCAGCCCGACTGCCCACAGTAGTGACCTCCTAAATAAATAAGCTTGTAGCAGCTTTCTCTCCTGCTTCATTTTCCCAAGCCCCTACTACTGGTTTCTGAGAATCTCAGGGTCCGTTTTCCAGGGTGGGTCGCAGGCTTGACACAATAGAGATGGTCACAACTGGGAGAATCAGCACAATTCATCAGCTTTCTCAACACGTGAGGTCCACCCCTTGTCCCAGGACAGAAATCCAGTTCTTCAAAGAAGAGTGTGCAAGTCTAGTATCATTTCCACACGTAAGTGGGACAAAAAAGAGAGAAGAACTTGTATAAAACCAGGTCCTGGTTTTTTTATGTAAATTCAATGATGCAAATTTAATGATGTAACGTGGAAAGGCGTCTCTTTAAGAACTGGGACAGGCAATGTGAGAACAAAAGTCATAGTCAAAACTCCCTATACTCCTTTCCATGGAACTCTGCAAGGACTCACTACTGAATCTTAACAATGTGCCTTAAAATGATGAAGATACTACTATGTAGGTGACCCCTGAACAAAGCAGGAGTTTGGGCACCGACCCCTCCCATGCAGATTTACACCACACATAATATACCATCTCTGTATTCATCCCCATCCCCTAGAAGAGCTGGATGACAGGAATAAAGAATCTTTTGAAGTCTGTGTACTGCTAAACAGGAATAGAAATAGACTGCCACTCATCATCTAGCTAAGGAAGGCAAATGCAAAAGGTTCACTCACACATCATTGAATTCCTCCAGAGACCTTGCAGGTGTAAAAACATCCAACAGACCAATCACCTATGAGAAAACAGAAAAATCAGACAGTAAATAAATATAGAACCATAGTACCCATCAAGCTTAGTCATTTTAATAGGAACGAATTTCAAATCCTACCATTTCAGTTCAATAACACCACAACATCATACATTTAACTACAACTTATTTTTTACCCATATTATGGTTTTGATTTTTACTTGTTAACATCATTTCCCATAACATATTTTACCACTAAAAACTTCATCTCTTTAGAATTTGCTCACATTTAGCCACTTGTAAATAAGAAGCAAAAAGATTTAGGGCTCTTGACTCACATATGCACTAATAGACTAATGATTAACAAGCAGAAAAAGGTCAGACTTCTAGAACTATTATTACAGTATCATGTTTCTTTTTTTTTAATGTTTATTTACTTATTTATTTTGAGAAAGAGAGAGCGAGCGAGTATGCATGCAAGTGGGGGAGGGGCAGAGAAAGAGGAAGAGAATCACAAAGGTTCTGCACTATCAGCACAGAGCCCAACACGGTGCTCAATCTCACAAACCATGAGGTCATAACCCGAGCAGAGATCAAGAGTAGGACACTTAACCAACTAAGCTACACAGGTGCCCCAGCATCATGTATCTTTTTTAAACGTATTATCATTCCATGAAAATTTTCCAGATGTCGTCTTCAAGACTGATATTTTTGAGCTCCAAAATATTCTCTTAGTATATAATCTTGGTATTATTCTTACAACAGTCTTAAAATTCAGATACTTTTCTTAATCATCATCAGGTATTTGGATCAGAAAATTTAAAAATTTTTTCAAAAGGCTATCTTTATGGAAGGATAAAGCGAAAACTACTTAATACTCAGTAATCCATGGTCTTTGAGCAGTTTTTCTGGTCGTGGAGTTATACTGATCAATCCATTTATACCACCACCATTCCCCAACCACCATCAGTTACTTCTAAAACAAGAGTTAAGAATATCTGGAAATGATCCTGAGAAACTTAACAGGAACCCATGGGGGAGGGGAAGGAAAAAAAAAAAAAAGAGAGAGGTTAGAGGGGGAGAGAGCCAAAGCATAAGAGACTCTTAAAAAATGAGAACCAGGGGCGCCTGGGTGGCGCAGTCGGTTAAGCGTCCGACTTCAGCCAGGTCACGATCTCGCGGTCCGTGGGTTCGAGCCCCGCGTCAGGCTCTGGGCTGATGGCTCAGAGCCTGGAGCCTGTTTCTGATTCTGTGTCTCCCTCTCTCTCTGCCCCTCCCCCGTTCATGCTCTGTCTCTCTCTGTCCCAAAAATAAATAAACGTTGAAAAAAAAAAAAATGAGAACCAACTGAGGGCTGAAGTGGGGTGGGAGGGAGGGAAGGGGAGGGTGGGTGATGGGTATTGAAGAGGGCATCTTTTGGGATGACCACTGGGTGTTGTATGGAAACCAATTTGACAATAAATTTCATACATTAAAAAAAAAAAAAAAAAGAATATCTGGAAATGAAACAAATGAAAGCCAAATGGCCTTCATGAAAATTGACCCATGACAGTGGCCTCATTAGCATGTTGCTCTAACCAACCAAGCTAAACAAACAGCTCTGAAAGTAAAATACACCAATGCTCAAAACCTTATCATGAAAAAGCACACTTTTAATTAGAATGTTACTCCACTCATTCAACTATCAGGCTTTTAAAAGCAATTTCAATTATATAGCCTGAACCCAAAAGGGAAAGGCCTTGGAAGTCAAGGAGAATAGCTTTCCAAAACTTTACATCTTATTCCAAAAGGAAAGGTACCTGTAAGACCATTAGCCAGACAACTGTATACAAGAAAACCAAAACTGGGATGTCTGGGTGGCTCAGATGATTACATGTCCAACTCTTGATTTCGGCTCAGGTCATGACCTTGCAGTTTGTGAGATCGAGCCCCACATTGGCTCGTTGTTGACAGCACAGAGCCTGCTTGGGATTCTCTCTCTCCCCCTCTCTCTGCCCCTTCCTGCTCATGCTTTCTCTCTTTCTCAAAATAAATAAATAAACTTAAAAAAAAAAAAGGAAAACCAAAATTACTTATAACTGTACTACCCATTATAACTATCATTAACATTTTGAGATACTTCCTTTGATTTTTCTGATATATGTAAAATAAGTTCGGGTTATATTCTGCATACAGTTTTATATCCTGCCTTGTCACTATATAATGACTATTCTCATATCTTCAAATATATTTCATGCTCTACCATTTGTATATACCGTTAATTAACCAATTTCCTATCTTTGGACATTTAAGGAACACTGCAACTGTGCATGTACATGTGTATGTAATATATATTTTGCACATCTTGTATTTCCTTCCAGAAAATAAATTTCAACAAATAGAATTACAGCATCAAAGGATACTGATATATTTAAGGATCTTAGTATTGTCAAATTGTCCTACATAAAGCTGAGGTCAATTTACATTCCCACCAATAGTGTATCTGTGACCTTGTAACAGCTCTGAATCGTGCTTTAAATTTAAGTCACATCATTTTCTTTTACCTTCTCCATCTAAACCATAACTGTTTTTCTTGAGCCTGATATACTCCTGGCTTAAGATCTTTGGTCTTTTGATTACTCTGCCCATCCCCACTTGTACTTTAGGTAACTGAGATCTAGAAGTCGATTTCGTTCAACTGTTCCAATATTTTTTTTTTTTAATTTTCTTTTTCAACGTTTATTTATTTTTTTTGGGACAGGGAGAGACAGAGCATGAACGGGGGAGGGGCAGAGAGAGAGGGAGACACAGAATCGGAAACAGGCTCCAGGCTCTGAGCCATCAGCCCAGAGCCCGACGCGGGGCTCGAACTCACGGACCACGAGATCGTGACCTGGCTGAAGTCGGTCGCTTAACCGACTGCGCCACCCAGGCGCCCCTGTTCCAATATTTTTTAATCATTGATTCTTATTACGTGAGATGCTCCATCTCCCCAATGACAGGAAAAGTTTAAAACAATTTACATTGTTTTACATTATTTCAATTGTGATTGTGAAAATCCTCAAATTAAAGTAAAATTAAAACACTAGATGTCAATTTACATAGGATTTTTCATGTAAGAGTTACCTCAAAGATAGTAAAACAATGTAAGTCCAAAATATTTTCAAATAAAGCTCCAACTTCAATTTGAAAACACAACAAGCATTTTGGAATCAAACAGCTGTAAGTCTGAACTCCACAGTCAGTTTGTGATTTCCTGGATCCGTGAACTTATGTCTTTTTCATTCCAATAACCCCAGCATTTGGAATGCTGTCTGGCACATAGCACCTCAAGTAATATTTGTTAAATAAATGAAAGAAAGGAATCCTCTCTGAGCCTCATTTTCCTCATATGAAAGAGAGGGGGATGCGTATTTTTATCACATTGTGAGGAAGATTAAGGAGACAGTGTAACTGAAGGTGCCTAGCACAAAGGACTGACCCTCTGTGGATTACCAAATTAAGTGGTGATCACAGTCCTTAGAGTTTATAAAGAATTACAAAATACAAATCACAGAAACAATCTGAAGCAGCTACTTCCAGTAACGAAATCTGAGATACAAAGCTAATCTAAATTATTCAAATGACTAAGAAGCATGCCTGCAAGAAGCACAATAAACTGATTTGGAAAAAATAACAGCACAAGCATGTTAGCAAACAGTCTATCAAATTTTAATTTCTTTAAAAGGACACATCTTATGATATTAAAACTACCCATGTTACATCAAAGTATCTTTAATTTTTTGTGGGCTTTTACATTAATTACATTACATTAATTGTATTTATGGAGTACTCACGAAAAGGAAAATACTATAAAATGAGTTTCCCAGCATTAAACTGGGGAACTTGGGGGAACATTCCATAATCTATTCACTTCTCAATTCTTATTTTGCTAAATGTTTGTTTGTTTGTTTATTGATTTTGAGAGAGAGAGAGAGCACGAGTGGGGTAGAGGCAGAGAGAGAGGGAGAGAGGATCTGCTCAGCACAGAGCCCAACAAGGAGCTCTATCCCACACTGTGAGATCATGATATGAGCCAAAATCGAGAGTTGGATGCTGAGCCAACTGAGCCACCCAGGTGCCCCGATTTCCCATTTCTTGAATAGAAATTTCCTTTTAATTCAAGTTATAGTTTAGCCTGTTTCTTTACTCCCGCTTGCAGACACCCAAAAGTAACCCAGGAATCAATTATTTAGAAAAGACATTTACAATACAAATAATCAGCAAATGTCCCTGATGACTGTCCTTCAACAGTCAAAAACTGATGGACAGAAGTGATACATTTTTACCAAATTGGCACACACTCAAGAGAAAGCCCACTTTAACTCAGAAACCAACAATATTTAATATCTTTAACACAAGTGCACCAAAACAATGACCGGATCTACCACGGTAAGGTAGATCCCAAATAAAAATTTTTAAAGGATTCCTTGAATAGTTTTAAATTTCAAAATGCACAGATCTCCAGGCCCTTAACTCCAGGCAATCTTTACAGTACCTACCCAGAAGGCAAAAAGCTGCAGCTGGCAAGATGCTCCCCTTTCATGTTTCCTTAGAGCAGGTGTTAATGAGATCAAGGTCGCAAGTTCAATCAGGAATGCACCAGGTAACTTTGTTCAAAGAATAACTCTTATAGGCACAGAGGATATTCTCCCTAGCTCATTCCCCTTTACCCATCTGGTAAATGTGTGTCTGCCATTCGTTATCACTAATAAAAGAAATAAACTCAAGATGACATATTGATTCTGAGTCCAGCATTTTTGGGGAAAAGATCACATGTGCATTTGGCACCTAGAAATTACATTTGTTACCAATACTTAATATTGTCAAGAGTTTTAAGCTGCTACTGTTTTTGGAGGCCTGGTGTTTTTGGAGGTACCGTGGCCCAAAAGAGTCATTTACTTATTTATTTTACAGATTTTATTTTTAAGTAATATCTACACCCAATGTGGGGCTCAAATTCACAACCCGGAGATCAAGAGTCACATGCACTACTGACTGGGTCAGGCAGGCAACCCCCAAAAAAGTCATTTAAGAGAAAGAAAGAGGAAGAGAAAGAGGAAGATGAAGGAGAGGAACTCCTCTAAAAATCCTCGACTAAACTTACTTGGAAACCTTGGCTCTTCCCTGGGTAAAACTACTTTTACACTGTCAGTTCCTAAGGGTTTGTAGAAGAGGCTGAAGTTCAGGAATTTTTCTACATGGAGTCAAAGTCTGTTAGCCCCTTCCCATTCCTCCTTCAAATACTTGCCAACAGAAGAGAGAACTCTGAAACGTTCAGCCATGTGCCTTCTTTTGTTCAAAACCAAATCACCAATACTTAAGTACAGGTGCTCTACATTCATACTGCTAATACCTAAACATGTTACCATAAAAAGACCAACTGCTATTAAGCAAGCTGCTTATACAACACCTTGTGTAGATTAAAATCCTAATACTATCAGTCCTCTTTTTGAAAAGATTCTTTTAGCCTCTCCTAAATTAGAACAATTATATCCCATCACTGTGGCCTTTTCGTTTCTACAGAGTGACCCAAATGTAACCAGCCTAATATCATATAAGACACATTTTGAAGTGTCTCATTACAGAAAACTAAAGCACAAAAAACTAAATAAGGCTGTTTCTTATGACCAGTAGAAAAGCCAAGGCATGGATTCAGATAACCCAAAAGAATCCCTGCCCTAAACATTGGCTTAAATGGTCTATGAAGCGAGGCAGAACAATAAAGTATGGCACTGGTAATCTAAACCAGATGTTCGTAAATGAGCGCTGGCAACATCGGTGGGATCCCAAGGCCTCCTGAAAGTGCTTTGGGGTTCCATAAATGTTTGGCTTGTATTCCATTTTCAAAGTATTCTTTATTTAAAAGCTATGATAATGTCTTTGTCACATTTATTAATGTGTAATGAAAAACAGCATACACACTCAACTGTGTTAAAAACCAAATGTAAACGCATCAGTTAAGCTGCCAGGCCACCTTGATTTTATGCAGACCCTGGAAGAGAGCTTCTCCTGCTGGCTTTTTCCATGTATATCAACTTCTTGTAAACATGTCACTGATTGGGAAGGCTGCAGCTCTGCACGGAACTCTTTAAAAACTCAGGTTTGCACATGGATGCTCATGCACACTATACCCAGGAATAGAAGTTACCTGTGGAGAACAACTTGCTCAATAGGATGCAATTAAAACAAACTATGAAAATAAATAAGAAGCTACAGCTGTAATTACAAGAGCATCCATAATCCAATTCCAAATTTAAGTCTCAATGTTCCCAATGTAGAAGAAATTTGTACCTTGGGAAGCAAATGTATGTTAATAAAGGATCACATCTCTGTAATTTTTTTCTTACCATGGGAAAAAAATTCAATTATTAAGACAGAAAAGGTCTGAATAGCCAAGTAATAAATTTACAGATTTTGAATTTTTTTCTACACCATAACAATCCATAGGGTCAAATGATTCTAAAATCTCTATCGCCACTGTTTCTACAATGCTACAAATTTTACAGATCCTTTCGTACACAAACACATAAATTCTTTTAAACTTGATTTTGAAATTTAGGAAAGTAAGTATCTTCAATCGATCGTTTTTTTTCTCTTTCAGCTAACATTGCAATTGCATCCCTTTATTTACTGCATTGGGGTTTTTACGTTTATTTATTTATTTATTTTGAAAGACAGAGTGTGTGTATGTGTGTGCACTCGTGCCAGTGAGCAGAGCGGGGGTGGGGCACAGAGAGAGGAAGAGAACCCCAAGCAGGCTCTGTGCTGTCACAAGCAGGCAAGCACAGAGCCCTACTCAGGGCTCAATCTCACGGAACATGAGATCATGACCTGAGCTGAAACCAAGAGTCGGATGCTCAACCGACAGAGCCACCCAAATGCCCCCACGGTATTAGGATTTTCTAGGATTTTAGGATTTTTTGCAGTATGGCATTGCTTTCAAATTCCCAAACTGACAGAAAGGAAAAAGTTATATTTAACTTAAACGATGTCTTTGTCACATTTATTAAAATGCCTGAACTTGGAAAAGCTGTCTTGAAAAAGATTAAAAAGGAAAATTATAATATTAAATTATCCATAAAATAACAGCCACCTTTGAAAGGACATTCAGTGAGCCTAACACATGCTGCCTCAAACTTCCCCACCGAAATAATCCATAATAACATAAAATAGCCTTGGACTCCCATATTTGGACACTACAGCCTGAAGTAAATGTAGTAAAGAATGCAAATTTGTTTAATCTTTTCTCTCAAAAATCCTTTCATTAAAAAAGTCTGTTCAATGCAGTGGCCACTACACCCCAGTACGAGGCACGGTCCACAGTGTGATGCGTTCTAATGTACGCCCATTTGCAGCAATTAAAACACAACTTTTTCCAGTTTATTCAACAGCAGCATTTATTCTTCCTTGAATGAATAACTTACATTTTCGTGTTTCATATGTTTAAGTAACCGCAGTTCTCTGTAGGTCCTTTTGGCATGAATGATGGACTGAAACGGTCTGGAGAGCTTCTTCACTGCCACACGTAACCCAGTTTTTGTGTCAAAGGCAGCACTAAGGAAAAAAAAAACAAAACACAGGAAAAATTCATCATTAAATGTGCTTTAAATATTTCAAAATCAGTATTTATAAGGCTTTTCCTTTTTCAGATTAAATGGGTCTACACAAAGATACATAAAAAGTATAAAATATAAACATAAAAACTAAAACAACCTATGATCCCACTATCCAAAGTAATCTGTTATTTATGGTGTTTCCTTCTCATCTTTTTTTTGATGCATCTAAATCAGGGATCAGAAAATTTTTTCTATGAAGGACCAGATAGTAAATATTTTAGACTCTGGGAGGCTTAGGGTCTTTGTCACAACTCCTCAACAACTCTGTGGTCATAGAAAGCAGCTAGACAATAAATTTAAAAATGGATGTAGTTGTGTCCCAGTTAACTTGAAAATAAGCAGCCACTTCATCTACATGAGCCAATAGACTGATATATAAAGAGCTGGACTCTGTCTTCTCTGATGTAGCCTTCCCTGTCACCTTGCCACCAAATACTGCCTGACCAGAGAGGAGGGCTTGGGATGCTTTCAGGGCAATGAGTTGGCACAACAATTTCCTGAGCATCTACAAAGTATCTGCCACTTTTTAGAAGCTTAGATGTAGTAAGGAACAGGTCAACAAATCTCAGCCCTCAGGGGATGGGGGTAGGGAAGAACAGGATAATAAAAATAATTTCAAATAGTGATGAATGTTAGGACTAAATAAAACAGAATGGGACAAATGAAGACAGCCAGTGGGGTTTTGTTACTTTAGCTAGAATGTCTGAGGAAGTACATTTGAGCTGAGACGACTGAATGATGAGAAAGCAATAGCCATATAAAGGTATAGGGAAAAAGAACGTCAAACAGAAAAAAAACAACAACAGTATTATTAATATTTATGGAGTCTTTATCATATACCAGAAACTATTCTAGGCCCTTTACATTAATTTTTAAAATTAAAATTAAAATAATTTTTAATCCCTAACACCCCTACAAAGTGAATGCTATTATCATTCCCCCAGTCAGAAATTTGGAAACTGAAGCACGGAGAGATTAAGCAACTTGACCATGATCACAAAGCTAGAAAGTGGCAGGAGCAGAGAATCTGGATCCACAGCTCATGCTATTAACCACTTTGCCATGCTGCCTCTCAGAAGAACTAGTGCAAACAAAGGAAAAAAGAAACAGTGGTAGAAAAACTATGGCGTGCTGGAGGGCATAAAGATGGCCTGTGTAGGTGGGACACAGGGAGCAAGGGGAGAGTAGAAAAGAATGAGGTCAGAGGCATGGGCAGAGGCTAGATCATGTAGGACAACTACAGCAAGAATCCTGATGTGTATTTTAATTATTTTTAGAGACTGGGCTAATCCAATCATGCCGCATCCTCCTGTTCATCTCAGCCTCTAATGGGCATCCAAGACTTTGGGATCATCTACCATGACCAAACTCTTTCCCATGTGACTCTGTACTTGTTCCAGAAGTTCCCCTCCCTTCACTCCCAAATCCTTACACTATGTCCTTACTCTTCAACTCCCAATTTGTTATCAACTCCTGTAAATCTTCAACCCCTTTTCTGAGCCTTCCCTCCAACTCTTTGATTTAATTGAAACTAGGCTCTACCTTGAAGACACTACTTGTCTTACAGCCCTGCCCTTAGCGGGCACATCCCAGGTACCTCAAAGCTAGCAGGTGGGGCAGATGTCCTCCTTGCCAACCATGCCTACTTCCAGCCTCTAATTCTCCATTAGTTCCATTCTCCCTGCTGCTATAATCCACTGACCTGGAATTTTCCATTATTTACCAAAAAGTTAGTTCCTATCTCAAAGTCTCTCTCCACCCTCAACATCTGTCATCATTCTTGGCAACTTCAACATCCAGGTGGAAGGCACATCCAACATCCTGGCCTCTCGGTTTCCTGACCTCTCCAGGAAACTCCACCTCGTCCAGCCACCTCCATGGTCACACCCTGGACCTCTGTCTCCACCAAAAGCTGCCCTGCCTACACAATTTTGAATGCCAGCACCCGTTTTCCATCACAAACCTTCTTTGCCTTTCAGTTTACTTCTAGTTTAATTGTATCCTGACTACAACAATTTGTGGACCTCATCGTCACTGCCTGATTCGACCCTTCAAGCCCTCTCCCATCTTCATTTTCCTTCTCGCCTGGCTTAGATTGCATGTTCCCTTGTGTGTTTGCCTCTCTCTCCTATACTCACCTGGATAAAGTCTGACTTTGGGTGATCTCAACTATTTTTATTTCCCTTGTCTGAATCCAAGAACAAATTGTGGTTGAAGAAAAAAAAAAAGGACAATCATACAGACTGGTTTCATTCTTAATTTCTGGCCTTACCCTCAAATAAGGCTCTCAAAACTGCCACTTTTTTTTTTTAAGATTTTTTTTTTTAAGTTTACTCATTTATTTTGAGAGAAAGAACATGAGCAGGGAAGGGGCGGAGAAAGAGGGAGAGAGAGAAAGGAAGAGAGAGAACCCCTAGTAGGCTCTGCACTGTCAGTGCAGAACGCAACACGGGGCTTGAACTCATGAACCGTGAGATCATGACCTGAGCTGAAACCAAGAGCTGGACACTCAACCGAACCACCCAAGTGCCCTAAAACTGCCATTTTTTTTCCCTAGGAAGTCCATTTTCTTACTCAAAGTCATCATTTGACACTGTCACTCTCTTCAAACCTCTAATTCACTCTCTTCCCTCAAAGTTGTCCTTGGCTTCATTGGGAAAATAGAAACCATCAAAGGGAAGCTCCATCTGCCTCCTGGGTAAGTCTACAAACCCACCTGCAGTTGGACCTATCTTCTCTGCTTTGTCTCTTGCTCTAACTAAGAACACATGTCCTTTCTTACAAAAATCCAAGACCTCTCACTTTGGAGCCATCTCCCTCCTCCTTTCAAGTTCTTTACTCCTTCATTCCTTTTCTCTCTCCATTCTGAGCTTCTGCCTATCTTTTGGATCATTCTCATCAACATAAATATGCTCTAGTTATTTCCCACCCTCAACAAACAAACAAAAACTTAACCTTGAAAGCTCCTCACTACAGTTAATGTTCTCCAAGGGTTCTCAAAGTATGGTTCCTAGATCAGTAGCATTCGTGTCACCTGGGAACTTATAAGAAATGCACATTCTCAGGTGTCACCCTAGACCTACTGAATTGGAAACCCTGAAGTGGGTCCAGCAATCTGTATTTTATGAAGCCCGCCACATAACTCTAACCCACAGTGAAGTCTTTACCTCTGCCATTCCACAGACCAGCAACACTGGCATTATGTGGGAGCTCTTTAGAAATGCAGAATCTCAGGCCTTAAAGTAGAATCTACATTTTGACAAGATCTCCAGGTAATTCATGTGTATCTTAAGGTGTGAGTCATTTCCTTGGCTCCCATTCTTTCCTCAACCCATTACACTGAAACCGTTCTTCTCGGGTCATTAATGACCTGTTACCAAATCCAACTGCCACTTTTCTGGATTAGAAATTGACATGGTTAACACTTCCCCTTTCTCTAAACACTCTCCATTCTGGAGTCCGTATCAGCACATTCTACTGGTTTTCTGTGACCTCTATGGCAACTCCCTCTCTGTCCTCCTTGCATGTGGTTCCTCTACTTGAACTCTGTTAGTTCCTCAGGGCATGGCACTAGGCCCTCTTCTCTCTCCTACATTCTTCTGGATAATCTCATC
Source organism: Herpailurus yagouaroundi (assembly GCF_014898765.1). Taxonomy (NCBI): domain Eukaryota; kingdom Metazoa; phylum Chordata; class Mammalia; order Carnivora; family Felidae; genus Herpailurus; species Herpailurus yagouaroundi. The sequence goes on along the minus strand of NW_024412394.1, from coordinate 2,973,723 downwards.
TATGCCAAGACTTAAATGCCATCTTATATTGAAAACTCCCAAATCTCTCACTGAAGTCCCTTCTCTGAGCCTGACTGCCTTCCTAACATCTCCATATGAAAAACCCATAAGCACCTTAAAGCTTAGCAAGTTCAAAACACCTATAACTATTCCTCTCCTTGTCTCTTATATTTCAATAAATGGACTTTCCATCCAATTGCTCAAGTCAGACATCTGAGTATCACTTGTTTTCTCCCTTTCCTCCAGCTCCAGCCTCCTGGTCCCCATCCAAACCTATCAGCAAGTCTTGTAGTTTCCCATCTCCAAAATACATCTCTAATTCAACTTCTCTTCATTGCACTGCTAACATACTAGTCCAAATCATCCTCGTCACCAGCCTGCCTTCTTCTGCTGGTCTCCCTACCTCCTGTTTTGTGACATTCTTTTTCTTTTTTTTAATTTTTTTTTAACATTTATTTATTTTTGAGACAGAGAGAGACAGAGCATGAATGGGGGAGGGTCAGAGAGAGGGAGACACAGAATCTGAAACAGGCTTCAGGTTCTGAGCTGTCAGCACAGAGCCTGACACGGGGCTCGAACTCACGGACCGTGAGATCATGACCTGAGCCGAAGTTGGACGCTTAACCGACTGAGCCACCCAGGCGCCCCTGTTTTGTTACATTCTAATACACCCACCACAAGCATCCAATTCAATCTTTTAAAAATATAAATTAGATGACACTACCCATTGCTTTCAAATCCTTCAAGAAATTTCCTTGGTACATAAAATAAAATGCAAGTTTCCTATCATAGCCTACAAGGCTCAGATGACCTGACCACCAATGACCACTCTAACCTGCTCCTGCATGACTCTTTCCTTTCCCCCAGCCACTATGTTTTGAACATGCTGGCTCCTTTTAGTTCCTTAAACTCTTCAGACAGGCTGTTTCTGGTTCCTGAGCTGCTCTTCTCTCCCACCTCCACTCTACCCTACAGCCAAGTCCTTCTTCTTCAAGCATTGGTTTAAATAGCCATCCCCCTCAGAGATGTATCAACAGGTCTGTTATTCTCTGTCACAACACCCTCCTTCTTGTTTCCTTCCTTACCCTACAAAAAGGGAGGGGGTGTTCTCTTCTCTCCCACTCCTGTTCCTACAAACCCATAAAATAATAACTTCTTCCCTCTTGGAAGTACCAAGTCAACTTATACTCTTCTCTAAACCCCTCAATGGCTCTTGTGAGACAGAAAATGGCCCCTGCTATGTGACCCATCCTCCTCAACTCTCCACCTCAGTTTGCCTGCCCACCTGTAGGCTGAACATGTTCTCTCCTCCACTGATAAGCCCTTGGGGACCTCCTGGAGCAAGGAATGTCATCAGGTTTCTGGCTGACCTGCCTATGACTGAATGTGCAAGTTCAACTCAGTAGGGAAAAAATAAGAAGGCTACTTGAGCTGCCTGTCCAAGCTGTTCTCCATGCCAGCTTTACAGTAATAAAGTACATATTTTCATCTCTATTTGACTCCTGTATCTATTCAGCAAAAGGTAGGCTAGGATTAATCAGTACCCTATCCCAATAATCACAATTTATTACTGTATGTTTATTTACCACCCAGCAGGGTGGTTAAATAAGGGCTAGGGCTTTGGTGTTAGACAATCTGGATTTCAATTCAAATTCTGTCACTTAGTAGCTATATAATCTTGAGAAAGTTAATTAAATTCTCTCGGGCATATATATATAAAATGAGGATAAGGTACGTATCTAATAAAGAGAATGCTTGTTAAGATTAAATGTGATAACTTTTGTAGTAGCTTTAGCAGAAGGGCCTGGCCTATAGTAAAGCTTAATTATTAGACATTAATAATGTCTGCCTTTCCCATTCATCATAAGCACCTGGAGGGCAGTTACTGTCTTCTGGTTTATCACTTCTGTATTGCACAGTACTTAGCATAATGCCCGGCAGGGGCACACTCTCAAAATATGCTTAACAAAAGCATGAAAGAGTATTTTGTAATGCAGTTATCTGAAACATGAAAGAAAAATCTTCAACTTTATTATTTGGCTCTCAATTTTTACAAATTCAGTAGCATCCAGGGGCACCCAGCTGGCTCAGTCGGTGGAGCGTGCGACTTATGATCTCGGGTTGTAATTTCGAGCCCCATGTAGGGTGTAGAATTACTTAAAAATAAAATCTTAAAAGAAAAATAAATTCAATAGCATCCAACAAGAAACTGATAGTAATGTTAAAAACATACAATTATTGAGTGCTTTGTTATTGCAAGATACTGTTTTTAGATCTTTACATAAATGAACATCTTTATCAAAAAGACATCATTATTGGGGCGCCTGGATGACTCATTTGGTTGAGCGTCCAACTCTTGGTTTTGGCTCAGGTCATGATCCCAGGGTCAGGGGATCAAGCCCAGCGTTGGGCTCCCTGCTGAGCATGGAGCCTGCCTGGGATTCTCTCTCTCTGCCCCTTTCCTCAGCTGGTGCATGCTCTCACTCTCTTAAAAGAAAAAGACATTATTATTATTTCCATTGTACAGATGAGAAAACTGAGGCACAAAGCGATTAAACAATGTGCCCACAGTATGGACAGAAAATGGCAGAGCTGAGATTCAGATTCAACTGGTATGTTTTCAAGCACGAACTCTTAATGGATACCATTGAATGACTCCTTAATGGATCTCCGTATGGAACTCTTAAAGAATAATCAAGTTCAACTTTGCCAACAGTTCAGTCCATTTTAAATATATCCTAATTATATGAACTCTGCTTTTCTAAAATGCTTCCTACTATAATTAATTGCATTTCATATGGACAAAGTATTTCTTGTAATTTTACATTGAACTCAAGATAGCATTAATAAGCATTTCAGAAGAAAAAACTTTCACTCTGGATGCATTACTTTATGTAGGGGAAGTTTCTCAATCCCTAAAGTTCTAACTACTCCCTGTGAATTTAGGACACTGATGGAGTCAATGATGTGGTTTCTTACAAATACCAAAGTATCACTTCCTGAGTATTTGCTGAAATATCTCCTTCATGAGAGCTTTATGAATATAAAAGAAACACTAAACATAGTACCTGATATCACAGAACTTGCCATCTGAGATTATGAAACATACATGAAAGCAAAGAACGCCCAACAACACAGTGTAACTATACACAGTTGACCACGTTTCTACAAAGTGGGTTCAAAAATATATACATTGAGTATACAAATTTATATATAGTGGCGTCCAGCTGGCTCAGTCGCAAGAGCATGTGACTCTTCATCTCAAAGTTGTGAGTTCCAGCCTCACGTGAGGTGTAGAGATTACTTAAATAAAACTTAAAAAAAAAATGTACTTATGGGGTGCCTGGGTGTCTCAGTTGGTTAAACGTCTTGATTTTGGCTCAGGTCACAATCTCAGGGTCGTGAGATCGAGCCCAGTGTGGGTTAATATTCTCTCTCTCCCCCTCCTCCCTCCACTCTTTCTGCCCCTCTCCTGCTCTCACTCTCTCACTTGTGTGTTCTCTCTCTCTAAAAAAATTAGATTAAATAAAAATAACACTCACACTCTCTCACTTGTGTGTTCTCTCTAAAAAAATTAGATTAAATAAAAATAATAAAAATTACATATAATATATAAATTGGGTTCAAAATATGCAAATGTTTACTGCAGCCTGTTCACAAGAACAAAACCAGAAATGACCTTAATGTCCAACGACAGAGAATTTAGATTATGGCACATTCTCCCATATATTGTAGCCATTAACAAGAATCTCCACGGAGTACTAACATGTACATGTTATATTATTGATGGGAAGAAACAACTTTCAGAAGTAAAGAATGAGCCTATCTGTGGAAAAAAAAAGTATACTTGTACATGTATATATACATGTGCAGACAAGAAATATCTAAAATATTCAGAATTTTAACATTTTTACTTATTTATATTTTTGTATCCTCTGATTTTTTTAAAAAATGAGCTTATATCTTTTAATAAGGTCATTAGTGAATTACAAGCATAAGTCATCTATACTGTTCTATTAACCTAAAATAAAAAATAGGTACTAACTTTATTTTTTTTTTCAACGTTTTTTTAAATTTATTTTTGGGACAGAGAGAGACAGAGCATGAACGGGCGAGGGGCAGAGAGAGAGGGAGACACAGAATCGGAAACAGGCTCCAGGCTCCGAGCCATCAGCCCAGAGCCTGACGCGGGGCTCGAACTCACGGACCGCGAGATCGTGACCTGGCTGAAGTCGGACGCTTAACGGACTGCGCCACCCAGGCACCCCGGTACTAACTTTAATAAAGCCACTATTAACATTGTATCTCCTTCAAATGATACTTACATAGCTATACTCACAGAACATAAATTTGTATCCTCTGTTCGTAAGCCATAAGCATTTTCCATTTTACTAAACAATAATTTACAGTAATTTCCTTAAATATCTGCACCACAATCTACTTAACTATTCTCTTTATTGATGGGCATTATAGCCATTCTATTCATTCACATACACAAATACTATAAAAACTACTACAATGGACATCTTAATTCATACTGCTTCATCAATAATTGCATGATTTCCCTGGAACAAATAATTTTTACTTCAAAGGACATACACTTACACTTTTTAAAACATAATATGCTTACAAAAGAGAACAAGCAGGAATTGTTCAGAGAAACTGCTTTCTGTTTGTCAGTTAAGCAGAATCCCTATAGCAAAGCTACTGAAACAAGGAATATACGACCCATCCCCAACACCACCGCTTTAAGCATTTAACTGCTCTGACCTAGCCTCCCGTTACTATCACTAATCAAAACAATGTTTGGAGAGAGGAGAAATCACTCATTTCATCCTAAATTGAACACTGTAATCACCCAAAGCAGAAATTAACAATTTCTTAATCACCTAATAAAACCAATTAAATACCCAAAGGAAAGAAATTCAAATTTACTGAATACCTGACCATGTCACATACTATCTGGGAAATGTTTAATCCTTATAATAACTTTTTGAGATAGTTATATTTACTTTCCAAGATAAGAAACTGATGGTCAGAAATATTAACAACTCACCCAAGGTCATGTAACTCATACACAGTGGGATTCAAACCTGGATTGGTCTAATTTCAGTGTTCACTCTTTTTCCAGAATGCCAAACTGCCCAGGATTAAGGGCAACCCAAGGAGCAGCTACTGGCTTTGCCTTTATGATAATGATTCACTTACTAGTATTACCAGTTGGGCCTCTTAATCACATTTTTTAAATTAGAGCTACAAATAAAAACCTTGTTTTCATGAACAACATCATAAAATGGAATTATCTTTACAATGGTGAGGTTCCCCAAACTAAAACTCAGGATACACTGCTTAATAAGTTTTTCCTACAACTGTGAATTCACATAAAGTCTCCCAAAGTTCTAAAATTAACTCACATTTTATAAAGTTATTCACATGGTAAAGAAAAAATTAAAGAAAAAAATGTAAAACTCATTGAAAGAAGTTATGTCACAGTCACTCATCTGCTATGAATCCAGTGCATAGGATATAATATTCATTAAATAAAACTGAATGGTTAAGTACACATTCATATTTGCCTCCTCCCTCCCTGAAAAAAACTGGCTTACTAGATTCTTAATATATCCTAATATAATTGTTTAACTTCTAAATTTATTTATCCTACTTTATTCCACAATGGATTTAAAGCAGCCTGGAACTGTACATACATAATTTGAAATGACAGTGATTACAGGAGAATAAACTCTGGACGGATGAGGTTAATATACAAATGTATATTATGAGGGGCGCCTGGGTGGCTGTTACGTCCCACTTCAGCCTAGGTCTTGATCCTGCAGTTTGTGAGTTCAAGCCCTGCATCGGGCTCTGTGCTGACAGCTCAGAGCCTGGAGGCTGCTTGGGATTCTGTGTCTCCCTCTCTCTCTGCCCCTCCTCCAATCATGCTTTCTCTCAAAAATAACCATTTAAAAAATTGAAAAAAAAAATGTATATTGTGAGGTCCTTTCTAAATACCCATTAGAGGTGGGTCTCAATTTTGGCTCTGAGTCCACTAAAGCCATCACACAACAAGAGAACACAACCAGTTAAGACATGAGTCACAGGAACCATATAATAAAAACAAACTGGGTACTCAGGAGAACTGAAGAAAGGCATAATTATTCCTGTAGTAAAACCAGAGAAAAGTTCCTCCTGTGTATGTTTATGAAGGAGACACTGTATAATGTGGTAAAAATGTCCTAATCAACATTCTTACACAAATATAATAGTGGGTTTCTGATGGTTCTTTTCTTAGAGTATCCATCAGTGGAGACTTTCATAAAGCCAACATACAGTTCATTATTAGCAAAGGTGGGTGGAGAGTACATAATAGCATGGCACTCTGCTCTCTGACGGACTTAATCAAAGAGGAACTCTTAAGTGTGTTTAGAAAAAAAGAGAGTAAGTTCCATGTTCCTCAGAATCCTCCAAAGAGGATTTTCACCAACTGAGCTTTTGATAGGTTTAGAGACACAGGTTTTGTTTCTGCTCCGTGGCTGGCACCCAGCTTGCAGATTTTGTGTAGCAAAGTAGAGGCAGATCAACACACTCTCCCAGCCAGGTGAGCTGCTAGGTAGAGGAAGAGAGACAGCCCCTTAAGAAAGGCCGAGGACAAGTGCCCACACTCACAGAGTGACAAATGACAGCACCAAGTCTTTCCTCAAAAAACAATTGGGGTTTTCCGCAAACAGAATGAAGAATGAGCAATCACCTGACAAGTCTCTGAGTAATCTGTGGGGATCAGAAGTGGTTTTACAGTTTCTTTCAATGGTCATAGATGACTTCACTAATCCCTGAATGATGTTAATGAGAAAAAAATGAACCCTCAATCATGGTTAAAAAGACAAACACAATTTTATTTTTGGAAATTAATGAAAAATTTAAATATATTAAAATTTGTAGTTACAATGAATTAACAAATTCTCATTAGTGCATTAATTAAAATACCTAAGGGGAGAGGTACCTGGGTGGCTCAAGGGGTTAAGCATCAACTAGATTTGGGCTCAGGTCATGATCTCATGGTTCATGGGATCCAGCCCCACGCCTGGCTCTGTGCTGACATGCAGCCTGCTTGGGATTTTTTTTCTCTCTCTCTGCCCCTCCCCTGCTCATGTGCATGTGCGCTCTGTCTCAAAATAAATAGACTTTAATGTGTATCTAAGGGGAAAGAAATAGTTTGCAAAAACATGACATCTCTTCTCCCAATCATACAGTTTGAGGCTTTTTTCCAATTGAATTCAGGTTAATTGATAACAGCCTTTAAAATGTGCCTTTTAAATAACTAAGTAATTTATACTACTAACTTGGGAACTTTCTCTTTACCTAGAACACCTGATACAAATTTCAATATACAGCATACTGGAAATATTTTTGGGCACACATCTCCCTCTATTACAGAAATCCACTTTTCCTTTCTTCTAAATTCAGGCAAATGTGCAAGTCTCCCTGTAGTTTTCTATTTTTATGCTCTACCCCTCCATTTTGGAAATAACGTCATGAAAATAAGGCAAATTTATGCAAAAACTAGAACTCAAGTTTTGATTTAGGAACCTCAAAAAATATTCAGAGAAGCAAGAAACTTAAAACGGACTTTTAAAACTTATAACATTTGAAATATTGTTAGTTTTTTTTTTAATATCTTCACTAACTCTCAAATACTTTTTCTAAATAACACTTTGATTTTTTTTAAAAAAATCACAAAATTATTTGACTATTTGCAACTATATATGGTACTTTTAAGTGGAATTTAGTTTCTTACAATAACACTTTCATACTTATGGGCAGAACAACAGATGTTATTAACACAATTGTTACAAGTATGTACAACATGACCAGTTCTCTAGCTTTTCAGTTTTAAATATTCCTCTCAAAGAAGCTCAAAACACAAATAACATATAAAAAACCCTATCAACGGATTAGTACCCTGAATGGAAAAAGGAATTTAATTGACCACATAACTCGCCTTACATAACTATTAAGAACTTTTATGCAAATTCAGTATTTTCATGAAAATCTCATTCAGATAGGAAAATGTATTTGCGACAGGATTTATCAGGGACACTAGTTATGTGGCTGGAATTCAGGGCATGACAACACATATGCGAGATACTTGCCACTCCTGATTGGCCCAATTCTTGCTGCAAAACTTCTAAGCAACTGGAGCAAAAATGTTTTTCACAATTGCTTCAATTTTTATTAGCCTGATGAAAACTAAAATTCAAACAATGCAGAAATTCACTTAGACGTGCAGTCTAAAAATCCAAACTGGGGTGCCTGAGTGGCTCAGTTTGTTAAACATTGGACTCAGGATTTCGGCTCAGGTCATGATCTCAAGGTGGTGAGATCGAGCCCCACCCACTGCTCTGGGTGCAGAGCCTAAGGTTCTCTCTCTCTCTCTCTCTCTCTCTCTCTCTCTCTCTCTCTCTCTCTCCTGTTGTCCCTCCCCTGCTCATTCCCCCTCCCCTTCTAAAAAACAACAAAACAAAAACAAAACAAGAAAGAAAATAAAATGATTTTTGTAAGATATTTCTTCATTGAAGCTTTAAAAGTCACAGTGGAGGGATGTCTACGTGGCTCAATCAGTTAAGCCTCCAGCTCTTGATTTTGGCTCAGGTCATGATCTCATGGTTCCTGAGATTGAGCCCCACATTAGACTCTGTGCTGACAGCACAGAGCCTAGCTGGGATTCTCTCTCTTTCTCAAAATAAACAAATAAACTTTATAAATAAGTAAATAAATGCCACAGTGGTGTCTGTTACCATATTTTTTTTACTTTATTTTTTATTTTAGAGAGAGAGACAGTACAAGCAGGGAAGGGGCAGAGAGAGAGGGAGAGAAAGAATCACAAGCAGGCTCCATGCTCAGCGCAGAGCCCGACGTGGGGCTCAATCCCACCAACCTGGGATCATGAGCTGAGCTGAAACCAAGAGCCCAACGCTCCACCAACTGAGCCACTCAGGTGCCCCTGTTAATGTATTTTTTTTTATTGCAAATGCAAAATGATACATATGCATCAAGAACAATAGTTACCTCATGTTGATTACAAAAATATTATATGTGGATTATTTTATTACATGTGGCATTATTTTCCCAAGCCTCATTAGAATGTTGTCACCATGGGTTTATCTTCTCTACTTTTGTGTTTGAAAACTTCAGTAACAAACGTTTTGAAGTTATCATTAAATAATTTTTATTTTTTTAATTTTTTAACAATTTTTTTTTCAACGTTTATTTATTTTTGGGACAGAGAGAGACAGAACATGAACGGGGAAGGGGCAGAGAGAGAGGGAGACAGAGAATCGGAAACAGGCTCCAGGCTCCGAGCCATCAGCCCAGAACCTGACGCGGGGCTCGAACTCACGGACTGCGAGATCGTGACCTGGCTGAAGTCGGACGCCTAACCGACTGCGCCACCCAGGCGCCCCAATCATTAAATAATTTTTAACTGCATGCAAGCAAATATGAAATAAACTAACCATGTTACATTGTAACTGTTTAGTATTGCAATCAATGAACTTTGCTTTGCTACTACAATTAAAAGGCTTTTATAGCAATAGTGCTGATAGGCTTCATATCCAGAAAAGCACCCTTACAAGTATATGCTATGAACATGAGTATCTATAGATGCATGTAACAGGCATTAACGTGCCTTCACAATTTTTGGTTTGCTTAGTCTGTAACTCTCCATCTTATATGACATATATTTTACAGTAACATTTAATGTATTACCCCCAAATTTGGTGGCTTAAACAAGATTTATTATCTCACAGTTTTTGTGAGTCAGGAATTGGGGAGCAGGATGCTGAGTGGTTCTGGCTCATAGTCTCTCATGAGGGTGCAGTCAGGATGCTGGCCTTAGTTGGCTACAGTCATCTGAAGGCTTGACCGAGGCTGGAAGCGCCACTTCCAGGATGGCTGCCTTACGTGGCTTTGGCAGGCCTCAGTTCTTCGCAATGCGGGCTTCTCTTCAGGACTGCTTGGGTGTCTTCTCAGCATAGCTGCTGGCTGTCCCTGAAGTGGTGGTTCTCAACAGAAGGCAGTTTTCCCCCAGGGGATATTGGATAATGGCTGAGTCGTTTTTGCCTATTACACCTGGGGGGGGCAGTGTTGAGGGGGCTGGGGAGGGGGGTGCTATTGGCATCTCTATATGGGTAGAGGCCAGGGATACTGCTAAACATCCCTCACAGCAAAGAGTTATCTGGCCCAAAATGTCAATGGTGCTGAAGTTGAAAAACTGCTCTAGAGAAACTCATTTCAGAGAAACGTTCAGAGAAGAGAGCAAGATGGGGGCCACATATCTTTTATGACCTACCCTCAGAAATCACACTCCATCATTACTACACATTCCATACATTAGAACAGTGAGTCAGTAAGTCCAACCTTCACTGAGGGTGAAGATTATGAGCTCCACCTCTGTAAAGGAGAAGCATCAAATAATTTATGGTCATATTTTTAAATCACTAAACATAGTGACTTGATTTTTTTAAACAAAATATTGGAGTTTTCGAGATATCTCAGTTACTTTTGGGAATATTGTATTACTTAAGAATCTTTTTGCTGCCCAAGGAAAATCACTGGAATTCCATTTAACAAAGCTACTTTTCATCCTAGTGAATGGTCTCTGTGGGATTTTGACGCTCTAATCTCAAAATTTTCTATTAAGCATAAACGTATGCGGTGTGATACAGAGAAAAGTAAACTAGTAGTCGAAAGATCTGAGTTCTAGTTTTAGTTCTGGCACTTCCTAGCAGGTGATCTCAGACAAAGTTTCTACAAGCCTGTTCCCAAATCAATAAAATGGGGTGTCACCAGCTCTCTTTATCTCACAATGCTGTTTTGAGGTTCAAATAAGATTATGTGACTACTTTACGAACTATAAAAGATAGTTTTAAACGTTTTAAGTGGAGGGGTGCCTGGGTGGCTCAGTCAGTTGAGCGTCCGACTTCGGCTCAGGTCATGATCTCACAGCTCGTGAGTTCAAGCCCCACGTCGGGCTCTGTGCTGACAGCTCAGAGCCTGGAGCCTGCTTCAGATTCTGTGTCTCCCTCTCTCTCTGTCCCTAACCCACCTGCATTCTGTCTCTCTCTCTCAAAAATAAACAAACATTAAAAAAATTTTAAATGTTTTAAGTTGAAATAACATGCTATTATAAAATAGTTTCACAATCAGCTTCCAGCATGGGGTTTAACACACAGTAGATTCTCAATATGTATTTTTAGATCTCTTATTCTCAAATCTGAGGTTGAGTAAACCTCTGAGATAACAGTAAAATAGAGAAATTAAAATATAATTGAGGGACCAAATCCTTGATCATTTGTTGTCATGATATGGATAACTAAAATATAGTTTCCTCAAGTTAAAATATACATTATTCAGCAATTAGATAGGATCTAAGACTACAATCAGCAACATAATGTAGCCAATATTTTAGACACTGAACTAAAACAAAAAACAAAAAATCCCTTTATTATTTGTTTCCAAACCTAAACCATGAAGGAGAGCAGAAGCTATAGGTGATCTGTGTATCCTCCAGTACCTGGAACATAATGCAAGATTAATAAATACATACCAAAACAGGTAGTTCTTGACCTCAAGAAACTGAGAAATCTAGCTGGGGAGTCAGAATAAATACTCACATAAACAAATCACTGAAGACTTTTAAAAGCAATACATTTGCTTCTTCCAATCCATTCTACACACTCCAGTCAGTATCAATTTTAAAACACTTTTCTCTCGATACTTTACAACTCAAGAAACTTTAACAGCCCTCCATGGCCTAGAAAAATGCAACTGCCTTAGCCCTACTCCAGACCTAGTTCTTCATTTCTGGGTGTAGGACCCAAGTGCCTACAAATGATTCGGAAGTACAACCAGAATCTACAAAACCTCCACAAATGATTCTGAAGTACAACCGGAATGAGAACCACAACTGGGTTCACCCTACCTGAGATATTCTTGCTGTCAAGCTAGTCCATCTCATAGCCAATTCTCTTAGTTATGTTTTCTCCTGTTACCTTAAAACATTCCCTTTCCTCCTCTCCAAATATTACCCATCTTTCAAAATAATCTTCAAATGCTTTTTCTTCCATGAAACCACTCAAACTACAAAAGCCCACAATGCACCCATACCTCTAGACACATCAATACCTTTTTTATATACACAGTTCACTTATATTTTATGTCTACTTCTTTTAACATTGATGGACATTTAACACTAATGGATGACCAACAGATTTTCTTCACTACAGTAAATCTAAAACATAAACGAATACATACACACACACATTTCTAACTCTCAAAATCATGCTGCCTTAATATTAGTTACAGAAACCTTCAGGTACTTGACTCATACGATTGCAGTTTTCATGAGCACTGTCATTTATCAGTGCCAATGAAAGCTTCCTTCAAACATCACCTCCATATCTCTTAGGATGAACCATATAAGCTTATAACATCAATCTATTCGTAGGGTAGTTAGTGCCACATTTGAGATCATCCTCAAGCAGTGTGTAGAAAAATTATCAAGGGAAAGCATGAAACATTACATTTCAATGGACTTGAAATCCAAAGGGTTAGATATTTCTGAGATAAGGTTTGGAAATACAAATATGGACATACAAGTGTATGAGCAAGGCTACTGTTAAGATTGTATCAGATGATAAATTCAAAAAGAATATGCACAGAAAGTATAGTTTTTCTATCTTTTTGGAGGTGGAAGGTTCAAGTTATCCTATCTAGTTTTTCCTCAGGGCTAATCAATCCAAATATGTAGGGTTATATAAGTAGGTCTCAACAAAGGGTGATTTGTCCCCAGGGGACATATGGCAACGTCTAGAGACATTTTTGGTTGTCACAACTGGAGGTTGCTACTGGCATCTAACAAGTAGGGTACAGGGATGCTGCTAAACATCCTACAATGCCTAAGAGCCCCCCACCAACAACAAAAAAATTATCTCACCCAAAATGTCAATAGGTTGAGTAACCCTAGGTTATATTATATTTGGAAATGTAAACACAGCTTGATAGATGTTCATGAAACGGTCTGTTTTCTTAATTTGCTATTTTCCTCCCTTTGGTTCCCTTTAGCATCGATATCATTTAACTTATTGAGATTGCTAACCTCAAAGGAGATCATTCAAAGCATAAAGAAGGCACTTAGGACGCTAAACTAGGAATAGAAAATGAAGCAAGACAAACGTGTAATGTCAAGAAAACTATTAGAAGTTTATCAATATAAGATGTCAACATTGATATTTCACTTCGATTTAATGCTAAAATCATTAGGAAGCCTAATTTTATTACACCAAATGAGGAAGATAACTAAGATTTTCCGAGCATTTGGTAGCCTGGAGCAGAAAACGTAAATAGAAACTATTATGCAAAAGTCTAAGTTCAAGAGGCTCAAGTTAGCTAAAGCCCTACATGGATATCACAGAAGAGGGGGGTAAAAAAAAAGAAAGAAATAGCTCTTGGAGATATTAAGAATAAAGCATTTATTTCTGGGGATAAAGTTCTTTTTACCACAGGAATGAGGAAATACAAAAAAGAAGAATTCGATATTACACTTGCATAACCCAGACACTTCAGGCTGAATGTCACAGGACAGACTAAGGGCATGATTAAGGGCACCATCCCAAGTGGAAGTACAGGACTGGGTTAAGAATCTAAAGGACCTCTACCCTCACAGTCTCTTGCTTCCCCTAAAACACAGCCTCCCTGAGCCCTAGGCAGATCAAAAGAAGAAGTTCTGACCTATTGTGGGCACGTGCTGATGTCATCACTTTCTAGATGTGAATCATCAGATGAAAAGGCTTCTCTGACACAGATTTCCAATACATATCCTTACACAAAGTTGCCCTAGATATAAAAAGTGACCAGTATATCACTGGAGTCAAGAGAGACACAAAAGAATCTAAAAAAAAATTTCAAGGGAAGCAGTAGAAACCCAAAGGTAGATATGAGATGGCAACTTAAGTGAAAGAATGCAGAATAGAACAGCTATAGAGGACATCCAAAGCAATCTCTGAGGAACCAATGTAAACGTGTCCCTTTTAGACTGATATGTTCAAAAGCAGGCACCCTTCCTGCTTTTTCAGTTTTTTTTTTTATCTTTATAAACACAACACCTAACACAGTGCTTAGCACTGCCAATATTGAATTAATGAATTCAAGAAAACAAAGGGGACAGTTGGTATGCTTTTTTGCCTTTTTTTTTTTTTTTTTTTTTGTGGCATGCTTGTGTGTTGTGTGATGCCTACACTCTGGACCATAAGCCTGCAAAAGCAACCAATGCATACTTGTGGGCAGACTGACAGTAAAACACACATACTCACATACCTTCCTTCATGTCACAGGCACAGTGACAATATCACCAAGGCCTAGAGGTTTTGAGGAAAACAAGGAAATCTGTAACAACATCATTCAAAGTAACAGGAGCCAACGTGTTCAGGGTCTAAAGTTACTCAGACAGCAGCTAGACAAAATAAACATTTGTTCTATTACCTTTTTGTTATGTTGCCATGGGAATCTGTGTTTAGGAACACTTATTTTCCGCAACTAGATGATAGAGCAGTAAAAGGGGGATAGCTCCCGTGAAAGAGGAGAGAAGCCTGTATCTATAAAGGCAAGGAAGACAATAAATCCTATGGGGTTTTGTAAGGTCACACACATGCAGGATCTTTCAATCTATTCAAATTAATCGATCTATTTCAATTTATTCAAGTTAACAGAGACGGCTTTGGAGCCTCACAGCTAAAACATTAGTAACAGGTAACAGTCATTGGGGGAAGGTGGAGGAATGTAAAGCAGATGCAGAGCCAAATAAAACAAAAAATAAATGAGATCTGCAATGTTGAAGGCAGGTAAAAATGTCTTTTAAAATATGACCCAATAGTACGGAAAAACCTAGAAGCCCAAAGAAGTTAGAAAACGTTCAACCTGCCAGCAGGCTAATCTCCTTTTGTCAGCAGAAGTCTAGAGCTAATCTCTGTGCTCCCTTCCTTTTGGCAACAGAAACCTGAAAAAGTGAAATAAGCCCATGTTATTTAAAGAGCTGGACTGGAATACCCTGAATTTCTAGGGCCCAACAGAAGTACTGGCTCCGGTACTCAGAGCCTTCTGGAATGACAGTTGTGCGCATGGGTTGGGGCAATGCACCAACTCATCGGACTCCCCCATTCTACCCTGAAGTATTATTAGCACCTCTAATGGGTGCTAACAGTTCTTACAAAAGTTCTTAAAAGGCCAAGTAAGGTCCTTCATGATCCCTGTGCATCTGCAGCCCCTCCACCCTCTTCTACTACTATTTGGCCCCTGGTTCATTCAGTGCTAGCCAGACTGGTCTAGCTATTCTGGAGAAAGAGGCCGTTGCCTCAGAGCCTTTGCAACTCCTGATCCTTCAGCCTGGAATGTTCTTCCCTCCACACCCAAGTCCAACCAGTGTTCTAGATCACTTCCTGCAGGTCTTTGCTCAACTGTCACTTCATCATCCAGGCCCATCCTGACTATCCTGCTTAAAAGTGCAACACAGCCATCCCAGTAATTCCTCTCCTTACCTTGCTTCATTTCCCCCACAGCACCAACCATCTGACATACTAAAAATTTTTTTAAATTTATTATCTACTTCTACTTTCATCCCTCTTAGAATATAATTTCTTATGGGCACAAATTTTTCTCTGATTGTTCACACTCCATTTCCAACACCTGAAGAACAACCCATACATAGTAGACGCTCAGGGTATCAGTATAACACACAGTCCTATCCTCAAGGAACCCATCTTTCTTTCCCTTTGCTTTCACAATCCTTACAATACTCCAAAGTTCAGACAGTGGCACTAAAATCTATCCATTTGTCCATAGTCAAAACTTAGGGGTCATCCTAGACTCCTCTCTTCTATACTCTTTCTCCCCCACCTTCCACCTAGGAGCCAACAACTCAGAATCCAGGACCCATTTGTCAAAAGTGCAGAATTTACAGACCACCATTTTCCTCATTCTTAAAAATAAATTCTTAACAGGAAATGCTGGAAAACCAGCTAATTTTATAAATCTTTAACACACATGCACTTAATTTATGAAAATCCCTGAAAGCTTTATTTACAAAAAAATTTTTCAAGTTTAAATAGTTCTTTTTTTGTTTTTGTTTTTTGTTTGTTTCTCTTGTCCTGAAAAAACATGTGCGTGACTTCTAACTACATGGCAACCATGAGAGGAAATCCCTAGGTTCCAGGTCAGGGAAACTCACTTTACAATGAGGTTTTTATTGAGCATTACAGTAATGATACCTCTTAGATAGGAACAAATCAATACAAAATTTCACAGTAAAAAGCAAAAATTTAATGTATTTTCAAAAGCCTGGATAAGCAACTATTTCTATGATATCCTATAGTTATATAACACAAATATGTACAGATAGTCCCAACTTTACAAAATGCACATTGAAGAATTCCAAACCAACAGGATTCATAAATTCAGGAAATAACTATTTGCACTAATAGTTACTTGGGGAAAAAAATGTAATCTGGGCAGTGAGTTCATTTTTGGTCTATCAATTCTGAGGAAGAGGGGTAACTTTAATAAGTTAGGTCACTATCCCTCAGATTACCTAGGCAATGATGGTGGTGGGATTGGAGCTGTACAGTCACAGCTCTATTGCAAGTGACTCAGCAACCCTTCTTCACAAAAGAAGAGGGAAGGACAAACAGCACAAGAGAAGATGTCATCACACAACCTCAGCAGCTTACATGTAGAGGAAAGACGACTTCTAAAGTGTCGAAACCCTAGAACCAAATCCAAGGTACCACTGGCAAGCAAGCCATTTCCTTCAACGGATGAATCTCGTTCTTCACCTCTATAACTAGGTTAATAACACCAGGCTTCAGAGAGCAGGTGAAGACTGAACGATAATGCTCTGAGTGAAAATACTTTATAGTGTAAAATCCCATACAAATGTCAATTTATACTAAAGTGAGAGTGATCTAGCCCAGTGAATTTTTCCACCTTTGGATCCTAAGCCTCAGGGGCTCAATGCCATGTGCACTGTTGCCCATGAAAGGCCAAAGTCAACACACAGATCACCTCTGAAGCTGAGCTAGAGGGAAATCAAAAACAGAGTACTCTTCAGTATCAAGAAATATTAAACTGGTGGAACTGAAAAGCCAGAGATTCAGAATACTCTTATTTAAAAATGGGAGCCAGCAGAAAAGCATCAGTTAAAAAAAAAAAAAAAGGATTCAATAAATAAAATATGACTTTATAACAAACTTGACTGAATTCTTTCTTAAAAGTCTTTATATATAAATAATATAAATATTTGCCACTATCTTTAAACATTTATTGGTTGGTACTGGCAACATGCAGCCAATCACCTTGCTTTTGGTTACAAACAAAAGCAAATGGGAAGAAAGATCAGCATGGGCCTATTATCACCACTAGAAAAATAAACGGCATGCCCCCCTTACTGATCAGGAGTCAAGAAAGTCATCTTTGCATAGTCAACAATGATGTATATTCATTTATTTGTGCCCTGGCTCATCCTAAAAGAAAAAAAAAAGAAGATTAAAAATGGTGAATGGCTAGTAACACTAAAACTTAGCTTTGTTTATTTTTATTATATTTATGTATATACAATCTTGTTCCACAAAGCATTTAGGAAGTTGGATTTGATATCTTAGTAAATTTTGCCATCCTCTTACTAAAAATCTTGTATGTGCTTTATATACTGATGATAAATATAAACCACAAAGCAAAATGCCTAGAACATAGTAAGCAATCCATACAATGTAGTTATTATTCGCATTAGGCTATAAGCTCTCCGAGGGAATGGATTACCTCGTTCTGTCTTGTTCAGGGCTCTATCTCAAGAAACCTAGCCCGTTACCTAATCCGTAGTTGGTATCCAATATTGTTGAATAAACAACTGAATATGACTTAAGAGTAATTCTCAACTCTCGCCTATTTTATGGCTGCCAGTGCTCCACCTCCTCTAATCAACAGCAAAGGTCTGGAAAAACCATACCCAGAGGAAAGGCATTTAAGTTCCTGTTTATATTTCCTTAAACTCACCACAAAGAGTCCCCCCTTCTGTCTCCAAACCAGAAAATCAATGCTTCGCAACAATGTATTCTTAAACGATTTTGCTTCATTTCCCCTCACTGACAATGCACAAAGTTCCTTAAAACTTCAAGACTTGGTTTAGTTCCCTCTACCCCCTAAAAAGGAAAGGCATATTTATAAAACCTTATCAACTCTCAATTGCTAGTCTGATTCCTTGATCTTTGATTCACAGTTGGTTATCATACAGGCTGCTACTTGCTTTTTTACTATATACTTAGTACAAATTAAAATAATAAAAATAGGCTTAATATAAGAAAACTTTTTAACTTATACATCAAAGCGTATCACACTTCAGAGCAATCAAATTAGGAAACTGACACATATTTTAGTGAGGCTGCATTCCTTAAAACACTTTCAGAGATTCTTTTTTGGAACAGACTTCAGATCCAGTTCTACGAGTCACACAAGAAATTCTGTCATTACTTTACAGTTACAACTCCTATTTGACCTAAAACAGTATCATCAACTTGAATGCCTAATCTTTTTCACCAGACGTGAGTACAAACTCTCTTATTTGGATTCAGTTTGATTTTGTTATTCCCTAAAGTCAAATCTGCTCCCAAAGGATGAAGGTAGTGAAAAATAACACAGGCTCCAGAAAGGATACTAAAAGAAATTAAAGAAAAAAAAAATGTTTTCTGCAACACCCGAAAAACTGCTAATTGAAAGAAACTCTTCAAGTAACTCTGAATGAGAGAACACTTACTTGTAAATCCAAATTTTGATATTTTCAATCCAAAATCAGTTACATTTATTTACAGTCAATTGTCACATAGTATCAGATGTATATTCCTCCACCAATATACCATAGGCTACACTTCCAATCCCTTGGGGAAATACTACTAAAAAACAATGAACAAGCTCTGCCCCCCTGTAAAAACACTTAAGAAACTTAACAGTGGAGGTCTCTGAGGAAAGGAATAGCATGGTTGGAGAACAAGAAAGGAAATGAGACTTTTCACTAAATATCCTTTTACACAATGTGAATGTATTACCTATTTTTAAAAATCTGTTTAACAAAGTACTTCAAAGTGTCAGAAACTGCAGGCTTCTGTAAGCCAGAAAGAATAGTACTAAAGAAATGTAAAGGTCATTTTAATGACTTTACTGTAAATCTGGATCTCTAGTTCCAGTGCAAAGCTGTTTATACCAACAACAGGAAAACTGCAAGCAGTTCTTTTGAAGTTCACTAAACTCCCCGTAGTTAAGATATTCTGCTTTACCATTCCATTAAAGTTTAAGCATCATTGGAAACAAAAACTTGGTACTATAAAAATTAACGTGTCAATTCAAGAATGAAAAATAGAGGTAAAATAATCAGCTATTAAAGGAGCCACAATCCAAATACATCTTTGAAAATGAGCAAATAACACACACACATATATATGTGTATATGTAGTAAAATGTTGCAAATTCCCTTAAAATGTAAACTGTCGCACTATAAAAATGGGGAAAGATGTCAAGCATGGTACCATCAGCAACTTAACTCAAGCAGCTTGAACTAGAAAATGCAATATGATCTGTTGCTTGACACAGTTGCACAATCTCAATTACCCAGAAGATTCTACCAAACAGGAAATTCATAATGTGACTTTAAGAAACACAGGAATTACAAAGATTAACACGTCCAAAAGCCTGGAGTTTGTTCCAAAACAAAAAAAATAATTTTATAAAGGCCCTTTTCAAATGATGCATGCGCATGAATACATGGATTACTCTCAGATCAGCAGCTCTCAAGACACAGCAAATCTAAACTACAGTGTATAAAACCTAAGTTAGTGAAACATTTCGGATCCAGAAGTTTTATATCAATTTCATTTAAAACACACACAATGTGAATGAAAGCTGAGATGTGTCTCTTCCTTCCTCTGGGTTACATTCCATATCCTTATGAAAACCATGGTGTACCTCACGCTACAAATGGAGACAAGTTCCCTGCAAACTCTCTAAGGGACTTTGAAAACAGTTATTCGCAAGATGTCTTGCAATTAAAAAAACACATTTACAATACCTCCCAGCATTGTCAACAACTTTTTGATCTCGAGCGCGTCCAACGGATCTGAATCTCACTTGCTCCAAAGGAGAAAACTGTTTTGTCAAACAATACCTAAATGAGCAGCGGTATGTGACTAATCAGTGAGGCCGCCAGTTTCTCAAGCTGCAGTATTCTTGCAGGCACTACCACCCACCCCCACTCTGCGAAAAGGAAATACGCTTTCAGCCGAATCGGAAACACACCACTCAAGCTGGCACTGGGCTCGCCGAGATAAAGTCGGTATTTCGGGCTCTATGGGTCGCTGCTGATTCAAGTGCGAATTCAAAAAGAATGGTTCTCAAAAGGAGATTTCGAAAGAGGTTTGCAAAAGAAGCCGGGACAGAACGCCCTTCGTCGTCAGTTTTGTTCAGACGACCGCGCTCTCCCGGTCGAGCTTTGCCCTTCTGCTTCTCCCCGCAGCTCCCAGGGCTTGTCGTCTGCTTAGAGGGCACGCTCGGCGCCCAAAGCGGGAGCACCTCCGGAGAGGGTCTTTCTGCTCCATGCGGGCAGGGAGACCCCCGAAGAGACACCCCCGCCTCCAGGCCAGCCCCCGGAACAGAACCCCACCCCCCACCCCCAGCCGACAGGCGCAGGGTGCGAGCCAGGGCCGAGCTCCGGCACCACCGCCCGCCGAAGACCTGCATCTTGCACACAACTGACCACCTACCTGGGGGTGCAGAGTGAGGGGTGCAAGGGGTACAGGGAGTGCAGGACAAGGGTCGAAGGGCAGCGATGCCCTCCCCCAAGGAAAATTCCTGCCGCTTGGTGCATCGCTGAGCTGTGGGGGCAGGCCTGGCTCTGGGGCATTGAGGGCCACCCAGCCCCACCGCAGCCCCAGGCCGGGTGACACTCACCACACGGAGCCATAGGCACCGGAGCCCACCGGGGACAGGTTCTGGTAACGCTCCGGCACCTCCCAGATTGTCTTGTTCAGCTCCTGCCGGTAGAACGTGGGCCTCTCCTGAGACATCTTCCAGCGGCGGCCGCGGGGCTAGGAGGTGGCCCTAAGGGGCCCCGCCTGCGCCCGCACCGGCTCCCCGGCCCTCGTCGCCCGCCTGGCCGGGCGGGGACCCGGCGCTGGCAGGCGGCGCAGGTGCGGCAGACGCGACCCCGCCGAGTCCCGCGCCCGCGCGGCCCCTGTCAGCCGCAGCTGCTGGAAGCGCCTCAGCGACGGGGAGCGAGCCCGGCTGAGGGCAAGGGCACGCTCCGGGGCTCGAGGCTGCGACCACCACGCTCCCCCTGCACCCTCTCCCCCACCGGGCCGACTCTAGACTGCGCCGCGGGAGTATCGCTCCAGCTGCAGCGCCCGCTGAGGTTCCACTGGTCGCGGTTCCAGAGCCAGCGAACAGGAGCCTCTGGCCGTAATCTCGCGAGAACAGCTCCCGGGACTCTCAGCGAGTCGAGATTTTACCCAATATGGAACCCGCCCACGGGAGGGGGTTGACGACGGGAGAGGATGGGAGGAGTACTTCTCGCGAGAAAAGAGCAACAGCTGGCGACCAGAGGCAGGAACTCTCAGGGACTGTTCTTAAGGGCGCGAAGGCGGACCCGGGTAGGAGGGATAAGTGGGCAACACATGCCGCGTGCGCCCCACCGTGGTCACCGGGGCGAATGCCTGGCTCGGTGGTGGAGAGCGACAGTGATTAATAGGGTGTCGGGAAAAATACCGAAAGATCTTTGAACTGCGGGTAGTCACCAACAGCCGAGTATCTGCTCAGTGGAACCCTTAATTTCCAAGAAATACATTTAAAAAGGTAGGTTCTGGCCAGAAAGCCGTTGTATTCCATCCGTTCAAGGACATATGGCTTAATTCTTCGGAATTATGACGAAAACTGTCCCCAAAGCAAATATTAGCCCTGCATGAAGGCTGAGGTTTTTCCACTCTCTTAGTGGTTCTTAAACTTCTATGTGCAGAAGAATCATTTCGGGTGCTTAAAAATGCAGAGTCCCAGGACGCACAGGGAGTCTAAGAGTATAGGGTCGGTGAAGGCGCCAAGAAAGCGCATCTTTACAATATGCCCCAGGCAGTTCTGATTCAGGAAAAGTCTCCAGTATCTCCCTTTGAGAAGGATTTCTGAAATCATTACTCTGAGGATTTGAAACCGAGCCCTGCTCTGAAGAGCTTCCAGCGAAGATGATTTTAAGCATTTGATTCACTCCTCTCAGATTAAGGAGTAACAAGGCAGAGATTACACTGTTTTATGAAAGTGTCGCATTAGGCAAGTCAATTGACCTTTCTTGACCCTGGTTCCAGTTTCCGCAAAAAAAAATTCCTGCCTTACGTTCCCACCTAACGGGGTCATTTGTAAAGCTGAACAAGATAATAAAGTGTGAATGGGCAAGGTATTATAACCCCATACCTACCCCCCACTGTTAACCATCCTATTCCTTTGTTAAAGTTTGTTCCAATCTCTCTTAGAAATAACTAGATCCAATCCAGGACACTTCTCAACACTTCCCATGATTATTCTCTTTGGTGTTATGCTTCCCTTGGAGTGCTCAGATTTTGCTTATCTTGTCGCAGCATCTAGCACAGTGCCTAGAACATAATAGGTACCTCATAAATATTTATTGAACAAATTATGAATAATGAGCATGATCTCACTTAGGGGGTGGTGCAGGATCCTTAGTTCTCCTCAAAGAAAACAAAAACCAGAGTCACGGATGATTTGTGGAAAGCCTTTCTTGGGGGGATTCAGTGTGGCTTAGCCTGGATTCTCTTGCCTAGGAGGACATGCTGCTTGAAAATGTCCCAGGACAACCTGCAGGTTAGGGAGCTTTCCAAGAAAGAATGAAGGCTGAAGGAGGAAATGACAGCAAAAATGTCACTGAAATAAAATGGCAAGTGGGAGTGGAAAATCAAGGAGATGAATGGACGATGGAATCCTACGGGATTCATATAATTACCCAACAAATTGGGATGGTGAGGTGAGAGTGACTGAAAGGGTAAAGATTCAGGAGGCAATCCATTCACTCACTCCTTCAACAAATCTGTACTGAATGCCTCCTAGGTGCGGGGCACTTCCGATTAATGGGGATCCGCAAGCATGCTGCCTACATGGAGTTTACAGTAACAGCAGGGCAATCATCCAATCGTTCAACACAAATTTATTGAGCACTTGCTGCGTCTACCACATTGTTTAGGCACGGATAATACAGCAGTTAATGAACGAGATGAAATTCCCCGCCCTTAAGGGGGTGACAATTTACAAAAAGGAATAGGTCCAGTGAGTGATGCGTTACACACTAACACAGTAATCGAGCCAAGTGCAAAACTGCAAAGGGGCCAAGCAGGAATACAAGGCATAGTTAGAGACGGTGACAGGGACTGAGTAAACTTCAGAGGGTTAAAGGGCAGGGAGCAGAGCAAGAGACCTGGGCTGGAGAGTGTCCTTCCGTGGGAGGAGCCAGGCTAATGATGGCAGAGAGCTAGGGTTGGAGACCTGCGTGACCTTATTATAGCCTCAGTTTTCCTTGTGTGTCTTCCGACCTGACAAGGTCGTCGCGTGATTTAAGTGAATTACTGTGTGCGGCGTGCGGGGCACGAGGGCTGGCATCAAGAGGGCCCCCAATCAAGAGCAGTCAAACCCCAAAGCAAGTGGAGGCCTGGGTGGCACAGATTGAAGGGCTTCCCTGGCCCCAGGAGCCCCCGCTCGGGGCTCCGCACCGTAGCTGCCCTTGCTCTGCTTCCTCGCTCCCCTCTCTGGTGCCCCGCCCGCCAGAACGCCCTCGGGTTCGGCCGCAACGGCTCGGGAACGGCCGGCGTCCGAGTCTACAGCGCCGCCAGCCAGGCCGCAGCTGCGTCGGACCTCAGCGTCCGCTCCCGCGTCCCCGCCGGGAGACCCAGGTGGAGCCGTGGCAGAGAGCCGCCCGGGGCCGGGGGCTGCAGGGTGGAGCCGGGCGCGGGCGTCCGGGTGCGGGGCACCAGCCCCGGTCGCCCTCCGAAGTCCCGGGGCGGGGGCTGCGTCAGTGGCCGGCAGGGCCCGGCGCGTCGCGGGCGCTCAGTGTTTGTGGCATGAATGAATGACGGTATCCCTGAGAGCTTATCTCTCAGAGGGATCTTCTCTGCTTGTGAAAGGCCGCCGAACCGCTAGGACAGGGGGCGATGCATGCGATTTGCAATGGGAGCCTTTCAAACTCTTTGGTCCGAGTTGCCAGAAGCTCCAGAACTGAGCTGCAGCCTGATCCTCTCGCTACCACCGTCTGTCTCCTGCGGCCCCACTGCCCAGGCGCGCCTTCTTCTTTCAGACCTCACCGCTCTGTTCATTTTGTTCTTTGGGACTGCGCCCCCACTCCCACCTGCCATGGCTCCCTTCTCTTTCTCTCAACTCCTACTGATGTTATCAGTGCCCCCCTGTGAAGCCTTCTCCAACATCCTCACCCTGACCATGAGTTTCTCTCCAACACACCCCACTGGTCGCATCGAAGGTAGTTGTGTATGCTTTTGATGGCTGTCGACCCAGTCCCCAAGGCTCTTCATCCCCAGCCACCAGACAGCATAACTGAAGGATCCTAAAAGCAGTGCACCCCGCTTGTGCCTTTGCTATATCCCAAATACATTCCCTATAAAAATGGAGGTAGTAACGGGCAAAGGGCTGTTGTTTCTGATGAAATTACAAATGCTTATTTGAAATTTTGGAAGTGGATATTACCTTACCATGATTATAGAGAATATAGGAAAGATGACAGTATGAGGCGAAAGATATTCTTGCAACTAAACTAAGGTTCAGGATTTCACATCTATCAGTCAGGTTAATAGAAATTTGGGTTGCATTTAAGTTTTTGATTATTGGCCTTTAAAATACTTTCAGCATAGGGGCGCCTGGGTGGCGCAGTCGGTTAAGCGTCCGACTTCAGCCAGGTCACGATCTCGCGGTCCGTGAGTTCGAGCCCCGCGTCAGGCTCTGGGCTGATGGCTCGGAGCCTGGAGCCTGTTTCCGATTCTGTGTCTCCCTCTCTCTCTGCCCCTCCCCCGTTCATGCTCTGTCTCTCTCTGTCCCCCAAAAAACAAACAAACAAAAAAAAAACAACAAAAAAACGTTGGAAAAAAAATACTTTCAGCATATTATGTAAATGAATCAACAGATGGTTGATAGGGGTAGTTTGGGGGATGCAGGGGCTAGGTCAAATGTGCCTTTTTTATTTTTTAATGTTTATTTATTTTTTGAGACAGAGAGAGAGTGCAAGCGGGCAGGAGCAGAGAGAGGGGCAGAGCATCCAAAGCAGACCCTGTACTGACAGCAGCTAGCCCCATGTGGGACCCAGACTTGTGAACTGTGAGATCATAACCTGAGCAAAAGTCGGACATTCAACCGACTGAATCACTCAGGTATCCCCAAAGTGCCTGTTTTTTAAAAAACATTTTTAAAAATGTTTATTTGTTTTTGAAGGGGGGAGAGAGAGAGAGAGAGAGAGAGAGAGAGAGAGAGAGAGAGAGAGAGAGACAGCATGAGCGGGGGAGGGGCAGTGAGAGAGGGAGACACAGAACTTGAAGCAGGCTCCAGGCTCTGAGCGGTCAGCACAGAGCCCGACGTGGGGCTTGAACTCATGAACTGTGAAATCATGACCTGAGCCAAAGTGGGACGCTTAATCGACTGAGCCACCCAGGTGCCCCCTTTTTAACTTTTTTTTTTTGAGCTTATTTATTTTTGAAGGAGAGAGAGACAGTAAAAGTGCCTGTTTTTAACAATGCCCCCAAATTGAGCATGGGAAGACTAACCAAATAAATGATAAATAAATAATTGGCTACATTTACAGCAGTCCTCACACTTTATTGTGTAGCAGAATCACCTGGAGGTTTCTTAAACCAACTGCTGGCCCATCCGCAGAGTTTCTGATTAATTAGGTCTTGGCTAGGTGGGACCTGAGAATTTGCATTTCTAACATGTTCCCAGATTATGCTGATGCTATTTGTGTGGGCACCAAGTGTGGGCTACACAGATGAAAATAATTTGTTGGTAGTGAAGCCAGATGCCCAGAATCACGTTTGTAGAAAAAGAAAATGAAACCCTAGGAACTTCAGACCCATAGTCCACCCACCTAAATATTTTGTCTGATGTCAAGAAGCATCAGGGAATTGTTTTCTAAGCAGACACTTAGCTTCAAGATTATGGGTAGAACTTAGCATGTTATTGATCACACCATGTGCAAAGACCCGTCACACTGATGCCCTCAGGAGTCAGCAACAGAGACCCCCTCTTGCATTGTGTCTCAGCTGAAAGGTCATTCCCATCAGTGTACTTTGATAACTTTTTTCTGAAATGCACCACCTTCTCCACACCAAACTGCATCTGCCACTTGTAAATAGGAGCTTCTTATCATCAGAAGTGTCCTGCTAATGCATTAAAATCAACCAGTAGAAGGGGCGCCTGGGTGGCGCAGTCGGTTAAGCGTCCGACTTCAGCCAGGTCACGATCTCGCGGTCCATGAGTTCGAGCCCCGCGTCAGGCTCTGGGCTGATGGCCCAGAGCCTGGAGCCTGTTTCTGATTCTGTGTCTTCCTCTCTCTCTGCCCTTCCCCCGTTCATGCTCTGTCTCTCTCTGTCCCAAAAATAAATAAACGTTGAAAAAAAAAATTAAAAAAAAAAATCAACCAGTAGGGTTCCTATGAAATCAAGAAAGACATGATGGAGCTGCACAAAGTCTAGAGATGACTTAAAAAAAAAAAAAAACAATAAGGAATCATGTGTTTTATCTTTATCATGTGATGAGTTCTTTAAAGACAGCTTTCCTCCTGTCCCTCCTAACCAGCCTCGCTGTGGTCCCTCCCATGAGTGATGACTTTATTACTTTCCCCCTAAGCTACAGTAATAATAATGGTCTCCAACTGGACTTTCTGCCTCAGTCTCTTTCATTTCCAGCACTGTCCAATAGAACTTTCTATGATGATGGAAATGTTTTATACCCACACTATTCATATTCAGTATGGTAGCCTCTGCCCCATGTGGCTGCTGAGCACTTGAACTGTAGCTAGTGCAACTGAAAAACTGAAGCTTTCATTTCATTTTATTTTAATTAAGTTAAATTTAAATAGCCACAGGTAGCCAGTGGCTACCATGCTGGATAGTATAGCTCTAGACCATACCACTGACACTTTGTCTTGCCAAAAAGCACTTCTCTGTGTATATTACTAGTCCTGCTCAAACACTTTCTTTTTTGTCATGATAAGTGTACTCTTTGATCCCTATCACCAGTTTCACACATCCCCACAACCCCCTCCCCCTAGTAACCATCAGTTTTTTCTCTACAGTTAAAAATCTGTTTCTTGGTTTCTCTCTCTCTCTTTTTCCTTTGCTCATTTGTTTTCTAACTTCCACATATGAGTGAGATCATATGTCTTTCTCTGACTGACTTATTTGGCTTAGCATTATACTCTCTAGCTCCATCCATGTTGTTGCAAATGGCAAGATTTAATTATTTTTCATGGCTGAATATATATACACACACACACACACACACACACACACACACACACACACCACATATATATTTCATGGCTGCATACACACACACACACACACACACACACACACACATCTTCATTCATTCATTCACCTATTGATGGATACTTGGGCTGCTTCAGTAGTTTGACTATTGCAAATAATGCTGCAATAAACAGAGGGGTGCATATATCCCTTTGAATTAGTGTTTTTGTATTTTGGGGAAATGCCCAGTAATGCAATAGTGGTTCTATTTTTAATGTTTTAAGGAACCTCCATACTGTTTCCATAGTGGCTGCACCAGTTTGCATTCCCACCAACATCCCTTTTTCTCCACATCCTTGCCAGCATTTGCTGTTTCTTATGTTTTTGATTTTGACCATTCTGACAGGTATGAGTGCTATCTCATTGTGTTTTGATTTGCATTTCCCTGATATTGATGACAAAGATCTTTTCATGTGTCTGTTGGTCATCTGGATATTTTCTTTGGAGAAATGTCTGTTCATGTCTTCTGACCATTTTTAATTGTATTACTTATCTTTGGGGTATTGAGTTGTATCCCTTCTTTATATATTTCAGATACTAATCTTTTTTCAGATATGTGATTTGCAACTATCTTCTCCCATTCCATAGGTTGCCTTTTAGTTTTGTTGATTGTTTCCTTCACTGTCCAGAAACTTTATTTTGATGTAGTCCCAATAATTGTTTTTGCTTTTATTTCCTTTGCCTCAGGAGGCGTAGCTAGAAAAATGTTGCTACAGTCAATGTCAGAGAAATTACTGCCTGTGTTCTCTTCAAGGATTTTTATAGCTTCAAGTCTTGCATTTAGGTCTTTAATTCATTTTGAGGGTTTTTTAAAAAAAATGTTTGTTTATTTATTTATTTTGAGGGAAAGAGAGAGTGAGAGAGCATGTGTGTGAGTGGGGAGGGGCAGAGAGAGAAAGAGAGAGAGAATCCTAAGCAGCCTCTGCGTTGTCAGCACAGAGCCCTATGTGGGGCTCCATCATATGAACTGTGAGATCATGACCTGAATTGAAATCAAGAGTCAGATGCTTAACCGAGAGCCACCCAGGCACCCCTTGAGTTTATTTTTGAGTATGGTGTAAGAAAGCGTCCAGTTTCATTCTTTTGCATGTTGCTGTCCAGCCTTCCTGGCACCATTTGTGGAAAAGACTTTTTCTCACTGTGTATTTATTCCTCCTTTGTCAAAGATTAATTGACCATGTAATTGTGGGTTTATTTCTGGGTTGTCTATTCTAGTGTATTGACCTTTGTGTCTGTTTTTGTGCCGGTACCATACAGTTTTAATTACTATCACTTTGTAATATAACTTGATGTCTGGAATTGTTATACCTCTGGTTTTGTTCTCCTTATTCAAGATTGCTTTGTCTATTTGGTGTCTTTTGTGGTTCCATACAAATATTAAGATTGTTCTAATTCTGGGAAAAATGCGGTTTCAAATTCTAAGTAGCTAAAAAATCTGGGTTCAACCCAGCATTTTAGGCCCTCCAGGAATAGGCCTCAACCTACCTTTTTGGGCTTGACACTGACTTTACTCCATCTACTAAATCACCTGCTTTATATTATCTCTGTAATTTTATCTTATTTTCTTCCTGAAATACCTGATTCTTCTCCCTGCCCCCGGTTTAGACAGTGCAGAGCTCAAATCATATCCCCTCTCCACCAGAAGGCCTTTCTCATCCCCCTAGGTTGGAATTATTAACCCCACTCTGTAGGTCACATGGTATTTGGATGTAGCATTTTTTGGAGCCAAAAAGATGGAGTTCAGGTTTGGCTCTGCTATTTGACTCTGAGAAATTAAAACTAAACTCATCAGTAAAATGGGTACAATCAGTATGAGGAAAATAGTACCTCTCTTGAGAGGATGTGTGTGAAGAACCTGCCAAATAGCAGGGCAGCAATAAATGTTAATACCTGTCTTTCCCACTTCTAAACTCTTACAACACTATATTTTGGGATTTGTATTCTACTAAACTACAGAGTCTTTGTTCTTTTGTATCCCCAGAGCCTAGCATTCAGCAAATGTTTGTGGGATACTAAATTAATTGACCACAGATGAAATAGTAGGTGAATTCTGAAGTCACAAGTGAAGGCCAAGAGGGACACCTGGGTGGCTCAGTCAGTTAAGTGTCTGACTTCAGCTCAGGTCATGATCTCATGGTCCATGAGTTCAAGCCTCGCATCAGGCTCCATGCTGACAGCTGGGGGCCTAGAGCCTGCTTCAGATTCTGTGTCTCCCTCTCACTCTCTGCCCCTCCCCTGCTTGTGCTCGCGCGCTCTCTCTCTCTCTCTCTCTCTCTCTCAAAAATAAATGAACATTAAAAAAATGTTTTAAATAAAGGAAGGCCAAGAGTACATATGGTAGAAATTTATAAAATTGTGAAAATAAAAGCAGACAGACCTATCCAAACTTAGTCTGGTAGATGGGGGCTACCTCTCAAAATATCAGTGATGTAGATTGAAGACAATAAAATGAAATCTTACTTTCTGTAAGTGAACTAGTGGGATACAATACCTCCAAAGGGTGTGACAACAGAATATATATATACTTTAGCATGGAAAGAGAGAGAAATTCTTGGGGGATAAAGCTCTTGGTGCAAAGGTCACACCCTGATGGTCCATTGGCTGATTTCTGGCCTGCAGAGGTGTTTTGTTCAATGGGATATGTAAAGTGATGGACAACATTTCCAAGTCAGAAGACCTCAGATAAAAATCTGAGATAAAAAATTATGGCTTCACTTGAAAAAGATCCAATCTGTGGGTACCTGGATGACTCAGTCGGTTAAGCATCTGACTTCGGTTCAGGTCATGATCTCACAGTTCCTGAGTTCCAGCCCCGAGGTGGGCTCTGTGCTGACAGCCTGGAGCCTGCTTCAGATTCGGTGTCTCCCTCTCTCTGCCCCTCCCTCTGCTCAGTCTCTCTCTCCTTCAAAAATAAATAAACATAAAAAAACTTTTTTAGGGGCGCCTGGGTGACTCAGTCGGTTAAGCGTCCGACTTTGGCTCAGGTCATGATCTCGTGGTCCGTGAGTTCGAGCCCCGCGTCAGGCTCTGTGCTGACCGCTCAGAGCCTGGAGCCTGTTTCAGATTCTGTGTTTCCCTCTCTCTGACCCTCCCCCGTTCATGCTCTGTCTCTCTCTGTCTCAAAAATAAATAAACGTTAAAAAAAATTTTTTTTTTTAATTTTTTTTAAATGAAGAAAGGAAGAAAAAGATCTGATCTGGTCATGCTGGGCCCCACGTGACCCATGCCAGCTGGAAATGAGTAGCCTTTGGTGCCTCTGTCAGCTCCAGTGTCCCCCCACCCCACCCTTCACCCAGTACCTCGATGGGCATATATTGCCTGCTTCATGCCAACCCTACCTTAGTGCCATTTTCAGGAACAAAATGCTGGATTCAAGACCCTGGACCCAACCCAGGATGGCAGTTTTTATCACCTCATTATACTCAGCAGGTTACTGGGCTCTCTCAGTTGCCAGGAACAGATACATTCCAGTAAAGGAAGCTTGTTGTAAGATTACATAGGAAGGGGCGCCTGGGTGGCTCAGCTGGTTAAGTGTCTGACTTCATCTCAGGTCATGACCTCACAGTTTGTAGCTTCGAGCCCTGCACTTGTCTCTCTGCTGTCAGCAAAGAGCCTGCTTCAGATCCTCTGTCCCCACCCCTTCGTCCCCTCTCCCATTCACACTTTTTTGTTCTCTCTTTCTCAAAACTAAACGTTAAAAAAAAATATTACATGGGAAAAGTAAGGAAGACTGAATGAATATTCCTACAGGTGGGGGAAAGAAAGGGAAAAATATTGCTTGTTTTAATGTACAGTTCTGTTTCTTTCTGTAAAAGACACAAATTACTAATTCTCTTTTGTTTTTTAATTTTTTTAAAATTTACATCCAAATTAGTTAGCATCTAGTGCAACAATGATTTCAGGAGTAGATTCCTTAGTGCCCCTCACCCATTTAGCCCATCGCCCCTGCCACAACCCCTCCAGTAACCCTCTGTTTGTTCTCCATATTTAAGAATCTATTATGTTTTGTCCCCCTCCCTGTTTTTATATTATTTTTGTTTCCCTTCCCCTATGTTATCTGTTTTGTCTCTTAAAGTCTTCATATGAGTGAATTAATATGGTTTGTGTCTTTCTCTGACTGACTAATTTCACTTAGCATAATACCCTCCAGTTCCATCCACGTAGTTGCAAATGGCAAGATTTATTCTTTTTGATTGCCGAGTAATACTCCATTGTATATATATACCACATCTTCTTTATTCATTCATTCATCCATTGGTGGACATTTGGGCTCTTTCCATACTTTGCCTATTGTTGATAGTGCTGCTATAAACATAAGGGTGCATGTGTCCCTTCTAAACAGCACACCTGTATCCCTTGGATAAATGCCTAGTAGTGCAATTGCTGGGTCGTAGGGTAGTTCTATTTTTAGTTTTTTGAGGAACCTCCCTACTGTTTTCCAGAGTGGCTGCACCAGCTTGCATTCCTACAAATTACTAATTCTCTTAAGTGACACATTGTAAAATACCTCTTCCATCCTCTTTTATATTCCCCAACCACATTCTCACTTTATTGAATTGTGATCTTTAATTCACAGGACTGGCTATACAACACACAACTGCTACCCAGTGCTTTGAAAGTAAAAATACAATATTGGACTATGGCCCAATCAGTTCACTTTTCAAAAATCTCGGTTTTATCACCTATAAAATGGGGATAACAGCAATATTAGGATTGTTGTGGAAATTACATGAAATAACTCATGAAAAAAATTGAGGGCAATGCTTGGTATATAACAAGTGCTCTATAAATATTGGTAATGATGATGATGATGATGATAAATGAGCATTCTGAAGGAAAACAACATTGCCGACACATTAAACTTGTTTTCAGTTTCACCTATAAAAGAACTACTTGGGTAATCTACATATTTGGAGTATCTTATAGCTATGTGATATGTGTGTGTGTGTGTGTGTATACACACTTTTCCATATTTATGTGGGAAGCAATTTAGAGTTTATGCCTTTTTTATTATTCAAAAACATAGGTGATCAAGAATGATTGGGGCACCTGTGTGACTCAGTCAGTTGAGCATCTGACTGTTGATTTCAGCTCAGGTCATGATCTCATGGATCATGGGTTCAAGCCCCATGTCAAGTTCTGCACTGACAGTGGGGAGCCTGCTTGGAATTCTCTCTCTCTCTCTCTCTCTCTCTCTCTCTCTCTCTCTCTCCTCTCGATTTGTCTCTCTCTCTCTCAAAATAAATAAATAAAAACTTAAACAAGACTGTACTTTCTTCCACAAATGAATCTATAGCTATCCTCAGTAACTCCTCCTTCTCATTTTCTTTTTTTTTTTTTTAATATTTGTTTTTGAGAGAGAGACGGAAGGAGAGAGAGGGAAGGAGAGGGAGAGAGAGGGAGAGAGTGCAAGCACAGGAGGGGCAGAGAGAGAGGGAGATAGAGAGCCCCAAGCAGGTTCCAGACTGTCAGCACAGAGATGGACACGGGGCTTGAACCCATGAACCATGAGATCATAGTCTGACCCAAAAGTCAAGAGTCAGACGCTTAACTGACTGAGCCAATCAGGGGTCCCTCCTCATTTTCTTAAAAGAACAGGATGAAAAAAAAAAGAGCAGGATGATATAGATTTGTTTTTTAAGTTTTTATTATTTATTTTTGAGAGAAAGGGGTGGGGGAGGGGCAGAGAGAGAGGGGGACAGAGGATCTGAAGTTGGCCCTGCACAGACAGCAAAGAGCCCGATGCCAGGATCAAACTCATGAATTGTAAGATCATGTCCCAAGAACCAAAGGCACATACTTAACCCACTGAGCCACCCAGGTGCCCCAGGATGATACAGATTTTTAAAGCTTGATGTGACCCTTTGAGACTGTGTGTTCCAACCATGTTATTTTATGCATGAAACTGAAGGAAACTGAAACTCAGTTTCTGAGAAACTTAAGCCCAATCATACCATTAGTTAGAAAAACAGCCAAGGCTGGAACCCCAGTCTCCTGATACCCTGTGCAATGTTTTTTTCTGCTACACTGTGGTGCCACTAACTGGGTACTTGACAGTCATTTAAGAAATAGCAATCTTGGGGCGCCTGGGTGGCGCAGTCGGTTAAGCGTCCGACTTCAGCCAGGTCACGATCTCGCGGTCCGCGAGTTCGAGCCCCGCGTCGGGCTCTGGGCTGATGGCTCGGAGCCTGGAGCCTGTTTCTGATTCTGTGTCTCCCTCTCTCTCTGCCCCTCCCCCGTTCATGCTCTGTCTCTCTCTGTCCCAAAAATAAATAAAAAACGTTGAAAAAAATAAAAAAAATAAAAAAAATAAATAAAAAATAAAAAAAAAGAAATAGCAATCTTAAGTATCAGGCACTATTCTGGCAACTGTGGACACAACGATGAAAAAAGCCCTGCCTCTTGGGTTTAGACGAATGGACAAACATTGAATCAGGTCCTGACAAGTGCTATGAAGAAAAGGAAAGGATAAAGGGAAGACGTTGTATTGACCAGTTAATCTTTAGTATTTTTGGTGAAAATTGGAGGTGATACTGACTTTTACCTCTTAATCACTTCCCCACAACATAGCAACATAACTGAACGTAAAGAAAACTAGGCTTCCCAGCAAGACACTTGGGCCTTAGCCCCAATTCTAATTATTAAACAACCAAGGCTGTTTATTTTTTTTTATTTTTTTTTATTTTTTTCAACGTTTTTTATTTATTTTTGGGACAGAGAAACAGAGCATGAACGGGGGAGGGGCAGAGAGAGAGAGGGAGACACAGAATCGGAAACAGGCTCCAGGCTCTGAGCCATCAGCCCAGAGCCCGACGCGGGGCTCGAACTCACGGACCGCGAGATCGTGACCTGAGCTGAAATCGGATGCTTAACCGACTGCGCCACCCAGGCGCCCCCAACCAAGGCTGTTTAACCTTCTGTGTTTCTCCATTTGGAAAATGAGATTAATATATGCCTTGAATTTTTTTTATAGGGTGGTTTTGAGTATGAAATTGTACAAGAGAAAGTTTCGCAAAGCAGCACTGTTATGCAAATGTAAAATATCATTATGTGGAAATTTTATTTCCATAACAGTGTACTGAGAATCTAGATTTTTTAATTTTTTTTTTTTTTTTTATCTCTTTCCACTCAACCAGAAATGATGCAACCAGAGAAAGGCTTCCAGGGTTTTGGCTCTAAACGTAAGCAAAATTCTTTTGCCTATGACGTCCAGCGAGATGTGTACAATGAGGAGACCTTTCAACAAGACCACAGGAGGAAGAGCGTTTCCTCTGGGAACTTGGATATTGACATCACTACCTTCAGACACCACATCCAGTGCCGGTGGGTGTGTGGGGTCATTCAACTGCCTCCAAGCTGTCAGCACCAAAACTCTATTCCTCTGGTGATGACTTCTGTCTTCTTCCTCTGAACTCCTGTCATCAGAACCCTTAGTTTACTGTGTAATTTTTCTTCAGTCACTTGTTTGTGGTTTGTCTTGTAGCACCCTCTTGATTATAAATTTCTTGGGCATAAAGACCTTGGATGCCCCCCCACAGCATCTAGGGATGATATTTAATAAATACATTGTTCGGTTAACCACTATTACCAGTTTCCTAACAAGAAGCAACTGGGATGGACTAATTAATGGTAGCAGAATGGGATCCTTCTAACCTCATAGCCAGTGGTGCCCACCAAGTCCTTGTAGTCGTACAACATAGGACTTACCCCCCTGATACCCAGTGTGACTGTGTAGGTCCGAAGCTGAGGGGCTCTTAACCTGTTTTTGTGCTGCGAGCCTTTTAGCAATCTAGTAAAGCTTATGAACATCTTTTCAGAATAATTTTTTTTTTACTTTTAAAAATTGTGGTAAAACATGTATCACGTAAAATTGGCCGTTTTAACCCATTTGAAATGTACAAATCAGCAGCATTAATGACATTTCATGATGTTGTGCAACCATCACCACTGTTTTCAAAACTTTTTCTTCATCCCAAACAGAAACTTTGCACCCATTAAGCAATAATTCCCCATTTCTCCCTCACCCTACCCCTTGGTAACCTCTCCTCTATGTTCCATCGCTGTGCCTCTTCTAGATATTTCCTTTTCTTATTTAAGTTTATTTTGAGACAGCGAGAGAGAGAACACTGGCAGGGGAGGGGCAGAGAGAGGGAAAGAGACAGAGAGAGAGAGAGACAGAGAGAGAGAGAGACAGAGAGAGAGACAGAGAGACTCCCAAGCAGGCTCTGCGCTGTCAGCACAGAGCCCAACGTGGGCTCAAACTCACAAACTGTGAGATCATGAGCTGAAATCAAGAGTCAGATGCTTAACAGACTGAGCCACACAGGCCCCCTTGATATTTCATTTAAGTGTAATCACACGATTTTTGTCTTTCATGTCTGGTTTGTTTCACTTAGCATAATGTTTTCAAAGTTTATCTATGTTGTAACCTGATCAGTACTTCATTTCATTTTATGGCTGATGATATCCCATTGTGTGTATATATCACATTTTGTTTATCTGTTCATCTGTTGATGGACGCTTGGGTTGTTTCCACTTTGGGGCTATTGTGAATAATGCTGCTGTGAATATTGGCATAGGAGTATCTGTTGGAGAACTTGTTGCCAACTCTTTAAGGTGTATACCTGAGAGTAGAATTGTTGGATCATATGGTGACTCTATGTTTAATTTTTTGAGAAACTACCAAACTTTTTCACATAGTACACCATTGTACATTCACACTGGCAATGTACAAGTGTTCCAATCGCTCTGTGTCCTCTTCAACTTGTGTTATTTTCCATTTTTAAAAAATACAGTCATCCTACTAGACATGAAGCGATATCTCATTGTGGGGTTTTGTTTTGTTTTTTGAATTTTCCCGATAACTAAATGTGTTGAGCATCTCTTCATGTGTTTATTGGTCATTTGTATATCTTCTTTGAGGAAATGTCTATTTACTTCTTTTGCTCTTTTTAAAATTAGATTGCCTTTTTGTTGTTGAGTTGTAGTAGTT
Organism: Herpailurus yagouaroundi; assembly: GCF_014898765.1. Lineage (NCBI taxonomy): Eukaryota > Metazoa > Chordata > Mammalia > Carnivora > Felidae > Herpailurus > Herpailurus yagouaroundi. The sequence goes on along the minus strand of NW_024412394.1, from coordinate 2,937,066 downwards.
CTCTATTAATCTTGGATATTAAACCCTTATCGGATATATATTTTGCAAATGTTTTCTCCCATTTTGTGGATTGTCTTTCTGTGGATTGATAGTGTCTTTTGTGCACAACAGTTTTTAATTTTAATGAAATCTGATTTATCTATTTTTTTGGTTTTGTTGCCCGTGATTTTTGTGTCATAGTTAAGAAACTATTGTGAAATCCAAGATTATGAAGATCTTCCTCTATCTTTTCTTCTAAGAGTTTTATAGTTTTAGCTCTTAAATTTAGATTGTTTTCCATTTTGAGTTAATTTTGTATATGGTATAAAGTAAGGGCCCGACTTCATTCTTTCCATGTGGATATTCCGTTTTCCCAACACCTTTGTTGAAGAGACGACAGTTCTTTCCCCCACTGAATGATCTTGGCCAGAATTTTTTTAACGTTTATTCATTATTGAGAGACAGAGAGACACAGAACATGAGCAGGGGAGGGGCCGAGAGATGGAGAGACACAGAATCTGAAGCAAGCTCCAGGCTCTGAGCTGTCAGCACAGAGCCCGATTCGGGGCTCGAACCCACAAACAGTGAGATCATGACCTGAGCCAAAGTTGAACACTCAACAGACTGAGCCACCCAGGCACCCCCAGAATATTTTTTATTGCATAAAATACATAGGATTATAAAGGAAACCAGTTGAAATACAGTTCTCAGAATAGAAAAAATACCACTATTATGTTATTTAATAATGTGGATCTAATAACTGCCATAATTTCAAAGTAGTGATGAAATAAATGATGTTTTATGATCTCTGCAGCAATTTTAGTGTAATATGAAAATATTGTGATTTATATTAGTGACAAAGTCAGGTTCTGCTGATACTATAGTGGTTTGCTGTCAGTGTTCATAATTGAAGGAAATGCTAAATTTCAGTTAGAAGGTAATGAAAACAAAGATATAATTTTTCCTAAGTTCGTAAACCTCTACAAATTCTATCTATAGACCCCTTGGGGGCCCATAGACCTCAGGTTAAGGACCCTTTGTGACCTATATCATAATATTAGCCCTAATTATTCAAGTTGTTCTCACCCATACTTGGGATTTTCAGTCCCTCTCATCCCTTGATTTATCACTACTATTGGCATGTGTTGGGTGACAAAAAAGAAAGGCCTCCATGCAGCCCAATTGTAGACCTTCCTTATTGAGGCCTTCTCCTTTGTCCATATCCTGCCTTTTGCAAGTTGTAGTCTCGGAGACCCTCCCTAGTCCTACATCATTACCCTCATGTTCTTTGCTCCTGATGGGTCAGAGGTCATATGTCAAAGAAGGAGTTTGGGGGCACACTGGCTTTGTCTCTACAAAATAAGAGTCTTTTCCTGACTTACACTTCATCACAAAAATGTATGACCAAAGAGGCATGGGTGGCTCAGTCAGTTGAGCTCTTACTTTCGGCTCAGGTCATGATCTCAGAGCTTGAGTTCAAGCTCCCCATTGAGCTCTGTGCTGACAGTGCAGCTGGCTTGATCTCTTGCTCTCTCTCTCTTGCTCTCTCTCTCTCTCTCTCTCTCTCTCCCACACACACACAATAAATAAATATTTTTTTTAATTTTTTTTTTCAATGTTTATTTATTTTTGGGACAGAGAGAGACAGAGCATGAACGGGGGAGGGGCAGAGAGAGAGGGAGACACAGAATCGGAAACAGGCTCCAGGCTCCGAGCCATCAGCCCAGAGCCCGACGCGGGGCTCGAACTCCCGGACCGCGAGATCGTGACCTGGCTGAAGTCGGACGCTTAACCGACTGCGCCACCCAGGCGCCCCAATAAATAAATATTTTAAAAAATTTTTTAAATAAAAAATTTTTTTTAAAGTTTCAATCAAAAAAATTTCAGCCTAACTCCCCTCCACCTGCCCTATCCTTAGGCACTTAAATCTGATCAATTCTGCCTCCCATGGGCTTTTGTCACAGTTCTTACTCCCTACTTCTAAAATGTACAGTTATATCCACTTCTGGATTTTAACGTGAAAGGTGGCACAGCTCCGTGGTTAAGAGCAAGACTCAGAGGCCAGATTGCCTGGTTTTGAATCCCAATTCTGCTGCTTCCCAACTGTGTGACATTAGGTAAGCTATCCAACCCTACTTTGCCTCAGTTCCTCATCTATAAAAATGAGGATGATACTAGCGGCTACTTGATAAGGGGATTGTGAGGATTTAAAGAGTATTTGTAAGGCACCTACCAAATAGAAAACACTATATGGGTGGGGGGTTTTAGTTTTAAAAAAATCTTTGAACTCTACCTCTTCTACAGAAAACCTCATGTCTTTCCTCATTTTCTCCCTTTTTATTAGCAACCACAAATACTCCCTTTCTTGTCAAAATGTCCCCTGTGCTTTCACAATGACTCTTAACATTCCTCACTTTAATGATGCCTTAAGTCAAATCCAGGTTCATGTTGAAATGCTTATACTGTTTCCCCCACTGGCTTTAATTCCTATTCCTCTAGCTCCTTCCTTGATTTTTTTCAGTTTTAGAGCCTTGTCATTCGAGGTCCACTGTGTTTTTTTTTCCATGCTAATGAGCTTTGATGACTCTGCCTACAGTGGCTTGTCTTCTGCCAAGTGGCATATGGAGAGAAGGAGAGACTGGACCGGATGAAGAAACAAATTGTCCCAGTGACACGCTCTGCTCTCCCCTTTGGGGGCTATAATTGGAGAGAGCACACTGTGTGCACCTGCCTAACATCCAGGGACTCTCATAAAAATAGCAATGTGATGTTCCTTCCAAACCAATGGTCTTGTTCCTGGCTCCCAAACAGAATTCAATAGCTGTCAGTAGGAATTGTGGTGGTAATAGAGTGTACAGAACACGGAAGTAGAAATCAGAAGACCTGGTGGTTTATAGCCCCAGCTCTGCCCACACTACTGCGACCTTGGAAAAGTCACTTACACTTACTTGGTCTTAATTACCTTAGGGAAAGTAAGGCTCATAGTTGTGGGAATCAAACATGTGAAATTCTTTCTAAGCACACATTTTAGCCTTGCATACATTAAAGTTATATTTGTTAGTATAGTCAAATCTCAGCTATCCAACTATAGCCCACACATGGAAAACCTTCATACGTTTTGCTTTCAGCCCACACTAAAATATAAGCAGCAAAAAGCAATTTAAAACTAAATTAGTTTTGGGGCGCCTGGGTGGTTCAGGTGGTTAAGCATCTGATTTCGGCTCAGGTCATGATCTCCTGGTTCATGAGTTAGAGCCCTGTGCCGGGCTCTGTGCTGACAGCTCAGAGCCTGGAGCCTGCTTCAGATTCTGTGTCCCCCTCTTTCTGTGTCCCTTCCCTGCTCACCCTCTGTCTGTCTGTCTCTCTCAAAAATAAATAAACTGGCTGATTGATTAGCTGAGTGACTGATTGATTTACAATGATTCTGCTGTTTTAGATGATCTAAGTATTAGGGGTGCCTGAGCGGCTCAGCTGGTTAACCATCTGACTCTTGAGCTCAGCTCAGGTCTTAGGGTCATGAGTTCAAGCCCTGTGTTGGGTTCTGGGCTGAGCATGAAGCCTACTTTAAAAAAAGTATTTCCAGGGAGATAGATTAATAAATTTATTTTAAAAATAAATAAAGGGCTTCTGGTGGCTCAGTCTGTTAAGCATCTGACTCTTGATTTTAGCTCAAGTCATGATTTCATTGTTCCTGAGATCAAGCCCTGCATCAGGCTCGACACTGATGGTGCGGAGCCTACTTGGGATTCTCTTTTTCTTCTCTCCGCCCCTCCCCCACACTCTCTCCCTGTCTCTCAAAATAAATAAATAAACATTTAAAAATAAATAAGTAAAATAAAAGTTAAAGTGGGTTTTCTCAATCTCAGCATCATTAACATTTTGGACCAGAACATTGTTTCCTGTGGGGGGTTGTCCTATGCACTGAAGGATGTTTAGCAACATCCCTGGCCTCTACTCACTACTTACCAATAGCACCCCCTCCCTGAGTTGTTGACAATAAAAAATGTCTCCAGACATTGCCAAATGACCCCTGAATAACAAAATTGTTTCTGATTGATGTCCACTAGGTTAAAGGATAATAAAGCTTTATTTTAATGCCTTTTCTTTACATAGCTAACTCCTAAAGCACAGGATCCATCCACTACATTTTATTCTTCTTCTTCTTCTTTAATATTTACTTATTTTTGAGAGAGAGAGAGAGAGAGGTGGGGGAATAGGCAGAGAGAAAGGCAGACAGAGGATCTGAAGCAGGCTCTGTACTGACAGCACACAGGATGTGGGGCTTGAACTCACAAACCACGAGATCATGACCTCCATCAAAATCTGACACTTAACCAACTGAGCCACCCAGGCACCCCTCCATTGCCTATATTTTCTATAAATTTCGACATACTACAGATCAAAGCCAAATAGAGTTAATTTTCAGTTAAAAAAAAAAAAAAGCATATGGAATGACACGGATGTGTTAATTGCCCCTGGTTTCCATCAATATCACATCTCAAAACACTGTGCTTATCAAGAGAAAGCAATTAACAGTCCATTTTTCTACTAGAAAGTTTCTAGGTTTAATTCTTTCCAAACATCCTGTTTTGTATGCTAGACTATAAGGCTGAGTTCTTATCATATGTATGGCATTTGGTTCCCAACCAGAGGCAATTTTGTCCCCGAGGGAACATTTGGCAATGTTTAGAGACATTTTTTTGCTTGTCACGAGTTGGGGAGGGCATGCTATTGGCATCTGGTGGGTAGAGGCCCAAGGATGCTGCTAAACATCCTGCAGTGCACGGGACGGTCCCACAACAAAGAGTCATCTAGTCTGGCTTGTCAGAACATCATCAGTGCTGACAAGAAACTCTGCTGTATGGGAAGAACGACGCACTGTGCCTTTTCTTGGCTATGCGGGCTTTTTCTTCGGAAAACCGAATCAAGTCTCTGTTCTTTCTCGCAGCTGCTCATGGCACAAGTTCCTAAGATGCATGCTAACGATCTTTCCCTTCCTGGAGTGGATGTGTTTGTACCGATTCAAGGATTGGCTTCTCGGAGACCTACTTGCCGGTATAAGTGTTGGCCTTGTGCAAGTTCCCCAAGGTAAGGAAGATACAAAGCCTTTTCACTCACAACCTATCAGGCCTTGTCTGCTTACCCAGATTAAACAATTTCCTTTGCTAGGTGAATAGAAAAAAAAAAAAAAAATAGGTGAGTTCCACTCACATTATTATCATTTCTTCCCTTACCAGCCAGATTTCTAACTCTTCCAGCATGGTTCCAAAAGACTCAGTTTAGAGCTATAAATACCTTCCAGAGTATTTGCAATGCCCATTCAATGGTCATTTTTTTTGTTTTGTTTTGTTTTGTTTTTTTGGTTTTTTTGCTTGACTAGTTATTTCATGTTCACACAGCTACAATAGACCTCAGTGGGCATTAGTTTTTCTTAAGAAGGTGGAGGATAAGTATGGGAGCTATCTGGGTTTTAGAAGCTTCATTTCCCAAATAGAACCAACATCTCTTGTCATTCTCTTATCTGTTGCTTCCAGAGTCCCACAAATGGCATGCCCCATTACAAGAGTTATTGTGCTCCAAGAAGCCCAAAGCTAGGGATTCCCACTGGGTATTTATGGTTCTGGACCAGTCTTCTTGGTCCAGGTATAGTAGACTAATTGGGCTCATTTTTACCGTAACCAGCGTTAGCTGGGAACACAGCTGACATTCCACCATTACCAGGTTTCAAAGAAACAACTGGAAAGTGAACCCAACATCAAATTTATCCACAGAGAAAGTGAAAAGATTATATTCATTCTTTACTCAGAGTACCACGCAATTCCCTACGTAGTATTGTTTAAATACTATTTGTCTATTTTTCGGGAGCCAGCCAGGTGGGATTGAATCCTGTGATCATACAGGTTGTGCAAAGTACAAAGAGGCCAAGCAAAGGAGCAAGTGGTAGGTACCGGACATCCAAATGTGGCACGAGGCTGATCATTGAAGAAAAGGGATCCCTTTTAATTAAAAAAAAATTTTTTTAACATTTATTTATTTTTGAGAGACAGAGCATGAGCAGGGGAGGGACAGAGAGAGAGGGAGACACAGAATCCGAAGCAGGCTCCAGGCTCTGAGCTATCAGCACAGAGCTTGACACAGGGTTTGAACCCACGAACCGTGAGATCATGACCTGAGCTGAAGTCTGACACTTAACTGACTGAGCCACCCAGGTGCCCCCCAAAGGGATCCCTTTTTAAATATTTAATTACCCTGCAGTAAAATTGGCTTTTTTCCTGTTGGTGTTCAGTTCCATAAATTTAAACACATGTATGGATTTCTGTAACTACCACCACAGTGAAGATCCAGAACAGTTCCATCAGCCCCCAAATGCCCTTATGCCACCTCTTTTAGTCACATCCTCCCCTGGCAACCACTAATCTGTTCTCTATCACCATAGTTTTGCCTTTTTGAGAATATCATGTAAATGGATTCATGCAGTATACAACTCTTAAAGGCTGGCTTCTTGAATTCAGCCTAATGTCTTTGAAATTGATGCAAACTGTAATATGCATCAATAGCTTGTTCCTTTTCATTGCTGAGTAATAGTCCATAGGAATGGCTGGACTGAGTAACAGTCCATAGGATGGTTTGTTTATTTATTCACTTATTGATAGATATTTTTTTTCCAGTTTTTGGTTGTCAAAAATAAAGTTGCCATGGACATTCAGGTACAGGTGTTTTTTTAAAAATGTTTACTTATTTATTTTGTGGGGGGCGGGGGAAGGAGCAGAGAGAGAGAATCAGAGAATCCCAAGCATGCTCCATGCTGTCAGCACAGAGGCTGACTAGGAGCTCAATCTCACGAACCGAGATCATGACCTGAGCCGACATCAAGAAACTGATGCTTAACTGACTGAGCCATCCAGGCACCCCAGGTACAGGTTTTTATGTAAACATAGCTCTCATCTCTCTAAGGTGATATGGTTGGTCATGTGGTAGGTGTGTGTTTAACTTTATAAGAAACTGCCAGTCTATGTACCTGAGTGGCTGTACCTGCCCTTTTACATTCCGACCAGCAAGGTATGAGAATTCTAGTTCCTCCACACCCCTCATTTTATATTGTCTGTATTTTTTATTTATTTCCACCACCACAAGGATCCCTCATGTTGCCCTTTACTTTTAAGGTTGTTGTTTTTTGGGTTTTTTTTGTTTTTGTTTTTGTTTTATTTTTTGAGAGACAGACTGCGAGCGGGGGAGAGGGGCAAAGGGAGAGAGAGAGAGAGAGAGAGAGAGAAAGACTCTTAAGCAGGCTCTGAGCTCAATGCAGAGCCCAATGCAAGGCCCGATCCTACAACCTTGGGATCGTGACCCCGAGCCAAAATCAATTGTCAGATGCTCAACCAACTGAGCCATCCAGGCGCCCCTCATGTTGCCCTTCTATAGTTACCCCCACTTACCCCTTGCCCCCATCCCCTCCTTAACCCTGGAAACCACTAAACTGTTCTTTTCTAGAATGTTGTCATTTTGAGAAAGTTACATAAATAGGGTCATATAGTATGTAACTCTTTGAGATTGCCTTCCCCCTCCCCCCATCTTAATTCTCTGGAGATTCATCTAGGTTGTTGTATGTATCAATAGTTTATTCCTTGGGGCGCCTGGGTGGCGCAGTCGGTTAAGCGCCCGACTTCAGCCAGGTCACGATCTCGTGGTCCGTGAGTTCGAGCCCCGCGTCAGGCTCTGGGCTGATGGCTCAGAGCCTGGAGCCTGTTTCCGATTCTGTGTCTCCCTCTCTCTCTGACCCTCCCCCGTTCATGCTCTGTCTCTCTCTGTCCCAAAAATAAATAAACGTTGAAAAAAAAATTAAAAAAAAAATAGTTTATTCCTTTTTTGTATTGCTGAGTACTATTCCATGGTATGGATGCACCACAGTTTATTTAAAAATTTTTAATGTTTATTTATTTTTGATAGAGAGACAGAGACAGAGACAGAGTGTGAGGGTGGGAGGGAGACACAGAATCCGTAGCAGGCTCCAGGCTCTGCGCTGTCAGACACAGAGCTTGATGCAGGGCTAGAACCCACAAACTATGGGTCATGACCTGAGCCAAAGTTGGACACTTAACTGATGAGCCACCCAGGCACCCCACACCACATCTTATTTAAAAATTTACCCTTAAAGTACATCTGGATCATTTTCAAGTTTTTGGCTATTACAAATATAGCTGCTATGAAACATTTGTGTGTAGGTTAATGAACACAGTCTTCTTTTCTCTGGGATAATCGTCCAGGAGCACAATTATGGGATTGTACGGTAGTTACAGGTTTAGAGTTTTAAGTAATTGCCAAGCTATTTTCTAGAATGGTTGTATCATTTTATGTTCCTACCAGCAATCTCTGATACAGTTGCTCTGCATGCCCACTAGCATTTGTCACTACTTTTTATTTTAGCCATTTTAGCAGGGATGCGGTGAGGTCTCTTGTGGTTTCAGTTTGCATTTCCCTAATGGCCAATGATGTTTAACATCTTTTCATATGCTAATTTACTCACCTAAATATTTTAATGAAATGGCTCTTTTGCTCATGTTCTAATTGGATTGTTTGCATTTTCACTGTTGAGTTTCAAGAGTTATTTATAGTCTAGATACTAGTCCTTTGTCTTTTGTGTTTTGGAGATAATTTCTCCCAATCTGTAGCCTGTCTTTTCAGAGTATTTACAGAGCAAAATTCTCAATTTTGATGAGGACTAGTTTTTAGTATTTTTTCTTGTAGCCATTAAAAGAGGTATGTAGTGAGATCTCATTGTGGTTTTAATTTGTATTTCCCTAATGGTCGATGGGGTTGAACATCTTTTCATGTTCGTATTCACCATCCTCATAATCTCTTCGGTGAAGTGCCTGTTCAAGTCCTTTGCCCATTTTTTAATTCAAAAAAAAAAAATTCTGTTTTCTTATTGTTAGTTTTTGAGACTTCTTTATGTATTCTAGATACCAATCTTTTGTCATACATACAACTTGCAAATATTTTTTCTCAGTATGTAGCTTATCTTTTTTTTCTCTTGAGAGTGTCTTTGACAGGACAAAAGGTTTTAATTTTAATAAGTCCAGTTTATCCATTTTTTTCCTTTTATGGATTGTGATTTTCCTACTGTATGTAAGAACTTTACACCTAATCCCCAGGTCACAAAGATTTTCTTTTATGTTTTTTTCTAAAAGACTTATAGCTTTATGTTTTACATTTAGATCCATGATCCATTTTGAGTTAATCTTTACATAAAGTGTGAAGTTTAGGTCAAGCTTTATTTTTTGTTGTGTTTTCAACATGAGTTTTAAAGACTATCCTTAATTGAATTGTTTTTGCACTTTTGTCAAAGATCAAAGAGCCATATTTTTGTATGTCTATTTCTGGACTTTCTATTCTGTCCCATTGATCTACTTGTCTATCCCTTTACCAATATCATGTCTTGATTATTCTATCTTTATAATGAGTCTTAAAATTGGATAGTGTGATCCTTCCAATTTTGTTCTTTTTCAAAGCTGTTTTAGCTATTCTATATAACTTTTAGTATCAGCTTGTTTAACCTACCAAAAATCCCTACGGAGGTTTTGATAGCTGCTGCATTAAGTCCATAGATCACTTTGGGGATAATTGATGTCTTTATTATATTGAGTTTCCAGTTCATGATCACAGTGTGTCTCTCCATTTACTTTCGTTTTCCTTGATTTCTTTCATTAGCATTTGGAGTTTTCAGCATACAGATCCTGTCCATGTTCTGTTAGAATTAGACCTGAGTGTTTCATTTTGGAGATACTGTGCGTGGCAATTAAAAACATGTTTGGTTTCCAATTATTCATTGTTTGCATATAGAAATGCAATTGATTTGTCTATTCACCTTGTATCCTGTAGCTCATTTATTAGTTCCAAGAATCTTTTGTAGATTTCTTGGGACTTACTACATTGATAATCTTGTCATCTGTAAATAGGGACAGTTGTGTTTCTTTCTAATCTGAATGGCTTTTATGACTTTCTCTTGCTTATTGTACTGACTAAGACTTATATGTACTCTGTGTTGAATAAGAGTGGTGAGAATAGATATTTTTGACATGTTGCTGATCTTCGGACGGAAAACATTCAATCTCTCACCATTAAGTATGATGTTAGCTGTAGGATTTTTGTAGATGCCCTTTATTAGGTGGAGGAACTTTCCATTCTATTCTAGTTCACTGAGAATTTTTATCATGAGTGGATGTTGTATTTTGTCAAATGCTTTTTCTGCATTATTGATATGACCATGTGATTTTTCTCTTTAGACCATTAATATGGTAGATTACATGATATTTAAATATTGAATTAGCCTTGGATTCCTGGAATAAAGGAGTACCTTTTCAAATTTCTATGTGGCGGCTGTAAACCAAAATGATCCATTCGTGTGAGTACCTTCACTTCCAGGAAAATATCAGAAAGTCTCTAGAGCATTCCTGTGGGGCTGCAATGAGAGACCTGAACTCTTGGCACTGATTCTTTAACTGTGAGCCTTCTACCCGCTGCCACTTATGAAAGGTCCTTTATTTATGATCAAAGTTGTGGACATCTCATTGCTAAATTACCAAATCATCAGTGTAATTTCATACCAAAAGAAGAATGGCATTAGGACATATAAGTATACCTAGTCCCCAGCACAGTATTTAGCACATAGTGGGTACTCAAGACCTTTGTGGAATAATAGTGATCACATGACTATATAAATGCATGAATCTGAGCAACTCTTGCTAACTGGCTGAGAGATTGTGTATTATTTTAAGTAGTGTGAATAATGGAATAATCTGTAGTGTAAATAATTCAAAAGTTTTACTTACACTTGAATAGGTAGTACCTGACATTTAATAATTTTCTCAAATGAAACAAAAGTACTACACGGTGAAGAACTTATTTAAAAAGTGCTAGGGGTGCCTGGCTGGCTCAGTTGGTAGAACATGTGACTCTTGATCTTGGGGTTGTGAGTTTGAGCCCCGTGTTGTGTAGAGATTACTTAAAAATAAAATCTTTTAGGGGGCACCTAGGTGGCCCACTTGGTTAAGTGTCTGACTCTTGAGTTCAGCTCAGGTTATGATCTCACAGTTTGTGGGTTCGAGCCCCATGTTGGGCTCTGCACTGACAGTGCAGATCTTGGCTTGGGATTCTCTCTCTCCCCCTCTCTCTGCTCCTCCCTTGCCTCTACTGTCTCTCAAAATAAATAAATACACTTAAAAAAATAAAATCTTTTTAAAAATTAAATAAATAGATAGATAGATAAAAACTGCTAGATCTTCCTCATAGTAGAATTCCAATTTATAAATGTAAAAGAAAATACAAAATCACCATTCAGGAAACACCACAGTAATAATTGTCATGATAAAATCCACTAACTGATTTTAAATTAGTGGGTGAAAGTTTGCAAACTATGTAGAGATCTGCATAGTTTCAAAGTATCTTCCTAAAGATATTTGTTAACTACTCCACTACTCTACATTAGAGAATCTGGGAGAAACAACTTGAAACAACCAATGCTATATTACCAACAGTAAGGCATTTAGAGATCATGAATCCTGTGATATGATGCACTAAGAAGGACACAACAGATGAGGTCTGTAGCATTCTCGCCCAAAATGTGTAACCTTAGTACACTCATGAGGAAACCTAAGACTACCCCGAAATGAGAGGCATTTGACAAAATAACTGATCTATTAATACTCTTTCAAAGCGTCAAAGTCCAGAAAGACAAAGCCTGAGGAACTATTACAGATTGCAGGGTAAGGAGAAATAACAACTAAATAGAATGTGGGACTCTGGATAGAGTCGTGGAACAGAAAAAGGAAATTAGTGAGAAAACGGTGATGAGATTCAAATTAAGTCTTTAGTTCATTTGTAATGTTAATTCCCTGATTCTGATAATTATACCAAGACTATAAAAAATGTTAACATCAAGAGATGCTAGGTAAGGGATATATGGAAACTCCATATTATTTTTGTAACTTTCCTGTAAGTCTAAAACTAGCTCAAAATTTAAAAAAATGTTAAAGTGTTGGAAAGTTTGGAAACTTGGTTTCCCTTTATTTCTCCACAGCCTAAGCTTACCTGAGACTAGATCACTTAGTTCTCAGGCACTTACCAAGTAATTCTCTTACTTCCTTGTATTGGTAAATTATTTGAAACCCTACATTTCAAAAGGCTTTCTGTTTATGCTGTATGTTGCTTATCAAGAGTAAATAGGAGCTATTCAACATTATACTGGAATTCATAGTGTATTAAAGTAAGAAAAAGAAATATAAGGTGTAAGGATTGTAAAGGAAGAAATAAAACTTCATTATTCATAGATGATAATTTTTAATGAAGAAAACAATCTACAAATAAATTAATAGAATTAATGAGATTTTGTCAAGGTTGCTGGATACAAGATCAACATATAAAAATCAATTATATTCCTATATACCTGCAGGAAACAAGAAGTGAAATTTTTAAAAAGATGCCATTTACGAAAGCATAATAAATATGAAGTAAATTATAATGAAACTAAGAAAAGATGTGTAATACCCATTTAGAGAAATTATACAACTTTACCGAGTAATATTAATTAATTAAGTTAATGGAAATTAATTGAAATATAACATGTTCATGGGTTAGAAGATTGAATATTTAGGGGTGCCTGGGTGGGTCAGTTGGTTAAGTGTCTGACTTTGGCTCAGGTCATGATCTCACTGCTCATGAGTTTGAGCCCTGCATCGGGCTCTGTGCTGACAGCTCGGAGCCTGGAGCCTGCTTCAGATTCTGTCTCAGTCTCTCTGCCACTCCCCTGCTCACGCTCTGTCTGTCTGTCTGTCTGTCTCTGTTTCTCAAATATAAAATAAAACATAAAAAAAAGAAGACTCAATATGTAAAGATCTCAGCTCTCTCAAAATAAGTTTTATAGATTCATTATAATTTTAATGTAAATCCATTTTGTAATGGAACATTTTAAGAAGATTCTAAGATGTATATGTAAATGCAAAAGCCAAGTATGGTCAAATTCTTTGGAGAAAAGCAACATGGGAGGACTTGCTCCTCCAATTATCAAGACTTAATATAAAGTTATAATATTTAAGATAATGTTCATTAAAAGTGGACAGAATAAACAAACCCTCATATATGCATATATTGGAATACACAGAAGAAACATGGGCAGTCTCAAGCAACTCACCCCAACATGGAAGTCTCTCATATACATAATATGGAGCAAAAGAGCAGAAATAAAAATTGTATTCAGTGTAATAACTCCATCTGTACACTAGTGGTAAAACTATAAAGAAAAGCAAAGAAAGTATTGTCACAAAAATCAAAATAATGAATACTTTTGTGGGGATAGATGGAATTGTAATCAAATACTGGGGTGGTGATAACAAAGGTGTTTGTTTTATAAGTATTTATTCAGCTCAACATCTGTTTTAATGCACTTTATGTATGTGCATTATATTTCACAATAAAAATAGGCCATTACTAACACCAAAATTATTACTAAACTAATTAATACAAGATAGTAAAGCTGTGGTATTGCAGAAATAGACTATTAGACCAATGGAACAGAAAAGACACACACATGTATATTAGCTTATATCAGATGTGTCACTATAGAAAAATACTTTAAAAATTATTTATTTACTTATTTATTTATTTATTTATTTAGAGAATCTCAAGCAGGCTCAATAACATCAGTGCAGAGGCCGATGGAGGGGCTAGAACTCATGAACCATGAAATCATGACCTGATCTGAAACCAAGAGTCAGGCACCTAACTGACCGAGCCACCCAGGTGCCCCTAGAAATAAACTTTTTGATGAATGATACAAAACAACCTGATACTTATATGAAAAAACAATTTTTAGATCTCTACTCCACGCCATATACAAAAACCTCCTCCTGGTACATTAAAGACCTAAATGTGAAAGGTAAAATAATAAAGATTTTTTTAGAATTATTTAGGAGGATGTCTTCACGATCTTGAAGCAGAAAATAATTTCTTAAACAAGATATAAGAAGCACTCACCTAAAAGGAAAAGATTAATAAATTAAGTAAAAGTGTTGTTCACTCAAAGATACATAAAGATTGAAAAGCGAACCACAGAATCAGAGAGATATTTGTTACACATACACCCAACAAAGGATTCAAATCTGTAATATATATACTCCCACATATCTGTAAGGAAACAACGCAATGAGATTGATCAATATTATTGACAACCCATGTAGTGAAAAGTGAAATTTAAATGAGTTACATGCTAACTCATACACACTGAAATTTAAAATCTGACAGTATCATATGCTAACACAGTTGCAGTTGATGGGAACTGTCACACAATGCTGGTGGGAGTGTAAATTATAAAGCCATTTGGAAAACAGTTTGGCTTTTTTAAAATGTTTATTTATTTTGAGAGAAAGAGTCAGAGAGAGAGAGAGAGAGAGGAGTGGGACAGGAGCAGAGAGAGTGAGAGGGAGAGAGAGAGAATTCCAAGCAGGCTCCATGCTGTCAGCACAGAGCCTGACATGGGGCTCAATCTCAAGAACCATGAGATCATGACCTGAGTAGAGATCAGGAGTTGGACGCTTAACTGGCTGAGCCACCCAGGTGCCCCAGCAAATGCTTTTTTTTAAAGATCACCCCAAAACCCACCATATCTTTGGCTTATGGTTTCTCACGTGGTTGTAGTCAAGCTGTCAGTCATCTCAAGGCTCTACTGAGGCTGGAGGATCAGCCTTCAGGCTCCCTCATGTGCTTCTCACCTTGGGGGCCTCTCCATCAGTGCTTGAGTACCCTCACATCATGACAGCTGGCAGGGCTGACGACATGCGGAACCCCTAGTTCAAAAATTATTCAGAATTTCAAAATAGTCATAGAGTGTTAAGCCAAGTGTGGAGCCTTCTGAGCCCGTGTAATTGCATTGGTCACACCCCTTTGAAGCCAAGTCTGGCAACTGGTGACCTGGATGAAAGAGACAGAGAGTCAGAGAGCAACCAAGACAGAGGCCACAGTCTTCTTGCAACCTACTCTCAGAAGTGACACCCTACCATTTTTGTTGTAGTCTGTTTATTAGATGTAAGTTACTAGGTCCATCTCACACTGAGGGGGTGGGGGTCACACAAAAAGCATGGATACCAATGAGCAAATCATCTTAAGGGCTGTCTACTGCAACAACTATTTATGAGATAAGCAGGGAAATTTGAACACTGACTATTATTAATTGCTTAGGTATAACGATGGTATTGTAGTTAAATTAAAAGAGGTTTGCTTTTGGGGCACCTGGCTGGCTCAGTCAGTAAGAGCATGAGACTCTTGATCTCAGGGTCATGAGTTTGAGCTCCTTGTTGGGCATAAAGATTACTTTAAAAAAAAAAAGAGGGTTTTCTTTTAAAGATATATACTGAAATATCTGCAGATGACATAATTTGATGTCTTGGATTTGCTTCAAACTAATATGGAGTGGGAGAGGAGTGAGGGAATAGAGGAGACAAGACTGGCCATGAGATGACCACTGTTGAAGCCGGTGATGGGTACATGGGAGTTCATTATACTCTATTTTTGTATGTGTTTGACCTTCTACACACACACACACACACACACACACACACACAGAGCCTTGTTTTGTCTAAGACACTAAATCAGCTCACTAAACTCATAACTGAATTCAGATGAGCACACCGTATGATGTAAGTTGAAGATAGGCCCTCAGGGCAGGAGCTGTGGGCTTGAGACACCAAAGGATGCCACCATGCATGTTAATCCATTTGCTTCAAAACTTCCGAATTCTCATGGTGCTTCTTAAAAAGTAGGGGCACCTGGGTGGCTCAGTCGGTTAAGTGTCCAACTTCGGCTCAGGTCATGATCTTGTGGTTCGTGGGTTCAAGCTCCATGTCAGGCTCTCTGCTGTCAGTGCAAAGCCCACTTCGATTCCTCTGTCCCCCTCTCTCTCTACCCGTCCCCCACTCTGAAAAATAAATAAACTTTAAAAAAAGAAAAGAAAAGAAAGTAAGTATAGAAGAAGGAGCTGAAAGAAGAGACTGGAGTGATTGGCATATGGAAGAGAGACAACACATACCAAATTGGAATCATGTCAGTTAAGTGGGATCCTTGCCTCGCTCTCCAGCTTTATTTCCAGTCCTAGAGGATTCCCAGGGTCTTCTGCTAACTAGACTAGGGATGGAATGGGGCTGCTTCTGAGCTGTTGGAATTAGAGGTCTTATTGTTATGATGTCTGTTTTCCATGATTAGCATGAAGACCTTGAAGTGAAGGGTGTTTAAGCCTCTGATTTAGAATTGAGGTGTAAAAAGCATGTAGTAGAAGTAGAAGCTAGGAATCAAAGGAGATAATAAAGGTGCTAATTAAGAGCCGTATAGCCAGACATATTGTTCCCACATTCTGTAAGCTACATACTGGATTGTTTTTATTTTAAATATTCTTTACAGTTTTTATTCAGGGTGGCTTTTAAAAGCCAGCCTACCTTTTCTTACTTAAATTATCTTGTTTTTCAGCCCTGACGTTTAGTTTGCTGGCAAGGCAGCTGATTCCTCCTCTCAATGTCTGTTACGCAGCTTTCTGTTCTTCAGTAATTTATGTCATTTTTGGATCGTGTCATCAAATGTCCATTGGTGAGTTCAGCACTGGAACCACAGGAGGTGGATAGAGTCTCTGTCTTAATCGTTTCCTTATTGCCAAGAACCCAAATTAAAACTATGTTTCAGGTACAAAAAAATGGAGGCAGAAGATGGACATTCTATCCATTTCAGTGTTCAGATTTTAGAGACTGAACACTTCCAGTGTGTCATTATTAATGCCACCTCCAGACAAATCGGCCGGCGAGCTGTTTCCCAAAGGAATTAAGTGGCAGGAGGTACTTCCCTTGGTGAAATTACCACACGTTTGAAATCTGACTGCCCTCAACCTGGAAGATTCAGAGGCAATTTTGCCAATATTCCTAGAGTGCATCCATCTTTCATCTGGACCTGTAATAACCAAAGTCCGTGGCCTACTTTCTAATAGTTGTGTTAGCTTGTAATTTACAATAAGAAAATGCTGTCACAGTAATCAAAGCATTCAAATCCAAGGATAAGCAGGTCCCTTCCCTGAGTCAAAAGTCCGTCTCCTAATTTATATTTAGAAATAATTGTTACAGGCACCACACTGGTTGAAGGTCATAGAAGCAGCACATTTTCTTCGCCTAGGTAAACTGGCATAGAAATCAAATACAAAACGCCCAATAATGTTGGAAGGGCATTGCCAACAGCTGCTTAGTGAAGTGCCTTTTCCTGACCTTCCCCACTGAACGACTGACCACCCAGGCAACCTTGACCATTTTGACTGACACACTTTTTCTCCGGATGTGTTTATATATTCAGGCTGGTTACCATCCCATCGTCCTAGATGCAGAGTGCTACCCTGCCTTTTTTAAGGACAATATCCCACGTCTTTACTAAAATCCATTATGTGTTGATTTTACATTTGGACACTGAGAGGACACTTTTATTGCCATATTTCCAGGCTCCTGGGGCACACTGCAATCATTTCCAAATACAGATAATAAGGCACTTAGAGTTTTATTTCTGTTAGGTAGTTTAAAGGTAAGATTTGCCTTTGTTCCCATATGTCGATGTGAGGACTAAATGAAATTATGTTTGAAACAGGTTAAGCTCAGTGTCATTTTGCACCTAGTAAATCCTTCATAAGTGTTAGGTGTTATTTTTTTCTTCTTATTATTATTGATTAGCTTTGTTTTCTGATCCTCTCACCACCATCTCACTTTTTACTGTCTCTAAGACCAGGTAAAGTGGCTGAGCCTGATATGCAATTTCCCCTTGATCCCACTCCATATGCCCACTTGCAGAGAGGGTCATATGTGGACACCAAGATCTAAATGCGAGGAGTTGGTCACAGCATGTGGAACCAGAGTTCTTTCCTCTGCTCTTTCTTACTTCTCAGTGGCCACTTTCAAAAGAGAAAAGTTCTTGAGATCAGAGGCAAAACAACATCAGACCATACCTTCCTTCTGTCCACTATGTCAGTTTACCTGCATTTAAAACTTCAGTGGGGCGCCTGGGTGGCTTAGTCGGCTGAGGGTCTGACTCAGGTTCAAGTCATGATCTCGCAGTCCATGAGCTCAAGCCCCATGTTGGGCTCTGTGCTGACAGCTCTGAACCTGGAGCCTGCTTCGGATTCTGTGTCTCCCTCTCTCTCTGCCCCTTCCCTGCTCACAGTCTCTCTCTCTCTCTTAAAAAATAAACACTAAAAATTTTTGTTTTAAACTTCTCTTTTCTGCCTAAACACCTTCTTTCATAGGTTCCTACTTCCTTGTGAGTGCTCTGATGATCAATGTCCTGAGATTGTACCCGTTCAACAGTGGCCACCTGATTCTGGGGGCTTTCATCAAGGATGACTTTTCTAAGCCCTCCTTCTTTGAGGACTATAACAGATCCTTGAGTGTGGTGGCATCCACAACTTTTCTGACTGGGATTATTCAGGTAGGATCTGAGTCTCTGAACCCCTGAAATAAACAAAGGAGCTACAAACAGACCTCTTCCTTTTGTTGGTCCTGTTATCCATTGCGATGTATGTGGGACTTTAGTGATTTATTTGGGGGAAGCCTATGGGATGTGTAGATACACTCTCCTCAGTGACGAAAATTCTTCCTCCTCCACCCACCACTGATTCAGGATGAGATACTGAACAGTCTCATCAGTCCTTTCCATAAAGCTAAAGAAGGGCTCCAGGGACTATGGTCTAGAGTCCTATTCACGATTTTACGTTTAAAAAAAAATTCTTTTGGGGTGCT
Organism: Herpailurus yagouaroundi; assembly: GCF_014898765.1. Taxonomy (NCBI): domain Eukaryota; kingdom Metazoa; phylum Chordata; class Mammalia; order Carnivora; family Felidae; genus Herpailurus; species Herpailurus yagouaroundi. The sequence goes on along the minus strand of NW_024412394.1, from coordinate 2,918,284 downwards.
TGGGTGGCTCAGTCGGTTGAGCGTCTGACTTCAGCTCAGGTCATGATCTTGCGGCTTGTGGGTTTGAGCCCTGCATCAGGCTCTGTGCTGACAGCTTGGAGCCTGGAGCCTGCTTCAGATTCTGTGTCTCCCTGTCTCTCTGCTCCTCCCTGTTTATGTTCTGTCTGTCTGTTTGTCTCTCTCTCAAAAATAAATAAACATTAAAAAAAATTTTTTTTAATTCTTTGTATTTTTTCAACAAGAATAGCACTTGTAGGCTTACATACTATATCTTGGGTTAAGTAAGCATTAGAGTCAGACCTGGAGTTCTTTTCTTCAATGACAGAAGCACAGTTAAAGGACAATAATATCAATGACTTATTAAAATATCAAAACTTATTTTTGGCATGTCTTTGATTCTCTGTGAGAATTTACCATCTAAAGCTTCATCCATTGACCTAAAGTCACATATGCTAGCTTTATTTCTCTTTCTTCTCAACCAATCAATCCTCTGTCTAGCTAATTTTTGCTGATCTCTCCTGAGACCATCTTTTATTAGGTAAGGATTTATTGGGAACCTACATCAGGCTACCAGAGTGAGCTGACTCCGACCCTGATACCAGCTATATAACTTACCTAAATCACCTTACCTTTATGAGCCTTGGTTTCCTCGTGTATAAAATGGAAATAATAACATTTGCAGGACTCTTAGGATTAAATGAGAAAATACATGTAAAGCACTCAGCTCAGAGCCTGTCACATAGTAAGCATCAATATGTTATAATTACTGGGCACAGAAGTATGAATTTGGTACTTTGACAGAGATCAAAAATAAAAAAGTAAATATAATTCCTGTGGTTAAAAAATTCAGTCTTGTCAGAGAAGACAAAATAATGGGCAGTCAGCACCCTCAAAAATAAACATTAAAACTCATTTGTTTTTGAGTCAGTACCTCAAAAATAAATAAACATTAAAAGAATTTTTTTTTTAATTGGGGCACCTGGGTGGCTCAATTGGTTGAGCGTCTGACTTCGGCTCAGGTCATTATCTCGCAGTCCGTGAGTTCAAGCCCCGCGTCGGGCTCTGTGCTGACAGCTCAGAGCCTGGAGCCTGCTTCAGATTCTGTATCTCCCTCTTTCTCCACCCCTCCCCTGCTCGCGTCTGTCTCTCTCTCTCTCTGTCTCAAAAATAAATAAACATTAAAAAAATTTTTAATAAAGGAGGAGACATTCCATTTCCAGGAAGATGAAATCGATATACTTTTCCCTATTCCTCCTGCTAAGTACAACTAAAAACCTTGGAACATTATACTAATAAAGCAAACATAAGAACACTCTGAAAAGTGGAGAGAAGAGGGCAAACTGACTCAGAACCACCGGACCCAAGGAACAACACAGTGATGAATTCCCTGGGCTTTCTTTTTGCCTTGTATATTTCAGACTTGGTGCTGAAGAAGCCAGAAACCCAAAATGCTAATAGGTGAAGACAAAGAAAAATAGGAAGAGAAAAAAAAAAAAAAAGCCCTAACAGATGTCTGTTCTTTATAGCCACAGCACCAAGAAGAGGCTAGCAAGACTGAAAAGTTATTTTACATAATAACTACTATACTCCAGACAAACACCAAGAAAAAACAAAACAAAACTGTGGTATCAGCCCCCTCATACCAGCAAAGGCCAACTGAAGAGCCCAGACCATATCACTCTTACCCACCTGTAATAAGGTGCCCACCCACTCCCAACTGGGGGTTGCCAGAGAAGGCCAAATAGGGAGTCAACACTTGCACTCCCATTAGGCAGTAATGAGACACTCTTTCCACCCTTTGCTGGGGTGGTGTCAGAGATGGCCTCATAGAGGGGACAACCCTCTCTGCTGCAGTGTCCATGGAGGCCAAGTGGGAAGAAGTAAAGACATTCCTGTCTCTTCCAGCCAGGATAATATGAGCAGAGGGCTAGTGGGGAGCCAGGACTCCCACCCCTGCCCAACAATAATGAGGAGTCCCCACTGCCTCAGCAGTCAGTGGAAACTGAGGGGAGAACCTGGGCTTCTACATCTATAGGCAGTAACAAGATGGCACCTGCCCCTTCCCCTGCCAGCACTTTGTCAAAATAATCTAGCCAAAACACAATATTTAAATAAGATCTAGCATCTTCTAGCACAGTGCCCAAAATGTCTACAATTGAACTGAAAATTACTTGTCATATCAAGAACCAGGAAAATCTCAACTTGAACGAAAAAAGACAGTGAAAAGATGCCAATACTATGATGACAGAGATGTTAGAATCCTCTGGCAAAGATTTTAAAGCAGCCATCCTAAACATGCTTCAGTGAGCAATAATGAACATTCCTGAAACAAGTGAGAAAATAGAAACTCTCAGCAAATAAACAAAGTGTGAAGAAGCAAATGGAAATTTTAGAGCTGAGAAATACAATAACCAAAATTCAAAATGGAAAGAATGGACTCAATAGGAGGATGGAGGAGACAGAGGAAAGAATGAATGAATTCAAAGAAAGAGCAATAGAAATCATCCAACCTGAACAACCGAGAGAAAGTAGACAGGAAAAAGAAATGAACAAAACCTCAGAGGCAAGTAGGGTGATAATGATATACCTAATATACCTAATATACCTAATATTGGTATCACAAGAGTCCCAGAAAGAGAGGAGAAAAAAGATGGGGCTGAATTACTTGAAGAAATAACAGCTGAAAACTCCTGAAATTCGGCAAAAGACATAATCCTACAGATTCAAAAAGCTGAGCAATTTTCAAAAACTAAATCCATAGAAATACACACTAAGACGAATCATAGTCAATATTCTGAAAACTAAAGACAATGAAAACAATCTTGAAAGCAGTGAGAGAAACACTTTACCTATGGGGCAGGGGGGTGGACAACTCATATGACAGCAGATTTCTTATCCATAGAGTCCAGAAGGAAGTTGCACAATATTTTCCATTTGCTGAAGAAAAGAACTGTCAATCCAAAATCCTATACCCAGTGAAAATAGCCTTCAAGAATAAAAGGGAAATCAAGACATTCTCAGATGAAGAAAAACTAAGAGAATTTGCTACCAGCAGACCTACCCTAAGAGAAAAGCTAAAGAAAGTTCTCTAAACAGAAAGGAAATGATAAAAGAAAGAATCTTGGAACCACTGGAAGGAAGAAAGAACAATGGAAAGAGTAAAAATATGGATGAATATGATAGATTTTCCTTGTCGTCCTGTGCTTTCTAAATTATGTTTGATGGTTGAGGTGAAATTACAACACTGATGTGATTCAAAATGTATATGACAGGAATATTTAAAACAATTACCATTGACCTTTGAACAACATGAGTTTGAACCACACAGGTCTGCTTATATGCAGTCTTTAAAAGATAAATATAGTGCAGTACTATAAATGTATTTTCTCTTCCTTATGATTTTCTTAACATTTCCTTTTCTCTAGCCTACTTTATTGTAATAATATAGTATGTAATACACATAACATACCAACTATGTGTTTATCAGTTATTTATGTTATTGGTAAAGTTTCCAGTCAACAGTAGGTTAATAGGGGTTATGTTTTTGGGGGGCGCCTGGCTGGCTCAGTAGGTGGGACATATGACTCTTGATCTTGGGATTGTGAGTTCAAACTCCATGTTGGGTGTAGAGATTACTTACAGTTAAATCTTTTTTAAAAAGGAGTTAAGGGACACCTGGGTGGCTCAGTCGGTTGAGTGTCCAACTTCAGCTCAGGTCATGATCTCATGGCTTATGAGTTCAAGCCCCACATTGGGCTCTGTGCTGACAGCTCAGAGCCAGGAGCCTGCTTCTGATTTTGTGTCTCCCTCTCTCTCGGCTCCTCCCCTGCTCGTGCTCTGTCTCTCCTTCAAAAATAAATAGATTTTTTTTTAATTTAATAAGAAAATTTAAAAAGGAGTTAAGCTTTTGGGGAATCAAAGTTATACATGGATTTTCAACTGTGTGTTTTGAGGGGAGGGTTGGTGCCCCTAACCTCTGTGGTATTCAGGATCAACTGTAGTTCTGCAAGATGCTACTATTAGGGCAAACTGAGTAAAGAGTACACCAGATCTCTCTGTACTGTTTCTTACAACTGCATGTCAAACTACACTTATCTAAAATAAAAAGTTTAAATTTAAAAAAGAAATCTGCACCAGATAATAATGTTTAACATTTAAGGCTATGTGCTAGTCACTGTTCAAAACACTTTACATTAATCATCTCATCTGATCCTTACGACTCCTTGTATGAAGGTAGGTATTACTATGACCCTATTTTAAGGGAACAAAGGTACAGAGAGGTTAAGAGAATTGCCCAAGGTCACACAGCCAGTAAGATCCCAACTGGGAATTAGACTGATGGTTGTCTACCTCCAGAATCCACACTTCAGATAATTTTAAAGTTCAAGCTAATATTACTAAAAGTGAAGTGTTTTGCGTCAAAAGAATATAAAGTACAGGAATAACCTTTAGTTGGTTGGAGTTGTCTGTGAAGGAAACAACCACACATTGAGACTTTTCTTCATTCACTGAACCTTTAGTGCTTTCATTTTTTTTTTTAATGCTTATTTATTTATTTTGAAAGAGGGAAAGTACATGCATATGAGCTAGGGGAGGGGCAGAGAGAGAAGAGAGAGAGAACCCCAAGCAGGCTCCATGCTGTCAGGAGGGGGCCTGACTCACGGCTGGATCCCATGAACCGTGAGATCATGACCTGAGTAGAAATCAAGAGTTGGACACTCAACCAACTGAGCCACCCAGGTGCCCCTAGTACCTGCTTTCTATAAGAATAGCAGATAGGTTTCATGTCCTAGGCCAACTCTGACTGACTGACATTGGCTGCCTAGAAAATTATATTAACACAGATTCTGATGCTATGTCACAGCTGAGCAAGAAAGAGTTTTATAGTTATAGATATTTGCCACTTACATGGTGGAAGGAAGAAATGGTATTAAAAATGAGCGATAATGTATTTGTATTTGTCACTATTCTCAGATTTGAGCTAAGTGTTTTACATGTCTTATGCAATGTAATTCATTCAAAACACTGCATGTTGAGTATTACTCACTTTTTATAGATGGGGAAACAGGCTCAGAGAGTTTAGTTAACTTGTCCAAGCTCACACAGCTAGTGAGTGGCAGAGCCAGGATTGAAAGCCAAGGTCTTCATCCCTAGGAATCATGCTCTTTTCACCACATCTCCTGAAGAAGAGGAATTTTCCTGAGCTCTTGAAAGAGATGATGGACATGGATTGGCAGAAATGGAAAAAAAAAATTTCTGTGCACAAGCACAGAAACAGAAATCACACAAAAGACAAGAAGCTAACTGGCCTGACCAGAGTAGTGGTGCCTACTGGGCAGTAATGACCAGACATTCTAGAGACCCAGTGTCCAACTGACTGAAAGCTTGGAAACAAAAAGCTTTTAAAGTTAGAAGATTGGTTCTTCCAAGTTTGTTTTCTGAGGTCCCAGTGCAGTGGCAGACGAAATGCAAATAGTAGTAGGTTCAACACTTGTTTATCTTTACCCATTTTCGTCACTAGGCTCTGTAAGTTTTCTTAACCTGCCTTCTTAAGGGAATTGGAGCTCACCCTCTGTCCATCAATTTTCCTTTTTTTTTTTAAGTTTATTTATTTATTTTGAGAGAGAGAGAGAGCACGAACGCAAGCAGGGCAGAGAGAGAGGGAGAGAGAGAGAATCTCAAGCAGGCTCCATGTGGTCAGAGCAGAGCCTGACTTGAGGCTCGATCTCACAAACCACGAGTTCATGACCTGAGCCAAAATCAAGAGCCGATGCTTAACCAACTGAGCCACCCAGGCAGCCCTGTCCATCAGTTTTCTCATTGTTTTTTATTATAAAAAATGGGGGGTGCCTGGTTGGCTAAGTCAGTAGAACATGCAACTCTTGATCTTAGGGTCTTGAGTTCAATCCCCATGTTGGGCATGGAGCCTACTTGAAGAAAAAAAAAAAAAGGTAGATTGCAAAAGTCTCAAGTAATAAAAAAAAAATGCATACATTTTAAAGTATTGCCCCAACCTTTAATTCCATTCCCCAAAGGTAACTTCTTTTTTTTTTTAAGTTTATTTATTTATTTTGAGAGGACAGAGACAGAGTGAGTGGGGGAGGGGCAGAGAGAGAGGGAGGGAGAGAGAATCCAAAGCAGGTTGTGTGCCAACGCAGAGTCCAACATGGGGCTTGAACTCACCAAATAGTGAGATCGTGTTCTGAGCAGAAACCAAGAGTTGGTTTCCAGCCTAACTGACTGAGCTACCCAGGCGCCCCTAAAGATAACTTCTGATAATAGTTTGGGGTGTAACCTTTTAGATTCTTTGTATATTTAGAAATACAAATATATAAGACACATATATAATTTATATATTGTATATGTATAAGTACATATAAAATACTTTGTTATAACATTATATTTAATATGTAATATATGATACAATGTTTATAACTTATTATATATAATATATACTATATATATACTATAATATAGTACTTTACATGTACATATGCATGTATAACATCTAAATCATTTATTATATACACTGAACTTAATAGAAACTAAATTTGTCTTCAGGATTACAGATAATATAATCTATTATAATACATGTATATATAATATATTTCAGGATTACATATATATATATTTACATTATACATACATTATATACATTATACATCTATACATATACATACATACTATATGTATACATAATATATATATTATACATATATACCTATATTATAATAGATTATATTATATGTAATCCTGAAGACAAATTCAGTTTAATCATTCTTAGTAAAGACAAAAGTCGAAGGCCAAGAAGTTTGAGCTGGAGTTTTTTAAATTGTCTTTTCCTTTGTGAAAAGCCACATTCCTCACTGGGATATTAACATCTCCTTAAAGGGGCTATCAAAGCTTGCAACAAAAGGGGCTTTAAAAAGGCAAAAGCTTGTTCTGATCACTTGGTCACTGTTAACGTCACATTGATAAGGTCACTAGATTCTGGGGCAAGAACTTTAGCTTAAGTGCTCCTGAAGAAAGAAGTGTGGTCTAGTACCTGTACAGAGCTGCTGAATCGACACCAAGGACTTCCTTGTATCTTCAATATCAGTTGATGAGAAAAAGAGAGAAGTTTATCCAAGGGGCCTAACTGAACTTTTTTGTTGGAAGCCCCCTGGAGAGTGCCTAATTGACGCCATTGTGGGTTGCCTCTCACTGTGGTTTTCTTTCATCTGAACCTTCTACAGCTATCAATGGGCTTGTTAGGTTTCGGCTTCATTGCCACTTACCTTCCGGAAGCGGTAATCAGCGCTTACCTGGCGGCCACGGCACTACACATTATTCTGTCCCAGCTGACTTGCATCTTCGGGATTGTGATTAGCTTCCACTCTGGTCCCATCTCCTTCTTCTATGTGAGTAATTTCTACCTTCACCCAGAGATACCAGTGCCCTCCCCTTGCCTCCAAAAGGAAGTGGACCCGAGTGGAGAGACTGCTGCATAGGGAGCAGAGCCAACACCATCCTAGACATAATCTCAGCTCTTCTAGATTTACAGTCTGAATTAATTGCAGATGCCGGTTGGACCATGTTGCATACAGTTATAATTTAACATGTTCTCAGTTCATTACCATTTTGCCCAGCCCTTTTAAACAAACACGATTTGCATTAAACTTTGGTTTTTAGAATACTGTAATCTATCATAATTCTTCCCATTACATGCCTCATAACAGACATGTATTCTAAAACATCTAAAGAACACAAAATGGCTAAGTAGTCCCTTAAAAGAATGGTGTAGGAGTCACTCTAAAGAGCATATATGGTCTAGAAAAAATAGTAAAGAATAGGCTGTAAACAGAACTCCTGGGTCCTTTTCCATTGTACTGAAACACATAAAGTGTATTCTCTCCTTATTGGGCATTATTATATTTTAATATCTCTTTTTCAACTTAAAAAAAATGTATATCCTCCCATTTCCCTTCACCGTGCTAGTAATGCTCATAACGACCTTTGTGCCTAAGGATTTCTTTTTGAACTAATCTTGAGGGAGTGTCGCCTTCTAGATTTAGGCAATTCTCATACCCCTTTCTAAGCCTCTGTAATTTTGTTTTCTTTCAGAACATAGTTAACTACTGTGTAACTCTCCCAAAAGCTAATTCTACCAGCATCCTACTATTTCTAACTGCTGTTGTAGCCCTGAGAAGCAACAAATGTATCAGAATGTCCTTCAATCAGTATCCCATCGAGTTTCCCATGGAAGTTTTTCTGGTAGGTGTTTTGATGCCCCCAATTCACGGTTTAGATCATTTAAAATGCCTACTTTCTAAAAAAAAAAAATTTAAATTAAAAGCAAGCAACCTAGGAAGGGAGAGATCAGAGGATACTATAAAAATGATGTTTAAAAAACATATGTTAAATTGTGACAAAGCAGAATATATTTAATTTTAAGTACTAGCTTTTATTTGTAAAACATGCTTATTTTTATTTTTCAATAAATTTCTTATTTTTTAAGTTGATTTATTTATTTTGAGTGTGTGTGTGTGTGTGTGTGCAAAAGCAGGGGAGGGACAGAGAGAGAGGGAGACAGAGAATCCCAAGTGGGCTCTACACTGACAGCAATGCCCCGTGTGGGTCTTGAACCCACAAACCATGAGATCATGATCTGAGCCAAAATCAAGAGTTGGATGCTTAGTGACTGAGCCACCCAGGTGCCCCAAACATGCTTATTTTTAAAGTATTTTTCTCCATTGCTTCTTTTTCATACTATTTCATAAGTAGTTTTTTTTTTTCCTTATGAAAGCAATCCAGGCTCATTTTAGCAATTTTGAAAAACATAAGAAAAAAATAGAAGAAAAGAAAGTCCTATGGCTGCACCTCCCGAAATCAACTACAGTTAATAATTTGGGGTTTTCACTTATTCACTGTTTCCTTCTTTCAAATATATGACAGGCTTATGCTCAGTGTTGGTGAATTTCCATCTTCTTCTATGTAGAATTTTGTTTCTATTTTACTTTTTTTTATTTTTTAAGTAATCTCTATCCCCAGTGTGGGGCTCAAACTCACAACCTTGAGATCAAGAGTCACATATTCCGCTGATTGAGCAAGCCCATGCCCTTGTTTCTTATGTATGTATGTATGTATGTATGTATGTATGTATATATGTTTATTTATTGGGACACCTGGGTGGCTCAGTCAGTTAAGCATCTGACTCTTGATTTCGGCTCAGGTCATGATCTCACGGTTCGTGAGTTCGAGCCCCGTATCAGGCTCTGTGCTGGCAGTGCAGAGCCTGCTTGGGATTCTCCCTCTCTCCCTCTGTCTCTGTGCCTCCCCTACTTGTGTTCTCTCTCTCTCAAAATAAATAAATACACTTTAAAAAGTAAATACTTATTTTTGAGAGAGAATGCACGGGCTGGGGAGAGGCAGAGTGAGGGAGAGAGAGGAGAGGGGCAGAGAGAGGGGGACAGAGGATCCGAAGTGAGCCCTATGCTGACAGCAGAGGGCTTGAACCCACGTGCGGAAAGATTATGACCTGAACTGAAGTCAGATGCTCAACTAACTAAGCCACCCAGGCACCCCTGTTTCTATTTTAATAGTGTTGTGATCATTCTGTTATTCAGCGTCCTTTAATCCTCACTATGCTACAGTAGAGAAATTGAGGGAGATGAGATGTCAAATGGATTGCGTAGTCCGTGTCACTAGTAAGTGGCAGAGCTGGGGCTCACCACTATCTAATAGCAATATTTCTTCTTTCTTTTAAATTGTTTTTTTAATGTTTATTTTTGAGAGAGAGAAAGAGACAGAGCATGAGCAGGGGAGGGGCAGAGAGACAGGGAGACACAGAACCCGAAGCAGGCTCCAGGCTCTGAGCTGTCAGCACAGAGCCTGACGCGGGGCTTGAACTCATGAACTGCGACATCAAGACCTGAGCTGAAGCTGGACGCTTAATCGACTGAGCCACCCAGGCGCCCCTCTTCTTTCTTTTAAAAAAGTCCACTGATAAAATTAATCTTTTGCAGTTATGATTAACATTTTTACAATGATAAAGACATTTTCATAAATAAAGCTCAGGTTTGTAAAGTCAGCATTTCTCATATTAGGATCACTGAGTGCTTGGGTGTCCATGAGAATTAATTCCTCCTTAAGAAGTGTCCTGTTGCAGAGATCCCAAAAGTTCACCAAACGTCCATGTATTCCCGTCTATTTCCCAGGTGCCCCGTAGTTAGGCAGAACCATGTGACTTTGGGGCCAAAGCATAGGAGAAAGGGTGTGAGTCCCCATGTTCTTTCTTTCCCTGGTGTGATAATCATAGGACTGTATGTTAAAATAATATGGTCCCCCAGGTGGAATTAGCCTGAATCCCTGAGGCACTATTTGCAAAGAGGTTGCCCTGGAGAGACACTGACCCACAACACTCTGTGAGGGCAAAAAAATAACACTAAGATCTCATGCTTTGTATGTTACCACAGCATAACCTATTCTATACTAAATAATCCAGGTCTATACTCTGCATGATTGAAAGAGGATGGGAATTGCTTTGGAAATTGAGACCAAGCTCTATCTCATAACTGTCGTCTACTGCTTGGAGACGTGCATATTCTTCCTTCCTTGGAATAGTTGAAAAGCTATTAATTCACAAAGTCCAGAAACGGAAAGACTACTTTTGTAGGAGACTTTCCCAATCACTGTGCAAAAATAATGGTGCCCTAGAGCCCAGGGGACAATGTGCACATGGAATATGAGGAGCAGGGTCACAGGCAACCTCTCCTTTTCATGGAACCCAGCTCAGCTCTGGCACCCTTGAGCAAATATTCCCAGTACCACAGCTGAGGCTTTGGAGTCACCAGCAGATGGCATCTGTGACGCAGATATCAGTCCTCTCTCTCTCTCTCTCTCTCTCTCTCTCTCTCTTTAATTTCAGCTTTATTGAGGTATAATTGACATCTAAAGTCGTAAGAGATTTAAAGTGTACATCGTGGTGATCGCACGTGCATATATATTGTGAAAGGATTCACCCATCTAGTTAATGGACACTTCCATCACCTCACGTATTTATCTTGCGTGTGTGTGCATCTGTGCTGAGAGAACATTTACGTTCGACTCTTAGCCAATTCGTTTTTTTAAAGTTTATTTATTTTGAGAGAGAGAGAGAATCCCAAGCAGGCTCCACACTTTGATGTGGGGCTCGCACCCCCGAACCTCTCGAGATCGTGACCTGAACGTTTAACTAACTGACTGAGCCACTCAGGTGCCCCCCTACTGTTAGCAAATTTCAATTATACAGTGCAATGTTAGCAACTATTGTCACCATACTTTCCACTAGATCCTCAGACCTTATTCATCTTAAACCTGAATGTTTCTACGCTTTTATCAAACTTTCCCCATTTCCCCCACCCACAGCTCCTGGCAACCACTTTTCTACTTTCTGTTTCTATGAGTGTGGCTGTTTTGTTTTTGTTTTTACTTATTTATTTTTTAAATGTGTATTTATTCTTGAGAAAGCCCAAGTGGGGGAGGGACAGAGAGCGAGGGGGACAGAGGATCCAAAGCTGGCTCTGCACTGACAGGCAGCAAGCTCGATACAGGGCTCGAACTCACGAACTGTGAGATCATGACCTGAGCCAAAGTCAGACGCTTAACCAACTGAGCCACCCAAGCGCCCTGTTTTTGTTTTTAGATTGCACATATAAGGGATACCATACAGTATTTGTCTTTCTCTGTCTGGCTTATTTCATTTAGCATAATACCCTCCAAATTCATCCATGTTGTCACAAATCAAACCCCTCTCTCTTTTTTTTTTTATCTTAGAGAGAGTGTGATTGCGGAGGGGGTCAGAGGGAGAGAGAGAGAGAGAGAGATTGAGAATTTTAAACAGGCTCCACGCTCAGCGTGGAGCCCAACGCAGGGCTTGATCCCACCACCCTGGGATCATGACCTGAGCTAAAATCAAGAATCGTATGCTCAACTGACTGAGCCACCCAGGTGCCCCAAATCAACCCTCTCTTGAGAGACAGCAACAGCAGGAATCATAGTGACATTCCTTCAAGCAACCTCAAAGGCAATGAATGTTAAGTTACGAGGAAAGGCAATGAGTATAGAGGGTGCTGTGGTTGACTATGGCTGACAGATTAGTTTGTGAGCCACAGTTAAGACATTCCTTTGGGGAACGCTGTAAATAATTAGGATGCACCGTGGAGTCAGGTGGGGGAGGAAACTGAGGTCCAGCAGTAAAAGTCAGTGGAGAGTTAGAATTGTTGCAGTTGAGGGACGCCTGGGTGGTTCAGTCAGTTAAGCGGCTGACTTCGGCTCAGGTCATGATCTCGCGGTCCATGGGTTCGAGCCCCGCGTCGGGCTCTGTGCTGACAGCTCGGAGCCTGGAGCCTGTTTCGGGTTCTGTGTCTCCCTCTTTCCCTGACCTCCCCCATTCATGCTCTGTCTCTCTCTGTCTTAAAAATAAATAAACGTTTAAAAAAAATTTTTTTAAACATTAAAACAAAAAAAAGAATTGTTGCAGTTGAGACCTTAAACTTTTTTGTGACCTACTTTATACTCAAAGGTTACCAAAGCCTGCAATGCATTCCGTATACTTATGTCAAGTCAAGTGATTGGGAACACTTTCTGCCAAGGAGCAAGGGTTAGAGATATCATTTCGAACTGGGGAAAGACCTCCATGTTTCCCCTGGCAGTGAAGAAAATGGGAGAGGGAGGGTGAGAGCTGTTCTGCCTGAGGGTATAAAAAGCTTCTTACAGCACCCACCAAGACACTACTGTCTGGATGTGCTGGAGGAAGAACACCCACCAGTCTGTCCTTAACACAGTAGCGTCAAACAGTAAGGGAAAGTTTCAAGGCAATATCTGGGTCCCAGGTAGAATACACTGATAAATAATTCAAGAATCCTATAGCTATAAGAGATGATGCATATTTTAGGTTCATAATTTACATATATGTATATGTGTGTGTATTTGTGGATGTGTTTATGTAAGTTGTACGGCAAACACCAAGAAAGCATCAAAATAGCTGTCTTTGGGTGATTTGTTTCTGCTTTTTAATTTTTCATATTTTCTCTGTGTTCCTTTATAAGCCAATACTACCTTACATCGGAAATAAAAGAGTTCCTTGGCCAGTGTGTACACTTCCTGTCCCTTAACTAGGTAAAGAACAAAACTCTTCTCTGACTCAGGCTATGATCCAGATTCTTCTTTCCATTCCGATCTGTAGGGTTCCCCGGTGTTTTCATCAGATCACAGCATCACAGGCAAACCAATTGCGATCCTGCTTGCTGTCTGGTTGAACTTGCAGAGCAGATTTATGTGTTGGTAGGGAAAATGGGGTAAAGCAGCTCCATATTTATTATTCTAAGACCTGGGTGTTGAGTTCTGCCGTCACTGGCTTGATTTGCTTTGGTGTGAGGTCTCTATAAGGTGTCACAGCTGCTGGGTTGTCTATTTTCCTGCTTGTTGAAATGGAAGGGAGACTTGCCATTTTAGGAGGAAATGAAAGGGGGATTAAAAAAAAAAAGGCAAGTAATTGCTTTGCTGAAGACTTTTTCTTTGTGCTGTCAAACGCTGCTCCATTATTTATTATTAAGGGTTAGTGGGTTAGTCAGTAATGATTCTCAGTATACCTCAACAATCCCCCAACGGATTCTTTATATTGACACAGAGTACCTAGATCTAAAAACTTTTACACCTGAGGCCTTTGTGTAGCTATTACCTGAAAACATGTTTATATTGGGTCCAGATGTTTAAGGTTGGTGAGGACATCCATTTGTTCCCATTGTTATGTCAGAGACCAAGGCTGAATTTGCTTTTCATTCCGGCTACAGTGCTAACAAGAGGTTCGGGAACCAAGAGCCAGAGAGGATTTCTGCCATGCCTGCTCCACGGACCTGGCCCCCACTCTCTCTCCAACCTTCATGTGTAGGGAGTGCCACATATCTCATTCCCTGTCTTGCCAGAGGCTATAAGCTCTACTCCTAGAAGCAAAACATAGTATTTAGATGATCATATGCATTTTTTTTTAACCCCTACAGATTCTTGGCTTCACTGCATTTGCAAACAAGATAAGCATAGCCACAGAAACCAGCAGGATGCTCATCGATATGATTCCTTATAGGTCAGTAACTCCACTTTTCAGGATTACTTTTTCCTCTATGTTAACCTTCGCTTAGCCTCTGACCAGACAGCCTGATTGATGGTCTCCACTAGCAGTCAAATTTGGGTAATGGGCTCAAATTCATTTTAGAATACAGAAGCTCATGAAGGAGGATGGGCTAAGACAACCCTGTGTTTTGTCTTTGCTCAGCCTCTTAACTCTCATAGTTGAGCCAGTCTCCTTACACAAGGAAACTGTTGGATGTGCTGGAAACCAGAGAGATTCACGAAGTTTTTTCCGCAGTACATCATGAGCCTTCTCAACCTCTGTACCCATCTAACTAACCCTCAAGGATGGGACAAGAGATGCCTCTTTTCCTGGCCTCTCTCCTGGAGCTCAGTGCTCAGGAGATGAGTGTTCCTTTCTGTCTTCACCCACTTAGACTGAATCGGGGTCCTTAAACATTTTCTTACTTGGTGTAGGAAGCTATCTTCGAGTAGTCTGGCATATGCAGTTCTTAAGGACTTGCGATTAATTTACATTATAATTCTTACCGGTGACTATGCGTCACTCTTGCTTCTGTTAAGAAAGTTTAATTTCCATAACCCTGATCAGATGCGAGCGCTGGATCCTAACCACTCGACCAACAGGGAACACCTCGTAACCTTGATCGGATGAATCACTTTGGCTAAGGAAGGCGATACGCTGCAGTTTCTCCACCCACAGGCAGGCTCTGGAAGAGCATCGTTCATTTCCTAAGGCTGTTCAGTAAGGAATACTGCAGAGTCCGCAGGTCTGGCAGACTCCAGGATAACACAACGTAGGCTACTTTGATGAAAGCAGATTGGATTAGTCTCATGTCCTACCAGTTAGTTCTCTGTGAAATCTGATGATGACTAAGTCACTTGAAATTCTGTTCAATTAAAAAAAAAATGTGAGCAGACCACCGAGGCACCAGGAAGTGCAATGATAAATAAGACTGAAAAAAATAACAATAACAACAATAAGACCGATGTTTTGCATAATTATTTTATTTCATTTGCACCTCACAGCAGTACTTCTTTTTATGGCTGAGGAAACTGAGGCTTACCAAATTTAAATTACTTGTCCGTGATCACAGTCGGTCAAGGGCAGAGCTACTTTTGAACCCATTTCTCTTTAATTCCAAAATTTATGATTATAATCACTCTATCATACACACTCAGTATGCTTCTGTTATTGATGACTTAACAACCACAGTCAACTTTTGCTTATGTTTTATCCTAAGATTCAGAGTATAGATAGACAAGTGAGCATTTCAAAATGTAATTTTAGGTATTGCTTTGAACTTCCCTTTTTTTTTATTGTAATGTATAACCATTTATACACTTTATTTTTTTTAATTTTATTTTTTATTTTTTCAAATTTACATCCAAATTAGTTAGTATATAGTGCAACAATGATTTCAGGAGTAGATTCCTTAGTGCCCCTTACCCATTTAGCCCATCCCCCTCCCACCACCCCTCCAGCAACCCTCAGTTTGTTCTCCATATTTATGAGTCTCTTCTGTTTTGTCCCCCTCCCTGTGTTATATTATTTTTGTTTCCCTTCCCCTATGTTATCTGTTTTGTCTCTTAAAGTCTTCATATGAGTGAATTAATATGGTTTGTGTCTTTCTCTGACTAATGTCACTTAACATAATACCCTCCAGTTCCATCTACATAGTTGCAAATGGCAAGATTGCATTCTTTTTGATTGCTGAGTAATACTCCATTGTATATATACACCACATCTTCTTTATCCATTCATCCATCAATGGACATTTGGGCTCTTTCCATACTTTGCCTATTGTTGATAGTGCTGCTATAAACATGGGGGTGCATGTGTCCCTTCGAAACAGCACACCTGTATCCCGTGGATAAATGCCTAGTGGTGCAATTGCTGGGTCGTAGGGTAGTTCTATTTTTAGGTTTCTGAGGAACCTCCATACTGTTTTCCAGAGTAGCTACACCAGCTTGCATTCCCATAAACTTCCCTTTTTATTATATATTTATCCAAAGTTGCTAAAGATTAGAAAAATTGAACAATTTAAGTTAGTTCTTTCTGTGTCCATGTCCCCTTTTAACCTAAGCTAAGAAAGAATTAAATGTGAGAGAACATCAAAAAGGAAAAAACATAAATATTTAAGGTTTACTAACATAGATTTAGGCAATAGATTTCATTTACTGTATACTTCATTGGGACAGCCACAATATATATTTTTTTAAGTTTATTTATTTATTTTGAGGGGGGGAGGGGCAGAGAGAAGGAGAGAGAGAATCCCAAGCAGGCTCTGCACTGTCAGTGCAGAGGGGCTAGAACTCACAAACCGTGAGATCATGACCTGAGCTGAAATCAAGAATCAGGGGCGCCTGGGTGGCTCAGTCGGTTGAGCGTCCGACTTCAGCCTGGGTCACGATCTCACGGTCTGTGAGTTTGAGCCCCGCGTCAGGCTCTGGGCTGATGGCTCAGAGCCTGGGGCCTGCTTCCGATTCTGTGTCTCCCTCTCTCTCTGCCCCTCCCCCGTTCATGCTCTGTCTCTCTCTGTCTCAAGAATAAATAAACATTAAAAAAAAAAAAATCAAGAATCAGATACTTAACCAACTGAGCCACCCAGGTGCTTCTGGGACAGCCACATTCTTTTTTTTGGGGGGGGGGGGGATGGGGAACAGCCACATTCTTAACTAACTTCTTAAAAGAACAAAAAGGGGAAATTTAACAAAAGGTTAAATATCTAACTGCCTTTGAGTATTTAGTTATATTTCTAACTAGCTCATTACCTGGAAAACACCCAGGTGCTGGTAAGTTATAAGTATATAATAAATAGGGAACTAACATAGACATAGTTAAATGGTGAAGGAAAAGATATTCAAAAATAGGAATTTAGATTCCTGTACATAATAATGGTATGAAATAGGAAAACAGGAGGAGATAGTGATTTGAGTACTTTAAGTGATGCTTCCTACTTTAAGGAAAATGAAATTAAAAATGCATAAACTAATAAATTTTAATTAGATAAAGGATTAAAAATACATCACAAAATTTATTTTAAAATAATTTTTCCAAGTCGCATGTAATACATTGCTCATTTTACTGAATTTAGATTTTACACAAAACTTTAGAAGTCAATTTTGAGTCATAAAACTGTGTCTTGGTGAAATGATACAAATAATCAAAAGAATAAACATTTCAAATAGTAAATCTCATCTAAAACACTTAGAAGATTTTTTTTTTTTTACTTAGAAAATAAACCTAGAGGTATAGAAACCAAAGCATATTTGTGCTTCCAAACTCAGTTTAAAGGATTATTCTATGAATCTATGGGAAAATAACACTGGCCCCCAAATCGTGAAAATTTCTTTTCCTTTTTTTAGTCTGTTAATGTCATGATTGATTTTTGAATGTTAAACCAACATTTCATCCTTAGGTAAACCTCACTTGGTAATCGTGTATTATCATTTTATATATTGATTCACAAAGATGTTGTTAAGGATTTTTGCATTCATGTATATGAAGAATATTGTCCTGAGAGTTTCTTTTCTTGTAATATCTGCATCTGGCTTTAGTATCAGAGTATTGTAGACATCATAAAAGGAATTGGAATGTATTCTCTTGTCTTTAATTTCTGGAAGAGTTTCTATAGAATTGGCATTATTTGTTTCTAAAATATTTGGTAGAATTCATCAGTGAAAATATTTAGGCCTGCCTGGAGTTTTCATTGTGGGTAGGTTCTTAACCAAAAATTTAATTTTTTTTCTACAAATTTAATTTTTTAATAGTCTATTAAGTACAATTATTATTAAATTACATAAGCATTGTCTATAATTCAGTTATCTATTTCTTCTTGAGAGTACTGTTAGTTTTTGTGACTCACAGAATTTTTTTTAATGTTTATTTATTTATGTATTTTGAGACAGAGAGAGAGCATGAGCCTGTATGAGCAAGGGAGGGTCAGAGAGAGAGGGAGGGAGAGAATCCTAAGCAGCCTCCCTGCTGTCAGCACAGAGCCCAGTGAGGGGTTTGATCTCACAAACCATGAGATCATGACCTGAGCTGAAATCAAGAGTCAGATGCTTAACAGACTGAGCCACCCAGGCTCCCTGGTGATTGAACAAATTTGCCCATTTAATCTAAGTTGTCAAATATATTGGTAAAAAGTTATTTATGTTCTCTTACTATCTTGTTTTAGTAAACAGCATTGTTAATATATAATTTATATACCATAAAACTCACCATTTTAAAGTGTACACTTTTGTGGATTTTAGTATATGCTCAAAGTGGTACAACCATCATCACCATCTAATTTCAAAATATTTTATCACCCCCAAAAAGAAACCCTGTCCCATTTGTCCCTCTCCTTAGCCCTTGGCTACTACTTTATCTACTTTCTTTTTCTTTTATTTTAAGTAAACTCCACACCACACGTGGGACTTGAACTCACAACCCCAAATTCAAGAGTCACATGTTCTACCTACTGAGCCAGCCAGGTGCCACTCAATCTATTTTCTACCTCTAAGGATTTGCCTATTCTGGAATCATAAAATATGTGGCCTTTTGACTCTGGCCTCCTTCACTGAGCATAATGTTCTCAAGATCCATCCATATTGTACCATGGATCATTCCTACTATGGCTGAACAGTATACTTATGGTATATATGGATATACCACATTTTGTTAATCAGTTCATCAGTTGATGGACATTTCAGTTATTTCCAGCTTTGGGTTATTATGAGTAGTGCTCCTATGAACATTCAGGTGCCAAGTTTTTCTTTGAGTACCTGTTTTCTTTCCTTTTGAAGATATACCTAGAAGTAGATTTGCTGAGTCATATGGTAACTCTATGTTGAACTTGTTGAGGAGTTACCAAACTACCCTCCACACTGCACCGTTTACTTTCCTGCCAATAATGCACAAAGGTTCCAATTTGCTCCTTCTGGTCACAAAGGTGCAGACAACAAGGTGAGCAGTCATTGTTGTTGCACCTCACTCCCACTGTTTCAAGTCCCTCCCCCTCTGGCAAAAGTGACTTCCAAGGGATTTAAAGGACTGGCACCCCATTTTTTCTTCTTCATTTTTTTCTTTTTCTCCCCTTTTGGAAGTCATACATTAAAGATTAGGACATTAAAAAATACCTGCACTTACAGGGAAAATTAGAAAATAACCACACATGCCTGGAGAAAGGAACAGGCTCAGAAAAGACCTGAGAAAACCTTAAGTTTAATGTTTTCTTCAACTGAAGTCTTATCCTTGACACAAAAACAGCCAACAACAACAATAACAAAAAACAACAAACCCTAGGAACGGGGAGAATCTGATTTCCAGAGGTACTACATTATTAGATTCAAATATCCAATGTTCAACAAAAATGTCAAGGCAGATAAAGGAACAGGAAGTATGGCTCATTAAAATGAAAACAACAACAGAAATTGTCCTGAAAAAGACTTGATGGCAGATCTACTAGACAAAGACTTGAAAACAATTGTCTTAAAGATACTTAAAGAACTAAAGGAAAATGTAGAGAAAGTAAAGAAAACAATGTATGAACAAAATGGAAATATCAAAAAAGAAATAGCAAACTTAAAAGAAACCAAAAAGAAGTTATGGGGCTTAGAAGCACAATAACTGAAAGGAAAAATTCACTAGAGAGATTCAAAAGCAGATTTGAACAGTCAGAAGGAAAAATCAGTGAACTTGAGGATAAGATAATGGAAATTATTGGGTCTAAGGAACAGAAGGAAAAAAGATTAGAGAAAAATGAACAGAATTTTAGGGACTTATGGGACACCATCAGGCAGAGCAACACACACTCAGTGGGAGACTCAGAAGGAGAAGAGAGAAAGAAAGGGATGAGAACAACATTTGAAGAAATAATGGCTGAAAACTTCCCAAACTTGATTTAAAAACATGAGTGTAAACGTGTAACTCTAACAAATTCCTAGTAAGAGGAACTCAAAGAGACCCATACCTAGATATATAATCAAACTTCAAAAGACAAAGAGAATCTTGAAAAGGAAAAGAGAAGTGACTCATACATAAGGGCTTATCAATAAAGTAATGAGAGACTTCTCGTCAGAAACTCTGGAGGCCAGAATGCAGTGGGCCAACAAAGTGCTAAAAGAAAAAAAAAAAAACCATCAACCAAGAATCCTATATCCAGCAAAATTTTCCTTCAAAAGTAAAGAAGTTAAATCATTCTCAGATAAATAAAAGCTAAGCGAGTTTATTACCACTGGACCTGCCTTGGAAGATATACTCAAGGGAGTTCTTCAGGGTAAAATGAAAGGATAATTTACAGTAACTTAAAGCTGTATGGAGAAATAAAGGTCTCAGTATAGGTAAATATTGGAAAATTATAAAAGCTAGTATTATTAACAATGGTTTGTAATTCAACATTTTATTTTTTACATAATTTAAGAGACCAGTGCATTTTAAAAAATCACTAGTTTATGTTTTGAGGTATACAATGTATAAAGGTATAATTTTGTGACATCAGTAACAGAAAAGGGTATGAATAGAGCTGTAAAGGAGCAGAGTTTTTGTACATTATTGAAGCTAAGCTGGTGTAAATTCAAACTAGAGTGTTATAACTTTAGGATGTTAAATGTAACCCCCATGGTGACCACAAAGAAAATAGTTATAGAATATATACAAAAGGAAATTAGAAAGGAATTTAAACATTTCACTACAAAAAAATCAACTAAACACAAAAGAAGATAATAATGCAGGAAATGAAGGACATATAAAACTATAAGACATATAGAAAACAAATAGCAAAATAACAGAAGTCCCTTCATATCAGTAATTACTTTAAATGTAAATGGATTAAACTCTCCAGTCAAAAGAGAGATTGGAAGATTGGATAAAACACATCGTCCAACTATATGCTATCTGTAAGAGACTCTTGATTTCAGCGTCTGACTCTTGATTTCAGCTCAGGTCATGATCTTACAGTTGGTGGGTTCAAGCCCTGTGTCAGGCTCTCCACTGACAGCACAGAGCCCGCTTGGGATTCTCTCTCTCCCCTCTCTCTCTGCTCCTCCCTTGCTCTCTCTCTCTTGCTTTCTCTCTCTCTCTCAAAATAAATAAATAAACATTAAAAAAAAAGAGAGAGAAGTGCTTTAGATCCACAGACACAAATAGATTAAAAGTGAAAGAATGAGAAAAGATATGGTAACCAAAAGAGAACAGAAGTGGGTATACAAATATAAGACAAAGCAGGCTTTAAGTTTAAAAAGTTTACAAGAGACAAAGAAGGACGTTATATGTTATAAACAAACCAATTATTTGTATGCTATAAATAATCCAATAATTATTAAGCAGTTATGAACATTTACACACCTAATGACAAACGGTCAAAATACATGAAGCAAAAAAGGACAGAATTGAAGGAAGAAATAGACAGTTCTACAATAACAGTTGGTGACTTCAATACCCCACTCTCAGTAATAGATAGAACACCCCAGCAGAAGATAAGTAAGGAGACAGGTCCTAACCAACACATAATAGACCAATCAGATCTAACAGACATACACAGAACATTGTACTGAACAACAGCATACATATTCTTCTCAAGTGCACATGGGCTACTTTCCAGGATAGACCACACATTAGGTCACAGATTAAGTCTCAATAGATTTAAAAATTTAAAAAAAATTTTTTTTAATGTTTTATTTTTGAGAGAGAGAGAGAGAGAGAGAGAGAGAGGGAGAGAGCATGAATGGGGGAGGGGCAGAGAGAAAGGGAGACATAGAATCCAAATCAGGCTCCAGGCTGTCAGCATAGAGCCTGACGCGGGGCTTGAACCCATGAACCGCAAGATCATGACCTGAACCGAAGTTGGACAATTAACTGACTGAGCCACCCAGGTGCCCCTAAAAAAATTTTTTTAAAGATTTTATTATTAAGCAATCTCTATCTATACCCAATGTGGGGCTTGAATTCACAACCTGGGGATCAAGAATCACATGCTCCATTGACTGAGCCAGCCAGGGGCCCTAAGTCTCAATAGATTATAAAAGATAGATATTGTACAAAGTATTTTCTCTGACCACGATGAGATGAAGTTAGAAATCAATAACAAAAGTAAAACATGAAAATTCACAAATTTGTGGAAATTAACACACTCTTAATCAATAGATCAATGAAGTCACAGGAGAAGTTAGAAAATACAGAGATTCATGGAAACAAAAACACAACATACCACAACATACAATACACAAAAAACAGTGCCAAGGGGTAAATTTATAGCCATAAATGCTTGCATTTTAAAAATAAACCAACAAGCAAGATCTCAAATCAACAACCCAACTTTACAACTCAAGGAAGTAGAAAAATAAGAATGAACTAAACCTAAAGCTAGCAGAAGGAAGGAAACAAAGGTAAGAGCGGAAATAGATGAAATAGAGAATAGAAAGACAATAGAGGAAATCAATGAAACCAAAAGTCGGTTCATTAAAAAAATCAACACAACTGACAAACCTTTAGCTAGATGCTCTAAGACAAAAAGGGAAAAGATCAAATCAGAAATTAAAATGAGGATATTACTACCAATTCTACAGAAATAAAGATGACTACAGAATAAAGATGACTATAACAGAGTACTGTTACTATGTGCCAACAAATTTGATAACCTAGATGCAATGAAAAATTCCTAGAAACACAAAATCTACCAAGACTAAATCATGAAGAAAAAAAAAGTCTGAATAGACCTATAACTAGTAAGGAGATTTAACCAGTTATTAAAAATATCCTGACAAAGAAAAACCCTGACCCTGATGGCTTCATTGGCGAATTCTACCAAGCATTAAAGAACTGTTCAAACTTTTCCAAAATATTGAAGAGGAGGAAACTCTTTCCAACACATTCTATGAGGCCAGCATTACCCTGATACCAAAGCCAGACAAAAACACTACAAGAAAAGAAAACTTAGGAACATTGATGATCAGTGATACAAAAATCTTCACAAATATAAGCACATGATAAGACACAACATTACTAATTATTTGGGAAATGCAAACTGAAACTATAGTGAGATACGACCTCATACCCATTAGGATGGCTACTGTGTATGTGCATACGCACACACATACACATACACATACATATATATGCGCATATATACATATACCTATACCAGTGTGTGTGTGTGCATCTAAGACAGAAAATAACAAAAGTTGGTGAGGATGTAGATTTCTTTGTGCACTATTAGTAGAAATATAAAATGGTACAGCCACTGTGGAAAGCAATATGGTGGTTCCTCAAAAAATTAAACAGAATTACCAGATGATCCAGCAATTCTACTTCTGGATATATACCCCACAAGATTGAAAGCAGGGTCTTGAATAGATATTCATGAACCCATGCTCATAGCAGCATTATTCACAATAACCAAAATGTGGAAGAATTCATAATTCAACGATGAATGGATAAGCAAAATATATATACATATCATTCAGCCTTGAAAAGGAAGGAAATTCTGACATATGCTACAACATGGTTGACCTTGAGGACTTTATGCTGAGTGGACTAAACCAGTCACAAGAAGACAAACCCTGTATGATTCCACTTACATGAGGTGCTTAGGGTAGTCCAAATCATCAAGACAGAAGGGAGAATGGTAGTTGCCAGGGCTGGAGGAGGAGGAAATGGAGAGTTATTGGTTAACTGGATTAATAGGGTTTCAGTTTTACAAGGTGAAAAGAGTGACAGCGTGGATGGTGGAGACGGTTGCGCGTTCCGAGTGTATTTAACACCACTGGAGGGCACACTTAAAAATGGATAAGATGGTGGATTTCATGCAATGCATATGTGCCACACTGAAAAGAAATGAGGGGGAGAAAACTATAGGGGGGAAGGTGTAAGTAGAATTGGAAGTAATTTATATAAAAGAGGTAAAGATGTAAAAAATGTACATAAAATTATACCCTAAAAGATTTGAGTGTGAATAGAAGGGGATTCATTGGGGTTTTGGCTCCAAACCATCTTAGATGTGGTATCTGCCTGTTGTTTATCCACTGGTATGGTCTCTAACAGTGTAGGTGGGGCCATTTTCTGTCAGTCTTTGTGGTTTGCCTGTCCTATTTGTTGCTATTGCTACATGGCAAGAATGTCGAACTGGAAGATAGCAAGTGTTCTCTCAGTGACTTTTGTAACCTGGCTGGGTTTCCCGGCAGTTTGGGCAGGCTGCTGCCTCATTACTCTTCTATCTTTTGTTGTTATTACCTTTTTTTTTTTTTGAGAGAGACAGTGTGTGCATGCCAGCAGGGGAGGGGCAGAGAGAGAGGGAGAATCTGAAGCGGGCTGCAGGCTCAGCACGGAGCCCAACGCAGGGCTCCATCTCACAACCCTGAGATCATGATCTGAGCCGAAATTAAGAGGCCGAAGACGCTCAACTCACTGAGCCAGCCCGGCGCCCCTCTTATTGTTAGTTTCAAAAAAGGGTCAGGCCTGCCTGCCCCACATGATAAGGCTGGAGTGGGGAAGGAGCCAATAAATGGTTCCTGCTTTCTAGGAATAATTCCACCATTTTATTCCAGCTTCCTGTTTCCTGTGATGCCAGATTTGAACATTCTTCCTGAATTAATTTTAGAAGCCTTCTCCTTAGCTTTTGTGAGCTCCTCTCTGCTGGTATTTGTGGGCAAGAAGGTTGCCAGTCGCCATAACTACCGTGTTAATTCCAACCAGGTGAGATGAGAGGCTGTTATTTCTGTTATTTCCTCTGACCCTTAAGTCTTTGTTCTCCAATCTGAGCCTCCTGTCAACATGAAGATTGAATTTTTTTAATGTTTATCTTTGAGAGAGACAGAGCATGAATGGGGGAGGGGCAGAGAGAGAGGGAGACACAGAATCCGAAACAGGCTCCAGGCTCTGAGCCCCCTGCCCCCATGTGGGGCTCTAATCCATGAACCGTGAGATCATGACCTAAGCCAAAGTCTGACGCTTAGCTTAACCACTTAACAGACTGAGCCACCCAGGTGCCCCAAGACTGCATTCTTTTGTAACTAGAGAGTCAGTGAGACCAAAATTTGAATTATAATTACCAAAGGATTTTTGAGAAGCATGGCACACTTAACTTTGAAGCCACTTAAATTAACATGAGTGTTATTCGCCCAGAACAGCTATGGTGTGGGGAGGCAAGAAGATAACATATGGCATCATGTTGTTAAGCTAGCAGAATTCCTCTCCTCTTAATTTCATCCTCCTTTCCAAGTTCTTAGGAGTCAACCACATACCGAGGTGCGATAAGAAATGCTAGGGAATATCAAAGCCAGGCTACTAGCATAATTAAATTGGTCTCCCAGAAACAGTCCTTGGTGTGTGTGTGGTTTTTTTTTTTTGTTTTTTTATCTCCCGACTATTCTGAGTTTGGCCCTTTTCCTAGAACTCAAAAGAGAAATGTGGAAGAAAGAGTTGTCCCACTTTGATTTTAAGATAGTATGGAAGGAAGGGAGAAAAATTAGTATTATGTTTCCTCCTGTCATCCGAAGTCCCAGTGAAAGGGAATAATAAGACAAAAATTTCATTTCTCACTTTGAAAAAGTGCTTTTCTTAGGATGGGTAGCTAAAATGAAGATTCAAGTTAATCCGGAAATCAGATTTGCCATCCTTTTGTTCTTTGTAAGAGTATTTCCGGGGCGCCTGCGTGGCACAGCTGGTTAAGCGTCTGACTTCAGCTCAGGTCATGATCCCGCAGTTGGCAAGGTGGAACCCCATGTTCGGTGCCACTCTGACAGCTCAGAGCCTGGAGCCTGCTTCACATTCTGTGTCCTTCCCTCTCTCTACCCCTCCCCCGCTCGTGCTCTCTCACACTGTCTCTCTCAAAAATAAACATTTTTTTAAAAACGGAATATTTCTGTGTTGTTTGAAGTGAAGTAAACAATCCTGTCTTCGTACATAGGAAATGGATGGTGTGTCTTTAGATCAAACCCAAGTCTGCCTTCTTCAACAAACAGCGGGCCTAACACGTTTGCCATGTCTTTCCAGGATTTAATAGCCATCGGCCTCTGCAATGTCGTCAGCTCATTTTTCAGATCTTGCGTGTTTACTGGTGCTGTTGCCAGGACTATTATCCAAGATAAGTCTGGAGGAAGACAACAGGTATGTTGAAATAGAATCTTCTTCCTAATATAAAAGCATATTTATATCTATTCACATGTATATTCCCAGAAGGGGATTTTCTTAGTTTAATCATGTTGCTGCTTTAATGTTATGTTTGTTAGGCAAGATCTCTTGGAGGAACCTGGATTTCACACTTGCCTAATTTTTTGCTTAGATTTTTTTTTTTTTTTTGTCTTAAAAGCTATTTGTCAACGTTGAACTTGAAAGTCATTTTCTATAGAAATATTATTCTATTTTAGTGGTTTCTATGGATTAGTCTGTAGAAACCTATTTTCCATGTAGCATACCCCCAAAGAATAGTATTTCAGGTAAACTAACCATCACCTATTAACATTGCTTTCTATGGAAGGGTATATTCCCGGTCCTAGTCTGGGGAAGTAATAATACAACTCTCCCCATCCTAGCTCCAGAACTAGAAACTTCCCTAGCTTCCTCAAGGGGCATGACAAGAGCCTTTCATGAGAGAGAGTAAGGCCTTTGTCTAGATGAGCCTAGAGACTTTATGACCGTTCTGCCTTTGAATATGAGAAAATTATCCAAGTCAGATTTTCTTCAGGTGCTCCGAATTAGTAAACTAAATGTGTGGGGCAGAGGGGAGAGGGAGAGGGAGAAGAAGAGGGAGAGGGAGAATGCCAGCCGAGAACGCTCTAAAGGTGAACTCTGTCTAATTGCAGGCATGATATTTTATAAGTCCAATGTTCACGGGTTCTGAACTAACTAGATTAAAGTTCCAGCTCTACAACATGGGATATGTCCCAGCTCAGCTATGTAGCATGATGAAATGTCAAAGAACTCTCAGAATCAAAACTGGAGTAAGCCCAGGGAATGGGTTAGGACTCAGAAGGCAGAGAAATAACAACAGAGGTCAACAAGAAGCTTAGGCCACAGACATGTGGTAGAAAGGTACAGCGATGGTCAGAAACGGAAGTGTCAGACGACTGGACACTAAATTTGCATTGGGGTGGGGGGGAAGACAAAGTGTCCCAGTCCATAGGTAAATAGAGGTGAAATATAAGGTGAAAGCCAATAAAAGTCAGAAGGTGCGGGATCTTGGGTCTAGAGTAAGATCGTGTCCTATCACTTCACGTGGACTGAGTTTTGTCATAAAGCTTCTGCCAGACATGCTGGCCTTGAAGGTATACCTCTTTTCCACTCCCGTTTGATGGAAAGAAGGAACTTGGGCTATGGAGAAAAGAAGAATATTCTGTGCAAGTGTGCAAAAACATTGACATCCATACGAGAGGATTTCATGATAAGAAGTAGAAATGGTGTTCCCAGATATTAGTCCCCACTAACTTTTTAAGGTTTATTTATTTTTGACAGAGAGAGAGAGAGAGAGAGAGACAAAGCATGAGTGGGGGAGGGGCAGAGAGAGAGAGAGGGAGACACAGAATCTGAAGCAGGCTCCAGGCTCTGAGCTGTCAGCACAGAGCCCGACGGGGGGCTCGAACTCTTAGACCGCGAGATCATGACCTGAGCCGAAGTCGGACGCTCAACCGACTGAGCCACCCAGGCACCCCAGTCCCCACTAACTTTGACAACATGCTTCGTTTATTTGGTATATAAGCATGACATACATTTGGGGAGAAAAAAAGGCACACAGGTGGAAAAAATTAAATCACACGGCAAGTAACATTAAGTGCAGAATAAGCCTCATAAATAAAAAGTGCCATAAATATTACAAGAAGGAGAATGAGGGAGGAAGTGGATTTTCATGGATTATTGAAAAAGGGTTAGGAGATGTAGAGATAGCTGGAAGGAAGAAGGGCTTCAGTTCAGCCTCAGAGTTGCCTTTAGCCTGTCAGACAAAGTGCCTGCTTCAAAGGCAGCCTGTGGCTCTCATTCTGTTTTCTGCTGCTACACTGTTCTCCTGTGCAGCACATTCCCCTACCAATGATATGTCCCTGCGGGGCTGTGACACTTCACGTTGGGGCATTCTTCTAGGAATGCTGGTTAAGTCCTTCCCTGAGAGCCTGGTAAATCGGGTAAATCGCCAGTTTAAGCAGAGAACGCTGCTGGCCCCCAGCCCTGGAGGCATTGGAGCTACCCAGCCTCCACCCTTCCGATTTGGACAAGCAGAGGCCCCTGAGATTCATTTTGTCTTCTTCATCTCACAGCGGCCGATGGTCTCTCTATCTCTTCTCTCGGGGGATTTTTGAGTCACTTTGCCTGAGAACACCCTCGCTTCTTCAAAGTTCCTCAGGACTATAGGAAAGAGAAGCAAGGGGCTGCCTGTGTACCTCTCAGACCTGACCTGCCACCAAGGGCCACTTTATTATTTTTTTTTTAATCTGGCACAAATACAAACTGTGTATGTATACCTGGATTTCATAATTCTCCTTGTCTAGAACCCACTGGCCTTCACTGGTTGCAGCAAAACCTATTGACTCTTGCTGCCACAGCCTGGGCCTGCCATGTTGGCAGGCCATGACAGAGAGGATGTGAAGAGCCCCAGACCCATGGCCAGATGGACTGTCCCCCACTCTGTCTTCTGGCTCATCTAGTTCTAACCACTGGGTTTCTCTGTTCTCCACAACTGGGTTCCTTTCCTTATTCCCTGCTTTCCAAGGACTGGCTGTCTTGCCATGTCCCCAGACTCTCAGAACTGCTTAAAAAATTAATTATTATGAAAGAAAGAGGGGTGCCTGGGTGGCTCAGTCAGTTAAGTGTCTGGCTTAGGCTCAGGTGAGGATCTCATGGTTCGTGAGTTCGAGCTCCAAGTCAGGCTCTGTGCTGACAGCTCAGAGCCTGGAGCCTGCTTCAGATTCTGTGTCTCCCCCTCTCTCTGCCCTCCCCCCTCACCCCCTGCCAAATAAATAAAACATTTTTTTAATTAAAAAAGAAAAGAAAGATTAAAAAAGAAAGATATGTGTTGTATTCTTTTTAGAGGGAGCAAACAGGACAGTGGAGAGAGCCTAGGTTTCAGAGTCAGCCGGTCAGGTAGATTGAATCCTGACTCAGTGGTTCCTAGATGTGTGTGTGTGACCTTGGACTTTTGCTTTCTGAGGCTCTAGTCCTCATTTGGAAAATGGGAATAAAGATAACTTTTCGGTTATGAGAATTAAATTAGGTGACAATAGTGCCTATCATAGTGCCTGTCACTTAAGAGGTTCAAAAATCACAGCTTCTACCCTAGCTCCCTAGGGCCCCGGCCAGTGCTTGGCAATCTACAACACTTCTGCTTCATGGAACCCACTACGTATGAAGAAATTGGTGTCTGAGGGTCTGCATGTCCACAGTGGCTGTGGTTTACGGGAACTCACATTGCCTTGAATTCCCAAAGAGAAGGCAGAGTCCCCGTTTTTCTTCAAGAAAGCCTGGGAAAGTGATGGAAATGAGAACGGAATAGCAAAATATGCACGAGTTGTAAACTTCTCCATGTTTGCTGTCTGTAGACCCTGTTCAGACACAGAGGCTGAGATTCGGAGAGCCATCAAGCATCCTCCTAAGGCACAATGCCACCGAGGATTGCCCTGTGGTCCCAAAGCCCACTCCTCTTGTGTGCACAGCCCGGGGAGACACACAGTTATGGGCAGACCTCCCAACCCTGTCTCAGCCGCAAATTTTATGGGATTCACTGTCCAGTTTGTACTCATTTATTTATTTATTTTTTTAAGTTTTATTTAGTTAAGTAACTCTTCACCCCGCATGGAGCTGAACTCACAACCCCAAGATTAAGAGTCACATGCTCTTCTGACTGAGCCAGCCAGGCACCCACCCCTGTACTCATTTAAATCTAGGTTTAATGCAGCTTATATTAGCATCTGCATGTCTTTGTTTCTTTAAATCAGAAGAATTTGGAGAAAAGAAGTGGTAGGTCGAGCCTACCCAGGGACAGGGACGCAAAACACAAAACAACACACCAACAAAGAAGTGATAGGAAGATAGGTGAAGGAAGAAGTGATAGGAAGTCCTGATGTATTTTCCTGTGCTGATCGAAGTAGTTTTTCTATAGAGCCAACAAAGACCACCTAAAGCAAGACCCTTAGATTAGCTCCAACAACAGGTTGATGTGTACATTGGCTGAAGGAGTTTATGGCCTCAGTTACTTGTTTCAGTTCCACGGGGTATAAAATGCTTGCCCTTAGGACTTCCTGACTTTCTGTTGTAGTGGTCCATTTTCCTAAATCCCCTTTTCTGTACTACCATCACCTGGTGTCAAGTATGAAGCAGCTGGGACTGGGAAAGAAGGAAGTAGGAAATTGATTTCATCGCTGTTAGTTTCAGTGGTGCATTTATATGCAAATTGCAGTGCGCAGTGAGAGGGAATCCAGTAGGAAGGGTTTTTCTTTTTTCCTTTTTTTTCACACCTAAGAAATAAAGAGAAAAATGGGAGAATCACTGCTGAACAGTCACTTAATAGTTTAGCTTTGAGGGACTCCCTCAGCTCCTGCTTGTATATGCCATTGTTCTGATTTGTGGTTAGTTTTATTCTCCCACACACACATCCCCCAGTGCAGTGGGAGATTATACTGCTTTCCATCAGTTTTTATTTTTAGGGGCTTAACCAATGGAAACGTACCCATAGAGGATGTATTGAGTTCAAGACTATGTCCAGAGAGCCTTGAGACCGTAACTTAGCTTGCTCTCTGGATCTGCCAATCAGAACCACTGCTTGCCAAGCAACGCTGAGCCCAGAGTCATCAACCCAGCCAGCGTAGGACCCAGAGCTGCTATTTGCAGCCCTGGCTCACATTTGTACCCTTTTTTATGGCAATGAAGCAGAGAAAAGCTGAAGTAGGGAAATCAGAAATGATTATCGTTGCATTTTTAAGATAAAACGCTACCGAGGGGCGCCTGGATGGCTCAGTGGCTTAAGTGTCTGACTCTTGATTTCGGCTCAGGTCATGATCTCACCGTTCGTGGGATCAGGCCCCATATTGGACCCTGAACCAATAGCACGGAGCCTGCTTGGGATTCTCTCTCTCCCTCTCTCCCTCTCTCTGCCCCTCCCCCCGTCTCAATATAAATAAATCAACATTTTTACAAAATGAAACACCACTGAAACTGTTAAATGGGAAGCTATCCAAGCTCCAAACAGGAGAGCAAGGAGGGAGATATTTACTGACACGAAAAGTGGACTGGTTGGGATTTTAGGGCTGAAGTGACGAGTCTACTAAGGCTTTTCTAGACTGTTCCAGGAGGAGTTACAGTTGTGAGGGAAGGCAAGCCGGACTTTAGGAGACTCCAGATGCACAGCACAATGCTATGGTGATAAAGATCCAAATACCTGAGACAGCTTGGCACTTTGCAGAAAGCATTCACGCATTCATTCGACAAATATTGATTGAGTACCTAGTATGTGTTTAGCACTTTGCCAAGACCTGAAAATATCAGTTCAGTGAAAATGCACTTGTGCTGGATGGTGACATTCAACTCCTTTTAAGCAAAAAATGACACGCTTCTCACCATGCATAAGGCATCAGTTGCAGACAGGGACCAATACGTTCCCGATGGTCTCTCTCCAACTGGCTCTGTCTCCTCAGTTTGCATCTCTGGTAGGCGCTGGTGTGATGTTGCTCCTGATGGTCAAAGTGGGACCCTTTTTCTACGAACTGCCAAATGTAAGTAGAACTGACAAAGAACGTGGAGTTGCGAAAAGACCAGATCTCCCCACCGCGTCTGGGTGGGGCATTCACCTTGTTCCCAGCAGTCGCCCCACCCTATCTCTCATCCTTTGCCTTTAAATTAGTAGCAACCACTTCACAGGAGTGGTGAGTAAATAAGATAATATTTCTAATATACACAGAATGGTGTTGAGCTAGTCATACATGCTCCAGAAATATTAGATAATATAATTATTGTCATTTTCGCTGACCTTCATTTTATGGCTTACGCTAGAAAGTAAGCTGTATAAGCAAAGATTCAGTTAAAGATGACCGAAATAGACTTCAGATGCCAGAACACCCCTCACCGACTCAGGCTTGGAAACTCATCGTGTATGCATGCCATCTGTTTCCCAAGCCGTTTCCAAGAAGGCCTTGTTCTGCGCTCACATGAACTCAGCTGCCCTGTGACAGTCTCTCTGCCTTGTGGTTGGTTCACAACACTAGAAAGCAGGGGCCTGAAAGTTGAGTTTTACCTCTGCTCAGCAAAGCCACCTCTGCGCACTTCTATACTTCTGTGCCATTTCTTCCCTTTGTGAGAGACTGATGACCTTGCATTTAGAGGCGCATTAATTATTGGCTATAATCAATTTGTTCTCTGTCACCGTATAGATCACTGCTCAGTCACCATGACTTCCTTTTAAATTTCCTTAATGTTCCTGTTAGCCATTTTTAGACAGTGCTGAGGGAGGTGGAAGGAAGGAGGTTTCATTACTGGGGTAGCAGCTTGGTGACACAGTGAGGTGGCCATCCCTGAAGCCGGAGTGGTGGTAAATGTTAGCCCCATCCTTTTGAATATCTCCATCCTGCCCGGTGAATAGTCAGGTTTCTGAAGAGCAGGACTGCCTCAAGGCTGTTGCTGCCTTCTGCTCTTGTGATTCGGAGACCTTGGAGCCCAGCCCCAGAATCTATGCACAGAAGGTGGGATCAAGCTTGTATTCATCACACAAGCTGTCTTCTGATGCCCAGCAGAAGTCATCTCCAGAATTTAGTTTACATAGCACCTTTGGTGCCATCACTCTGAAAGTCTGTCTTCGGAGGGCCACTCACTAATTTACTCTGAACGGTGATTTTTTTTTTTTCTCTACAGCTGGAAGAATCAGAATTTTTAAAAATTGCAAACATATAAAAATCTGTCAGGGGGTCCCCCCTGGGTGGCTCAGTCAGTTAAGTGTCCGACTCTGGCTCAGGTCACGATCTCACAGTTTATGCGTTCGAGCCCCACACGGGGCTCTCTGCTGTTGGCGAAGAGCCCACTTTGGATCCTCCGTCTCCCTCTCTGCCTCTCTCTCCCTCTCTCTTTCTCTCTCTCTCTCAAAAATAAATAAACATTTTTTAAAAAAGGCTAAAAATCTGTCAGAATCCACTAAGGGCACTCCTTTATTATCAATACATTAGAGACAGAACAGCCCTTGCTTTTGGCTAACCATGCTATGTCACATTATTTTTATACCATTTTCTGGGTGGGAAAATGTGAACACCATCTGATCAGTGGGATATCTGAATAGCTTTAATAATGGGGCTCTGTGAGTATTCAACTATGAATGAGCCCTTCATCCTTGAGAGATTATGGACCCCTTGTTACAAAATCCTTATTGGAGTAATTGCTGGAGCATCCTGGCCAGGATCTCAACGGGTCGGCAAGGGGACCAACACAGTGTGAAGGTTCACATTCAGAAAGGCAACATTTTTGTTGTGTATGACTTTGTGAAGGGATTTGTTTCTTCTTCACACTCCCTACTCTTCTTGCAAGAACCTCGTGAGGTTGAGTTTCTTTCCCTTCCACCGCATCTTCCTGCAATGCGCAGAGCATGTGGAGATTCTTGACTGAGGATGAAGATAGGAGAGAAGTGATTCCTTCTGACTTCATCCTTGCCCTTCCCTCCTCTGCTGACCTTCCGAGCCCACTGGTCACCAAGCCACCTCAGAAAACCAGAGTAACCTGCCATTCCTGGTGGCAGGATCAGTCTAATGCCCAGGCAGAGCATATACAGAAGAGATAGCTAGAAAAAGGCTGAGAAATGTGACCCTCATGCAGGGACTTCATGAAAACAAGAAAATGTTTCTTAGAGTAGGTGAGAGTCTGCTTTATCTTTTATTTTTATTTATCATTTTTTAATGTTTGTTTATTTTTGAGTGAGGGAAAGAGAGAGCACAAACGGGGGAGGGGGAGAGAGAAAGAGGGAGACACAGAATCTGAAGCAGGCTCCAGGCTCCGAGCTGTCAGCCCCGAGCCCCCCACACTGGGCCCAACCCCATAAACTGTGGAGCCGAAGTCAGATGCTTAATCGACTTGCCACCCAGGTACCCCCAGATTCTGCTTTGAGGTCCTGGTGATTTTTTACATTTCTGAGTGGCAAGGGTGACTTTTTGTGGTACCTTTGTGAAGATTTGGGAGTTTTACCTCCCCACCCCCACCCCTCCCCACCCCAAATCTTCTCCAAAGGGAAAATGAAACAGGGCTTACCTTCCCCCCCCCCCCC